>NC_133771.1:127074718-127282739 GCF_003597395.2 Chelonoidis abingdonii
CTTTTTTCTTTTTAAGTTATCCCTGCCAGGGTCCCGCCGAAAGTGTTCGAATTGGGCCCCGCACTTCCTAAAGCCGGCCCTGGGTGTCATGACACCTAGCATGAAGGAGGAGCTAGTCTCTGATTTCATGAGTCACTGTATCAATCAAACTCTCTTTGTTTTGACTAAAACCTTGTTCTCTAATAAGAAGATACACAACCATAGACAGGCTATTGTGCTGTGCATGCCTGTATGCTATATCAGCGATACACTGATCTCTCTAGTCTGGAGCATCCATTCCATACTGTGTGCCTAGAATAGTGACACATCATCAATGTCCTCCTCCTACTGCTGCAGCATCTCCTGAAGGCTGCGGAGTGTTATGATTTGGCTGGCGGCAGCATCATAACAGCTGTACTATGTGTAGACCTCTGCAATGGACTAATAGAACAGGCCTCAGTGTGATGCACTGGTGTATAACACAGGTATCAGGGAATATGCCCCTTGCAAAACCAGGATACACATTTTTAGCCCAAGTACAAAATATAAAATAAGATTATTCCAGTAACTGGGGAAATAGGTTAATGTAACATACTAAACTATGGCTTAACAAAATCAGACTAATGCAGTGGCTAAGAAAAAGCTAATCTGGAATTTTCCAGCTAGATCAAAGAGTTTAACTGAAAAGCAGTCTAAGAAAAAAAATGACTGTTGCTGCGCTGAGCTGACAACTTTCCACAAATACATGGGAAAATGTGGCAGGTGGGGCTGCTACACAGGGCCCCAGTGGGGCCAAAGATAGCACTGCAATTGCTCCCTGCCTTAGTTCACAAGTTTTGACTGCCTGCAGGGCAGCTTGTGGCAGAAGCGTTATATCAAAGTTAAATAAAAACAAACCCAGAAATTGGCTGTCTGAGCATTAAATAAACAAATACAACTTCAAAGGTCTTCAAGCACCACAACTAAGCACTTGCAGACAAGGCCCTGACCTGGCCTGGGGTTCTGGGCTAGCACTGAGGAGCTCCTCCTCTGTTCCAGTTTCACCCTGCACCCCCATGAGAAGCAGCAAGCATCCCTTCGTAACTGGCCTGCTGGCTCCTAATTGGTCAGTGTCTTCTCTTGTCACTTTTAGGCCTCTGGAGGACTAGGACTTATTGGTAGCCTGGTTTGAGCAAAGAGGTGTCAAGGTGTCAATGCCTCCAGAAAGGGGCAGGAAAAGGCTTGATATATCCCATCACAGAAACACTCAGCCAATCAGAAGCACACAAAAAAAATACTGTAAGTTGCACCATGATATTTGCTTCATCTAGTCAAATGAATGAGACTTGAAGCCAGAATACGTTGCAAACAGCAGTCTGACAATTTGTGGTTATCAGACACAGCAATAAAGCTCATACAAAGGTTCTATAGTCTGTTCACAGACACAAAGCAATCTCCTGGTTCACACTGCTGGTTCACAGATGGATTTAAAAATCAAGCCAAGGTTGATTTTGTGTAATTTTGCAATTCAAATCTAACAGTAACACAGCTCCAATGGAAATCAAACGAGTCTAGTAAAATATTCTTTAGCATAGGGTTTTGCTACGAACAAAAAACATAAAATGGAACACCACAACTTTTCTGTTGCACTGCAAGTTATAGATGTATTAGTGTAACTGATAATTTTTCATTAGCAGTCATTTAGAAATATATACTTTTGTCAAAGATAACCAGCTTGGAGTCATGAAAGGAAGATAAACATTTGAGAAATGTAGCAGTTCTTTAGCATATTACAAAACTGGTGGCTAAAGGTTAAGAGGAGGTCATGATAAATGTATTTTACAGTAGTTTTGATGACATATTGTAATAAAATTGATCTCTGTTATAAGGAAACAAGCAAATATACAAGTAAAATATTATTCAAAATTATTATGCTTTTTAAAATGTACATTGACTTCTCATGGTTTTTCTCTTCTAGTTTAGAAAATTAAGTTTATTGAATTCATGTATCCATATAGTATAAGCAGAATGTGCCACTGTCGTAGGTAGGGAGTATCTGTACCTTAACTTCCACATATATTGTGTTTAATATACATAGAAAGAGTTTTCTACTACCACTTCCAATCATTCATATAGATCTGGGCAGTAAGACTGTACATTAGTTTGAATTTTCAAGTTCAGATATTTTTTTAATCCTTGTTTCTGAAAGACAACATTTGTCTGTCATTGGTTTGACTTTTATAGATCTTTATGTTAACTCAATGTAATAAAATGAAGTCAATTCTCTTAAATAGCCGTTTTAAAAACCCACACACATTTCAACCATAACAATTTACATGTCAATTAGTGTTCAGTTTTCTATGAAGCACAAAGTCCTGTGGGGAAATTCCCTGTAATAAACTTGTCAGCACTGTCTTCCTAAGAAAAAAAAGATGGATGTGTCTCTCCAAGATAAAATTTGCAGAGGGACTCATGCAGGTCAGAACTTTGGCCATAACAGTGAGGGGAAGCTAACCTGACCGAAGTTAAACTGTCTGTAAAGTACTAGTGCTATTAGTTAATCATTTTCATGATGACAAAAACTAAACTTGTCCCTCATGTAAAAATGCCTGGGATTTGCAAAGGAGCCTAAAAGAATTAGGTACCTATTGATTTACAATAGTTGTCAATGGGAGTTAGGTACCTACTGATTTTCTACAGGAGATGGACATCTAGTGCCTCTCAGGTGCCTTTGAAAATTCCAGCCAACAACAACAACAAACCACTCCCTTACTGAGACATCTGTCAAGATAAATAACCTTTTGACCAACTTGCAGCCTTTATTTAATATATAAAATAAGTTTGTTTATAGCAAATGCAAACAACAATACCTGATAGCATTTTAGGCATGAATATATTTTACATTTTAACCAATTACTAAATGTTTGCAATATCACTGATGAACAATTTTCCTGATGAAAATACTGAGGTAGCACAGCTGAACTGGTAAATATGGAGGGAACTTATTAAAGGCACTCACACAATTAAAACAATGTAACCAAACTTAGCATGTGTATTAGGACTCCAGCATATTCTGAATTTAAAAATGCCAGCCCTTCATGATACACAAATTCTAAATTATGCAATTAAAATTTGGGATTTTACACAGAACACTTGACACCCAGCTTACCTTAACATTCTGACTGCTCATTTATAATAATGTTGCTGCTTTTGTCTCTTAAATGATATGTGAGCTGGTAAAACGGAAGCTAAGCCATCTCACAGAACATGTGCAGTGCCGGTTTTAGATATTTTCTGAAGAATTGCAAGAATTTAGAAGAAAGAAAGACTAGAAGGGAGAGATGTGGTCAATTTCTTTAGCTGGCCTCCACCCACTACAAGGCTCCATCTCCTCCCAATATGATACTAGTCACTCTCACCCCTATTTATTTTATTGCCATCTGTACCAGTCTCATCACTTTGGCTGGTAAGGTAACGGGGCACCATCTATATCTGCACTGGCTATACCAGGGGTCGGCAACCTTTCACAAGTGGTGTGCCGAGTCTTCATTTATTCACTCTAATTTAAGATTTCACGTGCCAGTAATATATTTTAACATTTTTAGAAGGTCTCTTTGTATAAGTCTATAATATATAAGTAAACTATTGTTGTATGTAAAGTAAATAAGGTTTTTAAAATGTATAAGAAGCTTCATTTAAAATTAAATTAAAATGCAGAGCCCCCCAGACTGGTGGCCAGGACCTGGGCACTGTGAGTGCCACTGAAAATCAGCTCACGTGCCGCCTTCAGCACACGTGCCATAGGTTGCCTACCCCTGGTCTATATATTTGCAGTACTGGCTCTTTGTAAGCAGGTACGAAAATTCAGACTGATAGTGATGCAAAATTGCTAGAATTTGAAATATCAGCTTTGCAGTGTTAGGCGCTTTCCTTCAATCTGTTAATTCAACTGGAATTTAAAAAAATAAACCTTTTTATTTCCCTTGCATTTTGCCTCCTACAAAATCTACAAAATTGAGCTTAAGTCCTTGGATATGGAACACTTTCCATTAAATGACCCATAGGCCACAAACCCAATCTTTTGAATCTTACAAGGCACATATTTTCCATGATGCATATAAATGTCGGCCAATATATCAAGACGAGGTGAAGAGATAATGAGCAAAGTTTATACTTCATCTATTAATAATAGATAACAATAGCAAGTTTAAATCTCTGTGTAAAATAGTGTATATTTAGTTGTACCCAGATTGTAAGCCCATTACGGCAGGGACCATGTTTTCATGTGATTGTGCAGTGCTTAGTTAGTATAATGAGGTTCCTAATTGTGGCCTTTGGGAGCTATCAGAATAATAAAAAATAATTATTATAACAACTCTGCTATGAAAGGCTGTGGAAATGAAATGGAACTGTTGCAGCACTCAGGACAAAATTATCTTAATGTAAAAGTCTTCCATGGCTTGGGTTTCAGTGGATGACTGGAGCTATTGTTAGTCATGATACAGAAAAAAGACGGTTACTCACCTTTGTAACTGTTGTTCTTCGAGATGTGTTGCTCATATCCATTCCAGTTAGATGTGCGCGCGCCACGTGCACGTTCGTCGGAAGATTTTTACCCTAGCAACACTCAGTGGGTCGGCTGGGCGCCCCCTGGAGTGGCGCCGCCATGTCGTCAGATATATACCCCTACCGACCCGACTGTCCCTCAGTTCCTTCTTGCCGGCTACTCCGACGGTGGGGAATGGGGGCGGGTTTGGAATGGATATGAGCAACACATCTCGAAGAACAACAGTTACAAAGGTGAGTAACCGTCTTTTCTTCTTCGAGTGATTGCTCATATCCATTCCAGTTAGGTGATTCCCAAGCCTTACCTAGGCAGTGGGGTCGGAGAGAGATGTGGCAGAATGCAAAACTGCTGAGCCAAAGGCTGCATCATCTCTAGACTGTTGAACCAGCGCATAATGCGAAGCAAAGGTGTGGACCAAGGACCAGGTAGCTGCGCGACATATTTCCCAGATTGGTACATGGGCCAGGAAGGCAGCAGATGAAGCCTGAGCCCTGGTAGAATGTGTGGTGAGATGGCCCGAGAGAGCATGAGCCAAGTTGTAGCAAGTGCGGATGCACGCCGTCACCCAAGAGGAGATCCTCAGGGAGAAGACAGGTAGGCCCTTCATTTGGTCTGCCACTGCAACCAAGAGTTGGGGTGATTTACGAAAGGGCTTCATCCTTTCGATATAAAATGCGAGCGCCCTACAGACATCTAGGGAGTGCAACTGTTGCTTCCATCATGATGAGTGCAGCTTCGGGAAGAAGACTGGAAGGAAGATGTCCTGATTGGTATGGAAGGCCGATACTACTTCAGGGAGGAACGCTGGGTGTGGTCACAACTGCACCTTGTCCTTGTGAAAGACTGTATATGGTGGGTCCACTGTGAGTTCCCAAAGCTTGGAGACTTGTCTGGCCGATGTAATGGCTACGAGGAAAACTGTCTTCCAGGACAGGTATAGCAGCAAGCAATTTGCTAATGGCTCGAATGGTGGAGACATAAGTCTGTTTAAGACTAGGTTGAGGTCCCAGGTAGTGGCATGGTGTCATACTTGGGGGTATAGGCTCTCCAAGCCCTTGAGGAACCTGGATACCATAGGGTGTGAAAACACGGAGCGGCCACTTTCTCCTGGGTGGAAGGTAGAAATGGCCGCCAAGTGCACCCTCAATGATGATACCGCTAGGTCCTGTTGTTTGAGAGACCAGAGGTAGTCCAGGATGGTGGGGATCAAGACCTCGGTGGGGAGTAACATTTTGCGTTTCGCACCAGCAGGAGAAACGCTTCCACTTGGCCAGATATGTAGACCGAGTGGAAGGTTTTCTGCTACCCAGGAGTACTTGTTGCACTGGGGCAGAGCAACGTAACTCTGATTGGGTTAACCATGCAGGAGCCATGCCGTGAGGTGAAGGGACTGCAGGTCTGGGTGGTGAAGTCTGCTGTGGTCTTGAGTTATGAGGTCTGGATGAGGGGGCAGGGTGATTCGGTTGGCTATCGAGAGGTCGAGCAACATGGTATACCACATGGTGTACCAGTGCTGCCTGGGCCACGCAGGGGTGATCATGATCAGGCGAGCTCTGTCCCTGCGGAGCTTTAGGAGGACCTTGTGAACCAACGGGAATGGTGGAAAGGCGTAAAGTAGTTGGCTCTTCCACGGAATCAGGAAGGTGTCCGAGATCGAACCCTGGGAAAGACCTTGGAAGGAGCAGAATCTCTGGCATTCCCTGTTCTTGTGGGAAGCGAAGAGATCTATGTGGGGAAATCCCCACTTCCGGAAGACAGAATGTATAACATCCGGGCGAATCAACCACTCGCAAGACAGGAAGGATCTGCTGAGTTGATCTGCCAGTGTTCCGAACTCCTGGGAGAAAGGATGCTACCAGGTCTATCGAGTGGGCTATGCAAAAGTCCCATAGTTAGATCGCCTCCTGACAAAGGGGGGAGGATCGTGTCCCTCCCTGCTTGTTTATGTAGTACATGGCTGTTGTGTTGTCTGTAAACAGAGACACAACGGCCTTGTAGATGTTGCTGGAACACCTGCTCTGAGCTCTCGGACATTTATGTGTAACACCAGCTCCTGAGACAACCAAAGGCCTTGAGTGCCAAGATGTCCGAGGTGAGCACCCCAGCCGAGAGATGACGTGTCCGTCGTCAGGGCCATGGGAGGGCTGTAGCAGATGGAACAGCAGTCTGCACACACCAAGGAGGGTGTCAACCACCAGTCGAGGGAGCCTAGGATGCTCGGGGGAATGGTGACTACCATGTCTATGGCGTCCCTGCGTGGGCGGTAAACCGAGGCAAGCCAAGTTTGAAGGGGACGCAGACGTAGCTTGGCATGCTTCGTCACGAACGTGCAGGCAGCCATGTGACCGAGGAGGCCGAGGCAAGTGCGAGCCGAAGTTGTCGGGAAGTTTTGAAGCCTTTGTATAATTGATACTATTGCCTGAAACTGGGGTTGTGGTAAATTGGCCCTTGTGAGATTGGAGTCCAGGATGGCCCCAATGAACTCTATTCTTTGTGTGGGCATTAGAGTAGATTTCTCCAGATTGATCATCAGGCCTAGTCGCCTGAAGAGGTCCTTGACGTCTCCCACATGACTGGTGACTTGGGCCTCGGAGGTCCCCCGAATGAGTCAATCGTCGAGGTATGGGAAGACATGTATTTGACGATGATGGAGGGAGGCAGCGACTACAGCCATATGCTTCGTAAATACCCAAGGGGCTGCAGAGAGGCCAAATGGAAGGACCGTAAACTGAAAATGCTGATGGTTGACCACAAACCGGAGGTACCGTCTGTGCGGAGGGTAAATGGCAATGTGGAAGTATGCACCTTTCATGTCGAGGGCGGCATACCAGTCCCCGGGATCCAAGAATGGGATGATTGTCCCCAGGGATACCATGCGGAACTTCAACTTTTTCATGAACTTGTTCAGTCCTCGCAGGTCTAGGATAGGCCTGAGGCCTTCTTTCGCCTTGGGGATTAGGAAATAGCGGGAATAGAACTCCTTGCCCCTTAAGTCCTTCGGTACCTCCTCTATAGCTCCCATGGCAAGGCGCGTCCTTACCTCTTGCAAGAGGAATTGCTCGTGAGAGGGGTCCCTGAAGAAGGACAAGTAGAGCGGTTGGGGGGGAGGGAGTGAAATAAACTGGAGGTGGTATCCAAATTCTACCATGCATAGGACCCAACGATCCGAAGTTAATTGGGTCCATGCAGGGAGGAAAGGGGAAAGGCGGTTGTAAAACTGAAAAGGATCCTAGGAGACAACTGGTACACCGCCCTCGGGCGCACCTTCAAAAGTTCGGTTTGGATCCCGTCGTTGGCTTGGAGGGACCGTTATTGTGACCTCCTTGAGGTCCAGACTGTTGTCTGCGGTTGCCTCGACCTCGCCTCCTGCCACAGTCCTGTCTTGGTCTAGGCGGGGGGTAAGAGCGTTGAGGTTGGGTGCGGAAGGATCTTCGTCGAGCGAACGCATAGTCACCCGATTATCTTTCAGACTCTGTGGCCTAGGGTCCGTCTTCTCTGAGAATAGACCCTGGCCATCAAATGGCAAGTCTTGGATAGCATGCTGAAGTTCAGGTGGCAGGCCTGAGACCTGTAGCCATGATATACGCCTCATGGCGATTCCAGGGGCCACAGTTCTGGCTGCCGAATCGGCAGCATCCAGCGAGGCCTGGCGAGAAGTTCTCGCCACCTTCTTTCCTTCCTCTAATAGTGCCTTAAATTCTTGGCAGGAGTCTTGCGGGATCAGCTCTGTGAATTTCCCTACAGTCTCCCAGGTGTTGTAATTATACCTGCTAAGTAGGCCTTGCTGGTTCGCCACCCTGAGTTGGAGGCCCGCTGGGGAGTAGATTTTATGGCCCAACAAATCCATACGCCTAGCCTTCTTAGATTTGGGGCAGGGGCTTGCTGGCCATGGCGCTCCCGTTCAATTACGGATTGTACAACCAGTGAGCAGGAAGGAGGGTGCACGTATAAGTACTTGTACCCCTTAGAGGGCACCATGTACTTCCGTTCCACTCCTCTGGCTGTGGGCGGAATAGATGCCGGGGATTGCCAGATGGTATCTGCCTCAGCCTGAATCGATCAAATAAACGGTAAGGCCACTCGAGTTGGTGCATCCGCCAATAATATATCTACCAAGGGATCCTCAACCGCCGGAACCTCCTCCATCTGCAGGTTTATATTTAGCGCGACGCGCCTCAGGAGGTCCTGGTGTGCCCTGAGGTCAATTGGAGGTGGGCCCGATGAGGATGTCCCCGCTACTGCTTCATCCGGGGAAGAGGAAGATGAAAGGCCCGGGGCCAGTGGGTCCTGTATGGTCTCCTGATGATGGGGGATGTCATGGACTGGTGGGACCTGAGGGTCCAGTGCGTGGATGGAAGCTTCCTCCGTACCTGCAGGAGGGGGGTGGCTGACAGTGGCCTCTGGCACCCAGTGTTCTGATGGAATGGAGCGTGATGTCACTGCGAGTCCACTGATGAGGTCCCTGGTCTTGGCCGTGGGTCTCTTGGAAGACTCAGCTGTGTGTATCCAAATCACAGGTCGTGTGTGTAGGAGTCACTGTCCGTGTGTGATGATACTGATATATGGCGGGACGGCCACGGAGGAGCTGAAACCACTTGGGAAGGGTCTCTGGGTTTGGATGATCCGTCTCCACGCAGCACCGGAGAACGGTACCAGGCGCCGTACCAGTACTAGGAACGAGACCGGAACCTGCGACCGGAGTGGTGCCGGGAGGACAACCGGGACCTCGAAGCTCTACGTCGAGAGCGGCTGCGAGAGGTCCGGTGCCGTGAATGGTGCCGGGAGCTGGATCGGTGCCGAGAGTATCGGGTCGGCGAGTGCGATCTCGAACGGTGCCGCAAGTACGACCAGTACCGAGATGGACAGCGGTACCGGGACTGCGAGCAGCGTCGGGACTGGGATCAGTGACGGGACCGAGAACGTCGGCGGTACCTCGATCATGACGGGTGCCTTTCAGCGGTGCCGAGCGAGGATGGTCTCAGTAGGGCAGGCTTGCCTACTGATTGGATAACTCATATCGGTGGTGCCAGGAGTTGAGGCAGCGCAGGCTCTGTCAGGGCAATCAGCTCCTTTGCCGTAGAGAATGTCTCTGGCATGGAGGGAACAATAAGCTCAACCACGGCGCATGCCGGGGAGCTGTCAGGCACCGGACTCAATGGCTCTTGTGAGGCTGGAATCAACGGTGCTGAGGTTGTTGGTGCCGCGGCAGTTGTAGGTGCCGGGTGGTCCGACTTAGACGGGTGCTCTGACTGCGATGTAGGCACGGGAGTCACAGGAGTCTTGTGCCTCTTGACCTGCGGGGAGAGAGCGTGGTGCCGGGCAGGCTTCTGGGCCGGCGACGGTTGGTGCCGAGGGGCCTTCGCAGTGCCGGTGTGCTCTGGTGCTGAAGATGCACTTCTCCCCAGTGCGGACTGTCCGGCACTCGGTGCCGAGGGCAGAGGAGTAAGGGCTGCCTCCATCAGGAGCTGTTTGAGACGAAAGTCCCGCTCCTTTTTCGTCCATGGCTTGAAGGCCTTGCAGATGCGGCACTTGTCTGCAAGGTGGGATTCCCCCAGGCACTTAAGGCAGGAGTCGTGAGGATCTCCTGTCAGCATCAGCTTGCGACAAGCCAAGCACAGTTTGAAACCCGGTGAACCGGGCATGGGCCCCGACACCGGGTGAGGGGAAAGGGCTAATCCCCAACCCCTCTTAACTATATACAATAACTATGTTCAAGAACTAATAAAACTAAGTAGAAATATAGAAAATTGAACTATATACACAATAATGACGAAAGAACTATGAGAAGCTAGGGAGGTGGAGATCAGCAAAGCCGCGTTCCACTGTTCCAACAACCGACACGGGCGGTAAGAAGGAACTGAGGGGCGGTTGGGTCGGCAGGGATTTATATCCGGCGCCACGGCGGTGCCACTCCAGGGGGCGCCCAGCCGACCCACCAAGTGTTTCTCAGGTAAAAATCTTCCGACGAACGTGCACGCGGCGCGCGCACACCTAACTGGAATGGATATGAGCAATCACTCAAAGAAGAACTAAATGCTATTTTTAATACTGAAAACCTTCCCTTATCAATATTTATATTGCAGTAGGGCCCAGAGGCTCCTGCCTCAAAGTACTTATGATCTAGGATGATGGCTCCTTTTGATGGAAACTTGATGTCTCAAGGGATCAGTAATAAGATACAGTGGCTTTCCCCTCAAGGTCACCTGTTTGAATACAGGCCCGGATGGGAGTAAATTAACTTTCCTCAAATCTACGTGACATGAGTCAGTACTCAGGTTATGCAAAATGAATCAATGCTCAGGGCAGCTGCTACTGGTTAGGTGCCCACCATCATAAATGACAGCCTTGTTGACAGTCTCAGGGAGAGGCCAAGGACTGAATAAACCTGGCTAATGAACTATCCACTTTTGGCAGATTAAGACTGAGGTAGGCTGGCAGGGCAGAATGGGGGTACTTGCACACCTACTGCCCATGTTGTACACATTCAGTGGATGAACAGGGTACTTCAATTTATAATGTTGTCAATCTGTCACTCTTCAGGGACCTGACTGACATTCTCTCACACACACACCTCTGAATTTCATGGCTGGACATTGTATCTATAGTGGACTGAACCAACACACATCTGATTGAAACAATTAGAAATTTACTTCCCAATCCAAATTTGTAACTTAGTCCATATCCTAAAACAGACAAACCACCTTCTATACCTTTCTCCACTTGTTGTCCATTGTTAAGCTACTATATATATAAAACTGTTTGACTGTAAGAAGACTAAGAGGACTGTTTAATTTTCAGATTGTTTTCCGTTGATATTTGAATCCCTCACCAGTACCAGAAGTTTTAATTCGTCCCACTGTACTAACCATTTCATAATTTTCAACACCTCACCAGTGGAAAAAAATACACTCATCTTCATTAGCATTTCCCCATGACAATCTTTAAATCTGTGACCATACTGCATTTTCCTACATTGTATCTTTTCCAGTGCAAAAGTTACTTTTCCTGGAAATAATGGATACATTATTGTAGCTATGTTTTAACAGTGTTTTACTTTGAACTCCAATTTCACCTATCCTTTGGATTATTCCTATTCACAGATTCCTGTTCTTTTAGTACTACAGGTACTAATTAGGAGTTTTATACTAGAACTCCTTAGCCTCCTTTGCTTGCAATGTGCAGGAGGTCAGACTAGGTGATCACGATGGTCCTTTCTGAGTTTTAAAGTCTTTCCTAGGACCAAACTTTGGAGAGACAAGGGAGAGTGGGGGAGAAGGTAAGTAATCTATTAGGTTGACCTTACAATTTCCTGAAGGGATTTGGGATATGGGAGACCTCTCAACCCCCTACATTATGATGATTCTCAGGAAAGACACCCTAGATTCAAAGACAGGAGTCATCCGAATTGAAAGCTGTCCTCTTCATTACTCAGCTGTCCCCACACTTCCAGCTGGCAGCATGGCTTCTGAAGGAGCTATACTGCCACTGGCAGAGTCTCCCTGAGGCTACTCAATGGAGCGGACCCAGAAAGAGTTAATGCTTCACACAGCAAAGACTCACCAAGTTCTGTAATGGACAATCAGGGGACAATGACAAGGAGTGTGTCCAGTCTCCTATCCCTGTGGATTCCAAGGAGCATGCTGGTGCCTCAGAGATAGTACTCTCCCTCTGTCTGCTTAGGAAGGGAGAGCTCTGTAGAAGAGGGAATGCTCAAGCCATAGCCTTTTCCTTTCAATGTATTGTCTGTCTTTTGTTCTTTTAAGCCTTAGAATTGTGCACATCAAAATGCATTTTACATATACTGCCTGAGTTGCTGACCCAAATCCCTGTCGATCAAGGTGTACTAATTCCTATTTACTATATCATCAGTTAACTCTGAATCTCATGCAAAGTATTCAGATCTATTATTAATCTGAGAAGTTCAAAAACTGATTTTGGGGATACTCAACCTCTTTCTGGGACACTGAATTGCAGCTGCCTCATTTGTTAGGATGTTTTCTAATTGTATCAGGATTTTTTACACTGATATAGGACCTTATCAAGTGCTTTGACTTGCCTATTATGAACAGCAGAAGACATTTCATTTTTATGTCAAGATGACCAGAATGTAGCCAAGCTTCTCAATTTTCGAATGGTGTTGGGTATAATTATTTGAGTTTAAGTCTCAGTAGGATGCTGTTCTCTTTGTGTAATTGCATCTGAGCTGACTAAATACTACACTGTAATAACAGAATATTAAGCTCAAAACTTTAAACAGATCTGTTGACCCAGAAAATAAAATCTTACTGTGAAACTTTAAATAAGGATTAAACAACAATCAAACATACAACATCAGCATTAGACATTAATAAGTGATACTTGTTGTGCATAGCATATTTACAGTATATATTGCTAGTAAAATCAGGATTAGTTACAGCTGTTCTAATCTTCTACCATGCCAACAGTTAATCCTATTAGAATCATCAAGTAAAAAATTAATCTGTAAGTATGCAATACACTGAAACAAATCCAAAAGAAATTCTTTACTTGTTGAGCTGTTTGTAGATAGATCTTAAAGCCATGCATGACAATAGACATTCATTGTTGATTTAATCAAAGAAACAAAAGGTTGGGTAGAAAATGTGAGCTACTGAAGTTTGCCCCTTGTCCCTGGCTTGTTTAATACATTATACTGCACTGTGGCATTCAACATAGCAAAGCTCTCTTTAAGTTCCCCTTATTTTAATAAGTTCTTTATAAGTTTACTTAGCGCTCTCACAAATACTTCATAACAGCAAAGTCAGAAATAAAAAGACAACAATGTAAAAATCACAGGAAACTAGGTAAGCAATACACCAGCAGACTTGTGGTAATTTTAAAATATCTTAAATATCAGATACCGTACGTTCAAGTCTTGTGTATTCAAGGCCTTTATTTACTACCCAAGTATCTTAAGTTTAGGTGATTTTTATTTAATATAGTGGGGGGTCACCAGAAAATTTAATCCTCTTTTTATTATGTTTTCTAACTTTACATGAAGTAAACAGAACTACAGATTACATAGACTTCCCTGAATAATGCTACAAGAATTAGCTCATTAAATGTACAAAACGAGTCAACTGACAGATTCACAAGGGGGGGGCTGTTCATATGTGATAAGACTGTGAGAACCAAAGGCCCGATCCTACAGATATATTGCTGACGTTAGTGCTTTACTGTGAATAGTTTCACTGAGGTCAACGACAATAGGGTTTGAAATATGAGTCCCTAAATAACTAATCATATGGAAGTATACTTGTAACTAAGACATTTAATTTCAGCATCAGACATTCAGATCCAAGAAAAACAGAGAGGGACTAGGGAGATGAAACAAAACATTTCTTTTCAGAGGATTTCAAATGGTCCAAAGTTAGAAGACATTTTTCCATGGGTTGCATATCCAGAGTCAATAGACATTGACTTTCACCTGAATGCGGAAACTAGTCATTATACTTCACATCTCCCAAATATTGTTAATATTTTCTGCAGTAAGTCTTTGAAATACTCTCTTAAATTTCATCTGCAAACACATTCTGCTTAACTAATTTGAAGGCAATTTGTGTTTTCTGAATTCCCATGATTGCTGTCTGAAGGCTACTAATTCTTATAGCACTAGATAATTTTCTCTGCCTGTCTCCTCTATCTCCCATGATTTTAAGGGGCATGCTAAATCGGAATGTTCTTTTCCCTGTAGAAAAGCTGCCTTTTCCTGCTATTAGAGGAGTTAGAGAGAAATCAACCATTAGCAAAGTTCTTTTGTATCTATGTATTTATTCCCATTCTGACCGTAGCTAACTCATCAGCACACCCATTTCATTGCTGTAAATCTCGCTTGCTCATTTGAGAACAATACTTAAGTACTATACACTAGCATTTGTTATGCCACTATAATATATCAAGATGAAAGAAAGATGCTAAATTACTCTTATCGGTACAATTGTTAAAATTGCAGGTACTTATTCTTGCTTCTCTTAGTCTCTCTTGTACATTCTCCTAAGTCATTAAATTTATCCCCAAATTTTAAATAGAAAACATTATTTAATTCTTCCTCTTCTCCTTTTCCTCTGTACCCTCTTCCCTCTCCATGGTTCTGTACATTGCCTGGAGCGGTATGGAGCCATTGCCTCCTTGTCCCTGATGTCAAGTAGTTGCTATACTAAGTCCACCTGACAATGACTGTGCACCCATAAACAAAAAAGAAACAACTGTCAACCTGTAGAGGTCAGCTCTTGATCCAACAACCATCACATACTTAACACTGGCCAAAGCAGGGACCAACAGAACACGACATACAAGAACAGAGGACAAGCTTCCTGAGCCTCGGGATCATAAAACACCCATGCATAGCACACAGATTTTTCTATTCAAGCTACATACATGCATACAGAAGGTGCCCATCGGTTGCCACAGAGTACTGTTTTTCAATTACAGTCAATATTCCCCCTCATAGTAATTTTGTCTCCTGGAACATTAACAAGTTCAATAATCCAGTAAAAGGAAAAATATATTCAATATTTAAAGAACAACAACAAAGAAGTGACATAGCTATGCCACAGGAGACCCATCTAACTGAACCAGAGGCCTCAAAACTGGAGCAGGACTGGGTGAAAGCAGCTATTTCTAGTCCTTCCAGCTATAGAGGTAGAGGAATTATAATGCTGATATACAAAAGATTAACTCCCTAGATCAGCAAAAAATGGACCCCAGGGTAAAACTCTGATAGCATATACCAAACAACATGATTAGAGAGACAAGGTGGGCGAGGTAATATTTTTTATTGGGCCCGGACCAACTTCTGTTGGCAAAAGAGACAAGCTTTCAAGATTACACTCCGTGTAAGCTCTTAGGGTATGGCTACACTGGCACTTTACAGCGCTGCAACTTTCGCACTCGGGGGTGTGAAAAAACACCCTCCTGAGCGCTGCAAGATATAGCACTGTAAAGCCTCAGTGTAATCAGTGCGGCAGGGCTGGGAGCGCGGCTCCCAGTGCTGCATGCTACACCCGTAGAGGATGTGGTTTACATGCAGCGCTAGGAGAGCTCTCTCTTCCAGCGCTGCTGCTCCGACCATACTCACACTTCAAAGTGCTGCCGCGGTGTAGCCATACCCTTAATCTAACCTCTTTCACCAACAGAAGTTGGTCCCCAAAAAAATATTACCTCACCCATGCTGTCTCTTTAGTATCCTGGGACTCACATGGCTAAAACACTGCAAACTAAACGATTGTAAATTAACCTTAGCTAGTGGGTGTGGATGAAACAAAGAAGAACCTGGGCTCTTCCACAACTTCTTTGCCTGAACTAATGGAGATGGGCAAATCCCCAGTCATCCTAGTGGGGGACTGAAATCCTAATGCTTCCTCCTGGGCCCCTGTCCTCTTGGTCTCTGTCTCTCCCTCATTCTTCCCTATTGGTTTTGATTATTTTGTTTTGTTTAGATACATGCCATAAAAATGTGTGTGCTTGGAATACTGTGGTTAAAATGTGAGAATTCAAGAACTATGTAAATATCTTGGTCTTACCACTTTTCTGGTCTGTAATATATCCTTGTTCTATACATTGGCATCTAGAATTTGTTTGGTTACAAGAAAAAAAGACTGAAAACATTTAATAATAATAAAAAAGGCCTGATACATATTCAACCGAGTGTATCCTAAGAAGCCTAGCCTCCTGAGGACAAGATTTTCCTCTCACAACGCAGGCCCATCTGTAGAAGAAAGTCAAACTGTAAAGTCCACTGCCACACCACAACTAGAAGGTAAATGTTGCTGGGTTTTTAAAAGAACTAGTTAATTTTTAACTAACACCACAAATTTCTAACTATTCAGGCTAAGGAAAGGATCATGAAATCTTAATCTGACTACTTATCAGGGGGTCAGGTTGGGATTCTTTTCTACTATCCCATGCCAGTGTTTTGAAAAATTATGTATGAACTGCCCAACTAATTAGGTGTAGTATGTGTATGTAGTGCAGTAGTATGGTGTAAGGGAAAGGGGGGCTTAACCTGCCCCTGAAACAACAGCCACTGCTGGAGGCAAAATACCAGACTAGGTGTACCAGATCTGGTATGACAAATTCTGTGTTTCTACACATTTCAGAAAACATAGTGAAACAATAAGGGACATATTACATAATTCATAGTTCTTTAATAGTTTAGATATTGTTTATTTTACAATCAATAAATATTAGTTTGACTATACAATAACTCACTAATGGAGGAAAGACATATTTGGAACATCATAATTTCCCACAAACATATCTCAAAAGCTACAAGCAAAATCATTTTAAATGTACCACAGGATTAGAGTTTGTCATAATAAGAATTGGTTAAGTTTGTACCGTTTTCCATTCTCATTACAATAATTGTCTTGAGAACAGATTCATGTTGCAGCATTTTCATTCTTGTTACAATCTATGCCACAGGAATGAGCTACCAGAATTTTAATGCTTCATATATTCTATAAGTTAAGTACAGTTCTGTATGGCTTTGACCTTTTCAATATTCTATAATTTGATTGACTGGCTACTCTAGTTTTTCCCGTTTACAGTTTCAGTAACCTATGGGGAAGAAGCGGAATGGCCAGCCAATCAAAATACAGAATAGTGAAAAGATCAAAGTAGTAAAACATACTACATTCCTTCACAGAATATATTAGGCATTAAAATTTTGATATCTCACTATAAAAAATAATATTTCCCCCTGTAGCTCAAGATATCATAAAAGTGAGGAAAAGGATGATATCACGTAACACATTCTATGACACTTATGTACCTTCTTGGTTTAGGCTATTATTCATTTTCTCAACTACACTTCTAGCTCCTTGCTCTGCTTTTTTAATTAAATCAAATTAAACTTCAGGCTGGTTAGGAATCATTCTGTAAACTCACGATATTTTAAAGTGCATCCCACAGTTCTGGAAACTGCAGTGCCAAAGCCGTTTCCAATCTTGCTGAACACGTATCACATGATGTTATCACTAAGAGCCCTCTAATGTGGCACAATTTGGTAACTTTTATTTTCTTTGTGACTTTTAGGGACTGAGAGATTACACTAATACACTATTGAAATACAGAAGGCAATTTTATATGATTATTAACAGATCAATCACATATGTTGCACTGTTTTACTGCTGAGTAAATATAGTAGGAGATGGTGACAGAAAATACCAGTGATTCTGCTGGGGGAAAGAATGGCCAGCCACCAGCCCCTTAGATATGTTAATAGTATATTATGAACAAAAATATATAAACAAAACTGTGATTATACAATCTGAATAGTTTATGGTTTTAATTCTAAGTAATCACTAGCAAACCTGGAACTTAATTATGTTATGGAACATAGCATATTACCCTGTTCCCACAATGCATGTTGCCTTGTCAACTTGCTAATGAAAGAAGCTATAGAAAATGAAGATCACTAATATGATTTGATTTATAATTCTTTCATTGAAAATTCACAAACAGTAGTTGCTATTATTGTTGTTGTTGCTGTTACCAAATTAGGCATCCTATTAGCTACATTCTAAATGCAGGTTGCTATTGTATATCATTAACAAGTTTACAATGAAATATACAGTTAATTACAAAAGATGTCACTATAATGCAGATTAGTTTATAGAGGCTCTGTCACTTCTCTGGTAGTAGGCAGGAAACATTTAGGATATTCACATCACACACAGGTTACTTATACAGCACACTAGTCTATTCTCTGGTGTGATCAAATAGCAGAGTCCTGTCACCAAGGAAACAAAGAACACAGCTATTGCACCATCAACCTTCATACTGGAATAACAAATATATTCTGTAGGATAATAAGAAGTTATAATATTTGCAAATAGGCTAATAACTTATGTTATGAAACCTATAATTCAATAACTCTAGCTGGTAAAGAGACAAAGACATGGAATCCCATATCATTTGTTGTACTGTGCTGGTGACCGTGGTTCATAGGCAATAGTGCAGAGCAGCAAGAATGAATCTTCTTCATCTGCTAGTCACTCAGTTATATGATCTCATGCTGCTTACCATGCAGTTCTGTCTTTCTCTCTTCATACTGCATTATCCTGCACATCAGTCTATTTTTTTCTCTTACTGTCATATGACCCTTCTGCATCCTGTATTCCTTACAAAAATGTTAAAAAGAAACTTCAAAAGCATTTTGTAGAAAGGTATAAAACATTTTATAATTTCTGCAGAACATATCTTTGTAAGAGTTGTTCAATATGTGCATTTAAAAAGGAATACCTGTAAGAGGAGGAATGAAAACAAAAGTAAACCAAAACATAAATTGGAGGTCATGTGGTGCTCCACAAGGGCTGAATAATATTTGTAGGATGTTTAGCTTTGTCTCTTTTTATCCTTCTCAGTCTACATTCCTCTGCTCAGTAGGGCCTACATGTTGACAGCTGGAATTTCACTATCACCTCTTGAATCTATCACCTTATAACTTCAAGATTGCCCTGAAAGAGACCTGATCTGCAGATGCAACTCTGAATAGTACTAAATGAATCCGGCCTTGTCTGGAAAGAAATCTTTATCATAGGAGCTGATATAACCAACAATATCTTGACACCCAAGAAGAAACCAAAAGTCCTTTTTCTCCTTTCACACCAGTTTTACACCTGTGTAATTCCACTAATTTAATGAAGTTATTCCTGAACCACATGAGTGTGAACAGAGAGGCAGGCCCAAAACATTTACCAGAGAGTGTGAGGTCCCCAGACCACCAGGCATGGGATATGGCCTGAAACACTCACTTAATCCATATGCACAGTAAGAAACAGTCCCTTCCAGTCTTAACAGACCCTTAATAGAAACAACAGACACGGTGTAGGGAAAAGGGATATAACATATTGTTGTTTCAAGGCACCTATAAATGCTCATGAGACAAAAGAGGCAGTATGATTTCTCCTGTCTCAAATACTGACCAGAAGAGATAAACAGACCACATTTGACCTATTTGACACTAAGTGTTTGAAGAATCCTAGACCTTGGGAACTTCTGAAATATTACCACCACATTTAGTTCCCTCATTTCTGAAAATTCTAGCAGAAGATTCGTAGTTACTAAACTATAAACACTGTACTCAAAGGGAAAGCTGAAGAAAGGAAGCTGCGAAACTTGAAGCATTACTATGTGGCACGTAGCCGAGCACAAATCAATTGGTTTCTAAAGGAGACAAAACAACTCCTCTAGATAAAGTAGAGCCTTAAAGAGATATGGCAAGTAGAAATATTCCATTCCAGGCATAGTTGCTAACACAGTCAGAGGATATTCCTATTTTCCATCACCACCACATACAATTTGGTTGCCTGTTGATATATATGATGGCGTGTCAGTATAAAAATAGTGCAGGATTTGCTGTTGAAAATGGACCCTAACTCTTTTCCATAATCACAAGAAAGTGTTCAGTTACTGCTGGTGAAGTCAGGGTAACTTCTGCAACTCGCACTATCTATGGACGGGGCTCCATGGCCTTCTCTATTGGTGATACCCTGAGAGAGCTTAAAATTCTGTCTCCTTCATTCACTGTTTCATTGGACCAGTTTTGCCCATCTCATGACCAGACTATAGGTGAATGTCATTTTCACAGATGAACAACAGGATGAAAAAAGGTCATTAATGAACGTTAGGTAAAGGAGCCAAATTGAAACCTCTACAGCTTAAGACATTGTGCATGGTGTATTGAGCCTTCGCCAGACTTTTCAAAAGTAGGCCAGCTAGATAAATTCGCAGAGGATAGGTCCATTAATGGCTATTAGCCAGGATGGGCAGGGCTGGTGTCCCTGGCCTCTGTTTGCCAGAAGCTGGGAATGGGCAAGAGGGAATGCATCACTTGATTATCTGTTTTGTCACCTCGCACTGGCTGCTGTTGGAAGACAGAATACTGGCTTAGATGTACCTTTGGTCTGACCCAGTATGGCCATTCTTATGTAATGTCAACCAATGCTAGAGATGTGATCCTTTTAGTATCAGCTCATGGAGGACAAGCCTTATGAAGTAGAGCCTGAAATTTACTAGACTACACTAAGGATGGGAACGTTGTCAGAAGAACATAAGGAACACCCTCTGCTCTTCCAAATGCCTCCATTTTAAGATCCGACCTCTTTCTATTTTAAGAACCAAACTTGAACTGGGCCTTTTTGGAGGTTTGGAAATAGAATCATAGGAGTATAGGACTGGAAGGGATCTTGAGAGATCCCTTGCACATTAGACAGGACTAAATAATAACTAGACCATTCCTGACAAATGTTTGTCGAACCTGTTCTTAAAAACCTCCAATGACGGAGAGTCCACAACCTCCTTAGGCAATTTGTTCCAGTGCTTAAGTACGCTGACAGAAAGTTTTCCTAATGTCCAATCTAAACCTTCCTTGTCACAACTTAAGCCCCATTGCTTCTTTCCTATTCTCAGAGGTTAAAGAGAACAACTTTTTGCCCTCCTCCTTGTAACAACCTTTCATGTATTCAAAAACTTATGTCCGTGCTCAGTCTTCTCTTCTTCAGACTACACAAACATTTTTTTCAGTCTTTCCTCAAAGGTCATGTTTTCCAGACCTTTAATCTTTTTTTTTTTTTTTTTTAACCTCACAAACTTTTTTTTTGGTTTTTCCTCAAAGTCTATTTTTTTCCCACCTTTTATTTTTTTTTTTTTTTTTTACTACACAAACATTTTTTTCAGTCTTTCCTCAAAGGTCATGTTTTCCAGACCTTTAATCTTTTTTTTTTTTTTTTTTAACTCTCCTCTGGACTTTCTCCAGTTTGTCCACATCTTTCCTGAAAGATAGTACTGAGAACTGGACACAATATCCAGTTGAGGCCTTATCAGCACAGAGTAGAGCAGAAGAAATACTTTGCATGTCTTGCTTACAACACTCCTACTAATCCACTGTTGACTCATATTTAGCTTGTGATCTGCTACAACCTCTAGATTCCTTTCTGTGATACTCCCTCCTATCCAGTCATTTCCCATTTTGTATGTATGCAATTGACATTTCCTTCCTAAGTGGAGTACTTTGAATTTGTCCTTATTGAATTGCATCCTGTTTACTTCAGACCAGTTCTCCAGTTTGTCCAAATAGTTTTGAATTTTAATCCTATCTTTCAAAGCACTTGTAACTCCTCCCAGCTTGGTATCATTTACAAACTTTATAAATACACTCTCTATGCCAATCTACATCATTGATAAAGATATTGAATAGAACCAGTCCCAGGACCAATCCCTATGGGACCCCACTCAATATGCCCTTCCAGCTTGACTGAACCACTGATAACTACTCTTTAGGAATGGTTTTCCAACCAGTTATGCACCACCTGATATTAGTTCCATCTAGACTGTATTTCCTTAGTTTGTTTATGAGAAGATCATGCAAGGCAGTATCAAAAGTCTTACTAAAGTCAAGATATACCACATCTACCACCTCCCCTCTATCCATAAGGCTTATTACCCTGCAAAGAAAGCTATTAGGTTGGTCTGACATGATTTGTTCTTGACAAATCCATGCTGACTATTACTTATTACCTTATGATCATCACCTTATTATCTTTCAGGTGTTTGTAAAAGTTCAGAAACATTTTTCCACATCCAGTTTTCTGCCAGGGACAGAATCAGAAGCAACAAAATAACATGAGAAAGGCTGCTTTGGTGGTATTTCAGCTTCCATCTGATATAGGAAGTAACAGATCTCTCTCAAATACCTGTTATTGCAAGATTTCCAGCTCCATCCCGCAGACTCAAGATGCTCCACTCTGCAAACTCAAGAGGTTTGAATAAGCATCCAGAATTTAGTGTGTACCTGAACAACATATCTTTTGAAGTTTATTCACTGACAGCTATACAATCAATGTCTCTAAATAATCTCAAAGGGTTAGATTCTCAATCGGTTCCTTTTAGAAAAGTGGATGACAACTACTCTGTTGTGTACAAACTGGCTAAGAGTACACATATGGAAGACTCAAGTGATGGCAACGGCCGAGGAGTGGAATGCCATAATTTCAGAAGTGACAGCATTTGAAAGGGTTATGTATGTCCCCTTATCAAGAAATCTGAAACATACAACTCCATTTGATCAGAGTTTTCTACAGCACTAAAGGGAAGATCCAACAAATATCTGAGGAGTTTGACAGATAGCAGATTAAAGTGAAAGTGTGGCTGTGAAAGCATGAACTAACACAAAAGCATGAACAAGTTATGATGGATGTATGGATGCTGCCTTGGGAATAATATATGTCATCAAGATTACTATGCAACTAATGCATGTGCCTGGCATCTGAATTCCTTAACACTACACTTCTCTCTCTGTTTTTAACTGTTCTTTGCCATAAACTCTCTGATTTCCTCTTGTCTATTATTCTAACTTCTCCTTTTCACTACAATCTCCTCATCCTTCCCTCTACACATCTCTCTCTTTCAGTCCATTTGTATCTTACAGTGACATTTTACATGTCTAATGGATCTTGGGAGATGGCAAAATTGAGTTAGAAGTAGAGGGTTACTTTATCTGAAACGATCCTGGATAGATAGACTAATTAACCTCAACTGTGTGGGAGATACTAAAGATTTCCATTATTTTCTATATACACAGTATTATTACACAGAACTGACCACAAAAACAGTGCGGGTATGTATCACAGATGTACAGAAGAAATAAGTCTCATACATAAATTCAGGTACCTATATTTTGCTTACATTAAATCCCCCAGCAGTTTCCACTGGACAGTGTATTATTCATTTCCTACTCTAAGCTATTTTTGCTGTGGTTAATTATTATCTGAATAATCATGAACAAATCACATGACACTGCATAGTCAAAAAAATCCCTATAGGAAATAAGCAAACTCAGCAAGAATTTGACCCAAGACCCTTTTTCTGCTCTTTTGTTTGATGCAGCATATGCATAAAAATAACTTTATGCTCAAGAAAACCAATTAAATTCCAACTGTTGGGTACTGTTGCTGGCAATCATTTGTCTAGTGAATCCTAGAATATAAACTCTGAATTTCTGATAATGACATTATTAGAACGTCTTTAGTCATTATTCTTATGCTGAGCAAGTTATTATTATTGCTTTATAGTGCCCATAACTGTCTTCTGTGCTGCAAAAAGAACATTTAAAATACACTCACTCTACTTTGACGGAAGTGGTGCATTTGAGAAACAAGCAAGGCTACAACATGGAAAACACAAATTACTGAGATAAGATTATGCAATTACTCAGCCATCCATCCATCCATCTTAGAGTTGGTCAAAACTCAGAATTTTCAAAATGTGTTTTAATTCCGTTTCGAAGCATTAAACTGTTTCATTACAACACAAAACAGCAGACATTTCGATCTAGAAAAGATTACGTTTCAGTCAGTACCACATTGTCGTTGCCCTTAATGATTTTAAAAATAAAACAAAACATTTCAACTATTATATTATGGAGGTACAATATACCATACTACAGCAATGAAGATTATTCTCTAGGGTACACCTTGGCATACATATTTCCACTCCCAAATTATTTCACACACCAAAGAAAAGGCAGTTTGGTGATTTTAAAATTCTGAATGCAACGGGAGATATAAATGTAATAGTTTGTGTTGCCTTTTGGGACTCTTGAAAATGAGGTTAAATTCAGAGTGGGAACTGTAATGGTACAGGGCAACTACAGTGTGATATTCTTGTCATAAATGGATAGGTAGGTAAGGGTTAAGTTTCTTTTACCTGAAAAGGGTAACCGAACACCTGACCAGAGGACCAATCAGAGAACTGGATTGTTTAAAGTCAGGGGCGGGAATTTGTATACTCGGGGTCTTTGTTGTTTTCTTAGCTATGAGGAAACAAGTCTTCTTCTAATTCTCTCCTAATACTTCTTCTAAACATCTGTAAGTACCCAGGAACCGCAAAGTAATTCAGCTATGATGGTCTTTGGGGTGTATTTACCTGTATGTTAATTTGTTGTGCTGGTTTAATTGGGCTATCTTTTAAATCAGACTGTTTCTTTATATTTTCTTATAAGCAAGAGCCTGTATTGAGTTTCTTAATGCAAGATGATTGTTTTATATTTTCTTTCTTTTTTTCTATAAAGTTTTCTTTTTAAACCTTGTGAAAGTTCTTTTCCTAGGGAGGCAAAGGGAAAAGCCAGGCTGTGGGCTATTTTCCTATTTGGGTCCAGGGAAAGAGCAGACTACAGGGAAAGAGACGAAGAATTCTCTCTGTTCTCTGGTGGTTACAGTTTTTCCCTCATTCCTGGAGCAAGGGGGGTGGCAGAGCCCAGCTGTGGGTATTTTGCATCTCCATTGTCCTGAGGGAAGCAGAAAAGCTGGTTTCTTGGGTCACACAGGTTAGCCGCGAGGCAAGCCTGATAAGGAGGGGGAAGGGGTTATTTTCCCTGCTTTTAGCATCCAAGGGATTGGGAATCTGGGTGTCCCACCAAGGGAGGGTTGGGGACACCAGAGGGAGGAAAGGGGGGATCAGGCCCCATAGATTAATTCCTGATCTGGTGGCAGCGAGAATATCCAAGCTGGTAGTGAGCTTGGGGGAGTTTCAGGTAAGCCCCCAAACTTTGGACGCAAAAGTCCAGATTTGGGACAGGACCAGACTGGTGGACACTAAAGTCCAGGTCTGGGACTGGACGGCTAGATTACCACAATTCTCCAGTAAACTAGACTGACTCGAAAGGCCAGTGCCTGCACTTTCTCTTCAGAGGCTATAAACAGCATAATGGTCCACAGTTATAAGTTACTACATAGCTCTTTCTAAGCAAGCACATTTATTCGTAAGGTGAGAGCATTACAGAGGACACATATTTAAAACAATAAAATTTCCTATTCACATGCTAAAAGCTTACCACAGGTCACCCATCAGTCTTATGGGGTCTCTGTAGGGCAAAATACTTCCAACTCTTCTCAAGAAGGACTGGCCTCCCCCTTGGAAAGAATGTCTTTTCCATTTTCTGGATCAGAAAAAAAGGACCAGAGTCTGTCTAAACTCAGGCTATTTATCCAAAAGTTTGTTCTTCTGTTGCTCTCTGGAGAATTTTGTTTAAACTAGTATAGTTGAGCCTATCTAGGAAGTGGTACTTCTCTGGGGGTGGATTTCAATTGGGTTGATTTGCCTTAATCACCACCCACTTCTTTAATTCCACTAGGCACTGTGGCAGCCCTCCTCCATGAAGTAGCACACAATCATTCAGAAACCATTCATATGAAAATGAGCCCCAAAGATACTTAAACTTAATCCATTATGATCTCCCAAAGATACTGAAATTGCCAAGTCTGTCACAGGCACATTGGAATCCCAAATTATTTTATAACCCCAATATGACTGAACACAATTTTGGAGGATAGGCCCTGCAGACAGATGATATCAGTTTCACCCTAATGGCACAACAGAACAAAAAAATTATCCACAGGAGCTGGGAGAACCTCAAAAGGAAAGAGATAGGAAAACAAAGAAATAGGAAGAATATACACATGAAAACTAAGAAGAAAAAGGAGAGAAGGCTGCCAAAAGATGAGTAGAAATGGAACCGCTAGCCTAATAGCAAAGCATATCTTGTTAGGACCAAATTTGGTCTCCCATTTCTCGGATTAAGCAGAGGCTGGAAACACTGCAGGTATTATTTTCAGAAGTGCTCATCACTGGCCTAACTACGTTTCCATTGAAGTCCATGATAAAATGGGAGCAGAGTTAGGCACAGGATAAAGACTTTTAATCTGTATTATGTTTTTCATCTATGCTCTGGGGGGCTGAAGGGGCTATGTGTGTCCCTTACCTTCCCTCTCACTTGCTTACCCTTAGTATCCTGCCCCATCTCTGCTCTTTCCCCAGTACAGGACCAAGATTCATAGTGTTTTCCATGGGAGAGAAGGGAGATAGTGTCGGGGGGCGGGGAAGAGGAACGTGCCCTTCTGCAAAGGAGGGGAGAGATCCTGTGCATGGTACCTGGGGCGCTGAGCCCAGTTATTTGCTGTCAAATGACTCCCTCTTGCTAAGCTGCATTCATTCAAAACCATTATGTTCTATTTAATTCTAATAATTGGTACTTATTAATGGATTGGGCTGACACAGGAAACTACAGAAAATAAAATCTGCTTTACTCTTCTATTTTCAAACTTAAGAAAGATTAACAAGTTTTATTAAACAGATAGTTCCATGCGAACTGTAATATAAATCTATTTCAGTTTCTCAAAGCACCGGACAAAAATATGTATGTAGCATTCATTACACAGCAAGCTTAGATTCTGTCTCAAGTGGCCATTCCAGTAACTGCTTAACTGAAGGGATGCCCTTCACTGATGGGAATAAGGTGACATTTTGATTAATGCAATGAACATGCTGCAGAACGTAACACTATTAAAATGACATGTGCTAATTTAGAACCTCAGATGTCATTAGACTTGAGAGCAAAGGGGAGTCACACTGTCTCTCAGAAGGATATTCCATCTAGGGAAAACAAAGAGATGTTACAGCTCTGTATACATCAGGAGGTTTACAATAAGCTGCATTACTATGATCTGTAGAGCTAATACAGAAAGGATTAGAATACCAAAATGTATTTAAATACAATATTTTTCCTGAAATACAGATCTTATGATATCCACAGACTGTGAATGTTCACAGATTTAAAAAAAAATATGGAAACCGATTTATAACGAGGCTTATGAAAAAAATTGACACACTTGGAAATTCAAAGATAAAGCTGGTATTACATACAGAAAAATAAAACAACAACAATATATTTCACTTACACTGCATCTTTTCTCTCCAGATCTCAAAAACTTAATGAATATTATGAGATTGATCTAATTTCTACTGGCTTCAGATCATGCCCCATGTGCCGCCTTAATGTAGGCTAGTGTGTAAAAGGGAAAGGTAAATGCCTTGAAGGCCAGTGGCATGGATGCATTTGTTGCAAGCAACTCATGAACTTCAGAGACTGAGTATGGGCTCCTGAAATCAAAGGGATGAATTGAAGGAGAGAAGAGAGACAGAGGTACGTGGAGGAGACTTTCAGGGACATAGTAGAGTGATCCTACTCCCAGCCTGACAGCCTCTGTGCTGCTGAGTAGGAGGAAAGCCTCAGGGAAGGAGAACATCAAGCTAGAGCAGAGGAAATAATTCCATTGTTGGGACCCTCCTTCCAGATGACGTTATGGTGTCCTCTTGTGCTGAGTATACCTCTCCAGGGAGTTATTAGAATCCTAGTTATTAGAAACAGACAGATAACAGTAATGAATGATTCAATTATTAGAAATATAGATCGTTGGGTTTGTGACAACCAGGAGAATTGCATGGTGAACTGCCTGCTGGATGCAAAGGTTACTGTCTTCTGAAGACATCTGGATAGATTTAAGTGCAGAGCTGGTGAGGAACCAGTGATCATGGGATGCGTAGGTACCAGAGACATAGGGGAAGACAGGAGAGAAGTTCTGGAGACCAAATTTAGGCTGCTAGGTAAGAGAGTAAAGTTCAGGACCTCCATGCTAGCATTCTCTGACATACTTCCAGTTCCATACGAAGAGCTAGTTAGCTAGGCTGGACTGCAAAGTTTCAATGTGTAGATAAGAAAATGATGTTTGGAGGAGGGATTTAGGTTTATTTGGAACTGGGGAATCTTTTGGGAAAGATACAGCAAGGATGGGCTCCACCTAAAACAAAATGGAACCAGATTACTGGCATGTAAAATTAAAAGAATTGTAGATGAGTTTTGAAACCAAGGGATGGGGAAAGCCTACAGGTGCAGAGGAGCACATGGTTTGGAGAAATACATCCTTTAGGGGAGAATTTATTAAAGTGGATACTCTATTTCCTAGTGAAGAGGACAGGATAAAAGTTGGTAAAGTACAAATCGTCAAACTAAAGAGTGCCAATTCAATTATATTACATGAAGACAGACTACTAAATATTGACAAAGTTTATAAGTGCTTGTATACAAGTGCTAGAAGTCTAAATACTAAAGGGCTGAATTTGAATGCGTGGTATTAAATGAGGATATTGATATAATACACATCACAGAAAGTGGGTGGAACAACAATAGTCAATGTTACATGATAATAGCACGGTACAAAATACATACGAATGACAGAGTACTTAACATTATGATCCTTGGTCCCACTGCATCAATAGCAACATTGCCATTGAGGCTAATGAACAAAAAAATTGACCCAAAGAAGTTTCTAATTAGGCCTCTCTTCTTGCACCTCTGTGCTCACTTTGACTCTTATCTAATATTCCTTCCAATCACACAGGATTTGATTCAAACCCCAGTGAAGTCAATGGGAGCATTTCCATTGACGTTAGTGGTTTTTGGCTCAGACTTTTGCATGCTGGGTACCCCTGGAGCTTGCTGACAATCCATTTGGTTGAAGGAGATTGTTTTTAAAAGGTTTGCTATTTTCTTTATAAGATCCTGTGTTAAACAAAAATTACAGACCATAAATTGCACATTTCCTCCTCTTAAAAATGTGATTAAAATGTCATGATAAAAATTAGAACTAGTTAAATAAAGATGCACTTGTAAAATTGTTTTGTAATAAGGTATCCTTTACTAGCCGTGTTAAAAATGTTTAAAAAGCAGTTCAGCTTTAGTAGTCTGAAGTGTCAAGGTGCTTGCTTTATTGCTTTGTTGCTGCTTGGTCGAGTCTTAAAGATCAGTGCTGCACTGAAAACAGTCAGTGCTAAAGCCATAACGCTGCACACAGTTTAAAAGCCAAAAATCAGTTAATTAGAAGTTCAGTCAATCAAATATCTTTGTGTGGGTTGGTCAATGGGACTAGCTCAGATTCTTGAACTGGAGCAGTGGAGCAGCGCAAAAATTTCTCATTCGTTTGGCAAAATTTCTTTATGTTGACAACATGGTAAATATATTTGTTTTCATGCAGCTACAACCACCATACCTTAATAAAGCAAAAATGAGTGGGAAATACTTTTTTTCATTTACAGTAAGTATATTTTCCACTCATTTCACTCTGGGTCCATTCCTATTTCCACTGAAGTAAAAGGTAAAACTTCCACTGACTAGAATAGAAGAATCACACCTTGTGTGTGTGAATACTGTGCAGCTCTTGTTGAAATCCTCAGCAGAATGCTTTTCAACACCATGCCAATCAACTATAAGAAAACAGTTAAGGTTGTCAACTGTTTCATAAACATAAAAAACCCTAACTTTATGCAATCAATAAATGTAATATACTCAAGCCATTACTGGATTCTGACAGAGAAAAGAGACAGACACAACTGATTCATCCCTGTGAGTCACAAATAATCCCTTGGAGGAATATAACAAGGGCCAGAGAGAAGCAGATAAACCAACTGCCTGACTTTGGACTTTCAAAACTTTGCTATGACATAATACTAATATGAAATTAAACCCAATACTCAATTTTCTGTGAAGAAATTGAGTTTTTTATCATGCAATATAAAGTCCCCACAACTTCCCTTAGCACACTGTATTAAAACAATATCTTTAATATTTTTTAAAATAGCTTTTAACAGCAGTATTTTGGGATCTGCCATTATTTGAAATATGCAAGAAAAGCACACTAAAATTCTGCAACATTTTTTATTCTCTTGGCTTTCAATTTAACTAAGCTGCTGACTGAAGTATCTGACAAACATTTAATCATTTTCTAAAGCTGTATTTTAGCTTACAAAAATACTGTTCTGAGCAATCTAAATTGCAATTGTACAGCACATAACAGATTTCATACCCCCAAAAAACACCCCAGCATGTCAGTCTTTTACAATTAACCAGTGTAAAATGAACTCTCTTTCTGAGCAGAAGGGCCATCCGTCACTTATGCAGTATCTGCATTCAGATAATTAGCAAGTGAGTTAGAAGCAATCATACAACATAAAATTCATCACAGGAAATCAGAGGACTCTGGAAATTAGAAACATGCAATGTTCCCTAAACTGGTCATAACAGAATCTGAAAAAGCTGACTGGCTGCTTTTTTTGTTTCAAAAGCAATTTGAAAGATTCATTAAGACAGACTTTTGCACAAAAGATGTTTTTTTTTTGTTTTTTTTTTCAAATCAGCTTCACTAACAAACCTACACTTGGGAGGTTGATCTTCCTGCGCAGTTACTCAGAAATCAGTACCGAAAGAAGATTCCCATTTTTGTCATCAGCACTCTCCAGATTCCCAAGAAACACATCCATAGCTGAACTACTTCTACACTGTAGGGAGATAAACTATAATACTATTCCTTATCAAGAATCTGCGGTACTCAACAGAAAAAAACAGACTTATTACAAAACAGGATAGGTTCAATCAGCTCTCATTCCTTAAACTTTAAAAAAATATGTTTATAGTATCTGTCTCAAAGAGGAGTGCGCAATCCTCACTCCTGAACTGGCCCCTTTACACTTCCCAACAGCAGTAAACCAAACACCCTTACCCTGTCCACTGCCCCTTCCCAATGCCCCAACCCCTTCTCCGTGTTACTGCCCTTGCTCACTGTGGGAGGACTCTGACTGGGGGGTGCAGGCTCTGGGGTGGGGCCAGAAATGAGGGGTTCAGGGTGTGTGTGTGGGGCTCCTTGTTGGAGCAGGGGGTTGGGGTAAAAGGGGGGTGAGGGCTCCATCTGGGGGTTCCAGACCCTGGTGTGGAGCCTGGGATGAGAAGTTTGGGGTGCAGGATGGGGCTCTGGGCTGGAGGTTCAGAGTATGGGAGAGGATATGGGCTCTGGGAGAAATTAGGGTGCAGGAGGGGGTCAGGGCTGGGGAAGGGGTTCGAAGTGTAGGAGAGGTTATGGGGTGCAGGCTCTGGGAGGGAGTTTGGGTGCAGGAGGGGGCTCAGGAATGAGGCAGGTCGTTGGGGAGCGGGAAGGGGTGTGAGGTGCAGGCTCTGAGTGGTGCTTACCTCAGGCGGCTCTCAGAAGTGGCTGACATTTCCCTCTGACTCCTAGGCAGAAGTGCAGCCAGGTGGCTCTACATGCTGCCCCCATCTGTAGGCACTGCCTCCACAGTTCCCATTGGCTGCAGTTCCCACCCAACAGGAGCTATGGAGCCAGCACTCAAGGCAGGGGCAGCACACGGAGTCCCCACAGCCACACCTCCACATAGGAGCTGGAGGGAAATGCCGGCCACGTCCAGGAGCCAGGCAGAGCCAGGGCAGGCAGAGAATCTGCCTTAGCCCTGCTGCGCCACCCACTGGACTCTTAATGACCCAGTTAGTGATGCTGACCGGAGCCACCAAGATCCCTTTTCGACCGGGCGTTCTGAAAGTACTGAAACAGTGTAAAGGGGCCTTAAAAATCCCTTTATCTGGCCAGGGAACATGCAGGCATTGGGGAGGACAGCTGTAAGGCTGCCCTCCAAGCACCCCTTTTCAAGCCCTGGCATAGCGTGCACGATGGAAGGGGGTGTAGGGGTGAGGCCACAACATGCATCATTGTGGAGACCCCAAGCAGTGTTGTGGCCCATAATAAGGCAGCCTGGGGAGGCTGCCATAACTTAGGCTTCCAGGACTAAGTTACACCAGGGGCTGCTCCAGTGTTCAGAGCAGTCTAGAATCAGGAGTGTGTGAAGGTGGCTTAAAATCATCTCAGCCCCCACACCCTTTGGCATGTGCTCTGAGCTGTAGCTATCATAAGCTTTCCCAAATCTGGATCTTAGCGTCCAGAAATCTGGGTGCCTGCATGAACCCCTCTAAGCTTAATTACCAGCTTAGATTTGATCTCGCTGCCACCATCCAAGAATTTCCAGGGTCTTGGCTCATCGGTCTCCCAAAACTTCCCTGGGGAACCCCCAAGACTCAGATGCTTTGAGTCTCCAACAAAGGAAATAAACCATTCCCCCCACCTCCTCCACCCAGAATTTCCTCTCTGGGCTAACCTGAGTGTTACTGAGCAACCTCTTTACATCACAATACCAAGAAGCATGTCTCCTCTCTTCCACCAAGAGTACAACCAAATACAAGGGAACAGAAATGATTCTATCTCTCTCCCCTCCCACAAATTCCCTGTGCTGCAAGCTACCTCCGTAGATCTAACACAAAGAATTCCCCCCCCTCCGTTCCTTAGCCACAGAGAAAAACCTCACACAGTTTACAAAGAAGCTTTAAAAAAAAGAAAGAAAAAGACATAAAAATATGAATAAACAGCCTTATACAAAAAGAGATACAATTTAAGCATTCCAGCAAACTCCACGCATGTAAATACAAAAAAAACAATAACAGCCTATGGTTTTTTCTACCTTTGTACTTACAACTTGGAACTGAAGATTAGAAGCTTGAAGATAGAAAGAAAGAAAAATCCCCTCTCATAGCTGAGAGCCAGACAAAGACAACAAAAGCCCAAAAATTTCCCTCTCCTGAGCTTTGAAAAATCCGGTTTCCTGATTAGTCCTCTGGTCAGGTGTTTGGTTCCCTTTGTTAATCCTTTACAAGTAAAAGAAACATTAACTCTTAGCTATCTGTTTATGACATAGCTCTTGGAGGCACTATACAGAATTTCACCCATAATGTATCAAGAGTAAACTCCAAGCACTGCTTTTACTCCTAGCTATCTGTTGTCTCAAGGGGCTTCTTCTGACAGCTAGGGATCACTGGATAACAGATATCATGACCGCACCTTTGCATGGGTGTGTGAGAGGTTCCCTGGTTATTTGCAGGGTCTTCACAGCTTCAAGCTGACAATGGACCACAAACCATTTGTACTGTTAATAAACTGTAAAGACGCTTAGATTCCAGAGAAGATTCAAGCATTTGAAGTGATTTAAACATACTATGGAATATACATCAGGGAAGTCCTTCACGGTGGTTGATTCTTTATAATGAAGCCCTGTTGATCATCCAGATTCTCCAGAGGCTTAAGTTGATATTATGGAGCATCTAATAGTCACACCATAACCAGATCTCAACATGCTCTCTATACACAGCTGAATTTTCATTCTTTTCTAAATCCACACACCTAGTCAGATTGACTTGATAACTGATATACCAATCCAGGGCCCAGTATATTCTGCAGGCCTGAGATCATTTACACAAAGGATTCCCAAGATACAGCTCCAAAACATGACCTGTTTTTAAATTTCAAAATTCTTACATCACTTTTTTTTGTGCAGAGATAGAAGGGGGAAAAAAGGCACATGATCTATATGAAACATCACTGGATGCCTCTGGCGAGATTTAGTGTCCAGCACCTAGATCAAACTTCAAAAGCAAAAATTAAAAAGTTATTAGGCTTTGATTTTGGCTCTGTGGAGAAAGCCACCAGACTGCTATGAGCGACACATGGCTCACACTTCTCGGCCATTCTATGCAGACTCAGTAGGGATTACAAGCAGAGAATTCTCAGATGAGCTAAATTCCAACCAGCTCTCCCAGCCCCAGCTATGTGAACCTAACAGAGGCGACTGGGAAAAGCGGAGCAGGCAGTTGAAGGGTTCTCAGGAATGTAGCTTCCAGGCCTGCACTGCCTGCAACTGTCTAAGCAAAGTAACATTGGGTCATTCCTAAGCTGAGTAAACTACCAGAGGAAGGGTTCTGGAAACCATTTGCAGAAAGCCCATCAGATATCAGCTCTGCCTCTCTGCCCTTCCTTTCAAATACAGCAGCGCATATGGAGTGGGCAGACAGAGAGGTAGAGCTGCATGCTTCTCACAGCCCCTCACAAGTACCAACTGCCCTCCGTACAGGACAGGAGGAGAAGGAGAGCTGGTGAATGAGGGGTTGTGAGGAGCGCAGCTGCCCACCCCACTCCTGCTGCTTCCTGAGTTTGTCAGGGTAGAGGAGGAAGAGGTCTGGGAAATTTGTTCCTGAGAGCCCTGCAGCTAACAACCCATGGAGAGGCTGTTGGTGGTGGTTTAATAGGGGTGGGAGTAGTATATTAAAGAAGAATTGCTCCCTCATACATGGGCTTCCTCAGGGCTTACTGAGATTCCCCTCATCATCTTCCCTATTCCCTTGAGGGGTTATGGGTATTTCCTCTTAGAAATGCCCCCTAGACAGCCCAGTAATTCCCCTGAAGAGCACAATAATTGGCAGGAGTGGTGGTGAATGATTACAGTGAGGTGTTGGAGGAATCTTCAGAAATGAGGAAGAGAGGGAACAGGTGGGAACATGGGAGGTCACGGATATCCTCCAGGTGCAGCCCACATTAGTGTCTCCAAGGGCCAGAGGGTGTTTGTAAGAGCATGTGCAGAGGGCCCCAGAAGGTTCCACTCCCTTCAGAAATAAGTTCCCCTGCATGGTTGGGGAAAGGTGCCTATAGGGGTCTGCTGCTCATTTCTGACAGAGAACTGGATCCTTTGATAGAATGTCTCTTATTCATGTACAGAATCAACTAAGAATGTTCCAACGATCCTTTAGATGATTCCTCCCCATCTTCTGCCCCTCTTAAAGAAGCAGCAGCTCAGAGGCTGCTCTCCTTCTTGCTGGTCCTCTGAACCTATGAAAACAGCAACAGTGGTAGCTGCTTAGTTCCTTCTTCTACCCTCCCTTCCTGAGAATCTGTTGACTCCTGGCCCCATTCCCCATCCTGTGTTAGAGGGGCTGCGGCTTTCCTACAGGCACCACCTTCCCAGCACTGCCCATGGCAAGGACATGACCAGACTGTGACACATATTACTATATCCTGCAATAAGCTAGTTAAACCTTACTGAATTAAGTTTGGGGCCCATTGTATTAAAAATGCAATGGTTATCAGCTGCTTGAAGCTTTATCCTGAGGGGGAACTCAGTGTCTGTATGACTACCTATTCATGGTCTCTTCAAAGGACCATACTGGATTCTCTAGAGACCAGCATACAAAGAAAGGATTTTGGGATGAATAACCTGAGTTGTTATTGACTCAGGGCATTTGTTCTAATCCAGCAAATGGGCAGAATCTTTTGTCTAACAGAAGGGTCTCAGTCCTTGGGAAAGTGTTGAAAGGAATGATACCGACCAGAGCCCTTGTGGAGATGGGGGGAAGAGGTGATCTCTAGTAAGCTTATCAGCATGCATGTATTACTCTTTTTAATATGTTTTCTTAGACGATCCAGAAATTTAATGAAACTGGGACAAGCATTTGGTTTCACAAAAACTAAGTTGGACACAGAGACAGTTCCACTTTAACAGGACAATCCTGGTAAACTAGGATGCCTAGTCACGCCACTTACGGCAATTGTACTGTAGACCCACAACCCATGCAGGACAATATTGATTGTAAAGAATACAAGGAAGATGCCAGGGCCTCACAAAATGCTGAGAATGAGCCTGAATTTGGTAAGGAAATATTATGCTTTTTTCCTTATAAAATCCATGGAATAAGCCTCCAATTTAAATGCATTCTCAATGCAACCATAACTATGGACTATGAGTGGTACCTCCATAGTAGTGCAGGGAGGTAAACATCCCATAGCACTGTAAACTTTTACATATTAATGGTATCAGCTAGAATTTACGGACTGTAATGCTGCACTGGCTTCACTGAATAAAAGAAAATACTACCCAATTTGCTCAAATCCAAAAGTTGGTAGAGCTAAAAATCACTTTACAACATGAGTTAATTGTGAAATGTATTTGAAAATAAAGGTAATTACCATGGGGATTTCTGAGTCACCCTCTGGTGACATCCATCTTCCTGAAAATGATATTAGTTGTGACACTGGCTGCACAATTGCAAAATATGAGCTACTTTAAAACCTCTCCATCCTAATTTAATATCAGTTTATCAATAACAAAAAATTCCACTCTTTAAATATTTATAATATTGTTTAAATATTAAACATTAAGTTTTTCTTCTAATTTTTAAAGTAGTATTATACAGGGTGGAAATTTGTTTACAGTCTCTCAATGGGCTTGCTACCTGTCACTGTCAAATGATGTCATTTTCAAGCTTCTGGCTGGTGACAGCTTTCTTGCTGTGAAATGACAACTGTAATTAAAACTTTGGTGAGAAGAGCTTCTTCCTTCATGAATTTTCATACTGCTGGGTTGAGCAAAAATAATGTAGATGAAATTTTCCTATAAATCTGGTTTTAAAAGTCTTGCAGATGAAATGTGCAGCCCTTACTAGAAGTACCACAACATAGTTAAAAACTTGTATTTCTGCAGGAGTACAAAGCAAAAAAAGAGGCAGAAATCTGCCAGGGGCAAATTCGTAACATCTTTTCTGCAAATACCAGCAAATCCTGATGAAATTCCTTAAAACAAACAACAAAAAAGACTGTGTGTCAAAAGCAGAATGCTGTGCTATATTTTCATGCATATCACAATTGATAGCACTAATGTCAGACTGCAATACTTTTAAAAGCAATCACTGACCCATAAAACTAGAGATGGTCTGAACCAAATTCCTAGATCCAAACAACTAAATGTTTAAGGAATTTCTATTCAGATTCAAACTTCATGGCTGTCTCTATTTTCATAACGTACTGAACCAAAGCCACAGTTCTGAATACTCCCGACTGCATGAATTCAGATGTGGTTCTGAACTTTGCAGATCAGGGAGTTCTATAGCTTAATTTTTAAAGGAATCGGATGCTTCAGAGATGTTCTCACTAGAAAAGCACAACCAGAAATTATATCAAAAAATAATGTCTAATAGCCCATGAAGTAGGGTAGCTGGGAAGTTTCAATCCCACCAGTGGTTCCTGCAGACCTATGGCTTTAACTTCCCTGCATGGAGAAGCACGAAGAAAGTATTCTAAGTTTGCTGTTCAGTAGAAGTCCAAATATGAGGATAATTAGATGAAAAGTGGCACCCTATCTAAATGAGAGCCACACTTATCAGATTCTGTTATTTTTTATGCACACACAAATGCATATCTTAATTCTAGGCCATGTGCCAGGTCCTCCAATTATCTCCAAATCACCAACTGCAAGAGCATCACTACAGCATTTCTGTAGTAAAAGTAAAAGTTCAATAAACTAAAACGACTACACACTTCTTCAAACCCAGAGGCACATTAACCTCTTCTGGTCATGATTTTGCATGCTCCAAAATTAAACAAAGAAAGCAGTGATGTCAATTCCAAATATCAAAGATAGTACTTAAAAATCCTAACTCAAGACACCAGTGCATTAAAATATTCCTCCTAAACAGTTCTGAGCATGTGTATTCATTCTTGTGTATGTATAAATGTTTCCACTAAATATATATGGAATACTCCTTCCCATTTTGTATAGTTAAGGCAAAGCTGAAGGATACTGTTAGAACAAACCAATATTATGGAGTCATAACAGTGACTTCTATAGTTAAAGTTATAAACAGTTTCCATTAAAAACCTTATTTTTTCTCAAACACACTCAACTTTTTCAGTAAAGCTCGTTTCCACATACATCTGTCACAGTTCAGGGCAACTACACCTGTATTCCCTTCTTGCGGTCCACAAAGGGCACCCACTCTAAGCTTCCAGCACTTCAGTTATCACCTCTTTTAGATGGAAACCCACTTCTCTCCCCCTCCTGACTGGAGTTTTCCCCGGGCTGCATAGTTCCGCATTTACACTGTGATATCCTGAGCAAGCCAAACTGCTTAAAAGGCTGTCAGGATATGCGGACTAGACCTGGGTCTGCAGAGCCTAGGATAGCTGATATTCCCACAATGCCACCATGAGCCCAGGCAAAGACATAGCTAGGGAGCTCTTAGGAGAGTAGGTGCCTCAGGAAGTATGGCCCAAGAGACTCAGAGTGAAGGTACCCTGAGGCACTCTGATTTGCTAAGTGTTCAATTTAACCTGAGGGGTTGCCCCAGGAAGTTGTCTGGGAAACCACACAGACTTTGGTCAGATGCAAAGCCAGATGCTGCTTGACCTCCAGTCTCTGACCCCAGCCTGACCCTGACTCTTGCTTATGGGACCTGGCTCTTGCAATTCCTCCAACTCCTGCTTGGCAACTACCATCTCTGGTTGGTAGACCTCAGCCCAAATGAGACTCCTAGGCCAGACTACCTACACAGTCCTTATACAGGCCACTTTGTTTTCTGTTTGATAGTTATGAACAGCTGTAATTATCAGCACTCAGAAGTTACCACACAGCTCTTTCTAAGGAAGCACATTTATTGTTAAAGTGAAACCCTTACAGATGAAACATATTAGAAACAATATTAATTCCTATACGCATGCTAAACACACCACCTACCAAGCTTGTGGGGCCTCAGCGGGCCAAAGACCTTCCACCTGGCAACCCTATAGGCTAGGCTAGAAGATCTCACTCTATGTCTCTGAACTTCCTCTTCCCTCCAGCAGCAGCAGCTGCCACCTCACATCAACCATCTTCTTAAAGTCCCCTCCTCCACCAGATGGAAGTTCACCCCAGCTGCAGGAGAGGGTTGTGACAGTAGAATCCTTCTCTTCCTGCAAAGGGGAGGCAAGTGACAGCAGAATATTCACACATGCAGATGCACACTCCACTATAAAGGAGACTTGCAATTAGAAAAAAAATCACTCATATAAAAATAAATAAATTGGATCTTTCAGAAACAGAAAGAGAATAAAACAGGCAACTCTACAATGCCATTTTTACAGAGTCACTTTGGGAAGTAGAACTGCACTTTAAATAATAATGTAAGACTGTCTAGACAGTAAAGAATAATAAAATCAATTGTGGAAGTACAGATCACTCTGTCATACACAGTCCAAGTACTGTAATTACAAGTTAGCATTCAGGCTGCATTGAAGGCTAACGAGATAAAATAGCAAAATAATTAAGTTATTGTCTAACATCACTGTAAGTAATAAATAACATATGTCCTCCATTTGGTAGGGGGAATGAAAAGGGCAAGCATTTAAACTCTGTGCCATTGCAGCAGGGATAATTTTGCCCAACAAGCAGAAACAGAGCAAATGGGCCATATTTAAGACGGGTGCAAGCAGACTCTAGAACTCAGTTAAGTTACATTTTGCAGGCATTTGGCTCACTATGTTTACAGCTTTAACAGTTGCAAACAAACCATACTAACTTTGATCATAAAATTTCCATGAATCTCCACTAAACTTTTTTGTTACATATGTTCATAGTTTACACATGAAAAGCCTTCACTTCAAACTTTGGGCTAAATTCTGTCATCCTTAATTGAACAAAACATCTATTGACTAGTCACTAAAGTATGAAGTGTTGTTATCGCCATATCGGTCCCAGGATATTTGAGACACAAGGTGGGTGAGGCAATATCTTTTATTGGACCAATTTCTGTTGGTTAGAGAGAGAAGCTCGAAAGCTTGTCTCTTTTACCAACAGAAGTTGGTCCAGTAAAAGATATTACCTCATCCACCTTGTCATCGACTAAAGTGGCAGTTTCACTCCACTGAGGATCATAAAATTTGGCCTTTTGAAACATGCAGCAAAAGATCTTTCATAGACACAACACTGTCATTTTGAAAAAGACTCACTCAAACACCACGGGCCTGGCTAATGGTCCTGAGGTGATCATCTTCTGTTTTGCGGGAAGAGGTCAGGATGGTTTGTTGGGTGAAGCAGGTTCTTAATATGAACAAGGTCTTTAGATTGGCAAGAAAGGAGAATTTTTCTCATGGGAGGCATAGAAAAGGGAATATTGTTTATTTATTGTTTCAGCAGAGGAGCTACTAAAAAAAAGTGCAGTCAGGAACATATGGCAAATCATATGAGGTCTGGTTCAAGAGCTCTTTCAAGCCCAGATAAAAAGAAAAAGTTCAAGTGCTCTGAAAAAAATCATACCAAACTTATTTTTTTTTTAAATTTGCTCAGGTTGAGTGGTGAATCTGATGCTCACAAATCATTAGCCTGTGCAACAAAGAAACAAAATCTATTGACACAAGGAACTTGGAGACCACATCTCTAGAGTTCAAATTTCATTGAATGTATTAAAATGGGAACACTTATTTATGTGTAATGCTCAGCGAGCCATATGCCTTTTAAAATTAATAAGCAGCATTATTAACAACTCCAGCTTTCTCAGATTTAATCACCATTAAACCATTTATGATGGTTCCTACACCAGAGACTTAATATTCTTTGATATTCTTATGTATAATTACTTCTTATAATCAGTGCATAGCTATTAAGTGATGTACTGCTAAACCTCCAGGTTTCAGATGGATAAATATTAGCCTAATGTGCTCAATCAATGCATAGAAATAGATTTAAGCACTTTTCCTGCAAGGGAAAATATTTACCATATATCACAGTTAGATTAGCCTGAGGCACTAAGCAGCTGATAGAGGAGGATTGAAAACCTGGAAATCACTTTAAAAGTCCTTGTGCTTCTGTGAAGGACATTCTCAATAGACAATAGGGAAAAAGGGAACTGGGTAGTGTTACCTTGAGCATCCTATTAAACACAGTACTTAGGATCAGAACCGTGTCAGAATATTTCCTGCTTGAGATACAAACTGTTCCTTTCTATTGAGGAAAAACAATAAAGGATACAAAAAGCTTCTAATCTGTTTAGTTTACCAAATTCTTCATTCTAAATAACAGTTAATAGCTCTAGAATAGGCTGTTAATAAATAAAAGCCCTCTACTATAAATTATGTGGCGCCCAGGGTCATGCCTGATAGGATGCATGATAATGAATAAATTAGACCTAATCCTACAACTGTAAACCAAAAAAGTTCTTAATAATAATCAAACACACGGCCCAATACAGTATCTGTAAGTCTTCCGTATATGTCTCTCTCTGGCATTTAAGACAAGTTGTATGACTGATGCAAACTGAAGTACCACAATCAGTCCGATTGGACTGCTTGATTTTCTCTTCCCCACAAAATAGGTGATTCTTAACAGTATAATGTCATGTTAGGTGCTCTAGTGGTTGTTTTTCTTTCTGATAAGAGTAAATTTGCTTTTAGATACATTGCTTAACCAGTATAACAGCTGCAGAAAAATGTTAAGTTTAGATGAATAAGAGAAAAGAAAAACCAGACCAAAAATCCACTTTTCCCATGCTCACCCCACTGCATAGAGATGAATTATTCTTTGAGCCAGAGTTCTACATTTCAATTACTGTCCTTTTCAGATTTCCAACTAAACAATACACTGTAACAGGAAAAACACATTGCACCTGCAAAGCTCCTTTGAAAACATTATTTTTATCTGCAAACTTATTTTCTGTAAACTTTGTTATCAAGTTTAAGTAACTAAAATTAAGTAAAAAGTTAATTAGAGCTGGCCAAAACATTGTTATGAATAACTTTTATATATATAAAAATAAAAGCTTCCTTTTGGTTAGTTCACAAACTAATCCTTATTTCATCAAATACATTCACTGCTAATTTGGTTGATTATATTTACGAAATGGCTTGGATACATAATTTTCCAAACTACGGGTAGTTTACTAACTGTGTAATTTGACTACTCACTATACATGTACAGCTGGTACTCTTTCATTATATTGTTTTGCTCTTGTTTAAAACAAGAAGAAAAATTTACAACTCACTTCTGGTATGCACTGTCAAACAAACAACTACTTGTACTAAAACCTGTGAAACATTTGAGATTTACAAACATTATTTCATGAATTTCTGGAAGTTGCTCAAATACTTGTGAATGATAAATAATATGAGCCCAAAAATCATACTGAACTGAACTCACTGTTTTTTTATCTCTGACATGTTTTTAAGATTAATGTGTTTTACTTTTCGACAGTCAAAATATCCCGTGACCTTTAACCTGTTACTGCTGTACTAATTTTCATATTCTGTACATTGAACTGTTTCATTTGTCCACTCAGTATTTTCTAGTTATATATTTTGTCGTTAATTTTTCAAATAAATCAATAAAACAGAACTATATGAAATAGCATAAACACAAAACATATCTTATTTTCCATTTAAACTAGTTCATGTCTAAAATGTAAGCAATTCAACTGTACTAATTAATCATCTTCATTTCTTTGGAAGAGAATCATATACTTTTATATACTTTGTATATCCTCCATGTAGAGCAAATTATGCTTCCCATGGCGCCTGACCCAAATGCACTGAAATCATTGGAAGTCTGTCAGTAGAAATGGATAATGGGGAATAGTTTTTAAGAGAGCAATGATTAGAAAATTGAGTTTTCTTAAAGTTCAAAAGGGTTAAATCAAATTAACTCAACTTTGGTCTGGACTAGAAAGATTTTCCACTCTGCTTCTAGGGCCTACTAATGGAATCTTGGGTTGTGAGAGAAGGAGCAGGTCACTCTCCTGTGATCCAAACCAGCCACTAGAACTTTGGAGCCTGGTGAATCTAAAAGCCATAAATGATCTGGAAAAGGGATAAACTGTGAGGTGGCAAAATTTGCAGATGATACAAAACTACTCAAGATAGTTAAGTCCCAGACGGACAGTAAAGAGCTGCAAAATCTCTCAAAACTGGGTGACTGGGCAAGAAGATGTCTGATGAAATTCAATGTTGATAAATGCAAAGTAATGCACATTCGAAAACATAATCCTCACTATACATATAAAATGATGGGGTATAAATTAGCTGTTACCACTCAGGAAAGAGATCTTGGAGTCATTGTGGAGAGTTCTCTGAAAACATCCACTCAATGTGCAGCAGCAGTCAAAAAGGCAAACGGAACGTTGGGAGTCATTAAGAAAGGGATAGAAAAGACAGAAAATATCTTATTGCCTCTATATAAATCCATGGTATGCCCACATTTTGAATACTGAGTGCAGATGTGGTCGCCTCATTTCAGAAAAGATGTATTGGAATTGGAAAAGGGTCAGAAAAGGGCAACAAAAATGATTAGGGGTATGAAACAGCTGTCATATGAAGAGAGACTAATAAGACCAGGACTTTTCAGCTTGGAAAAGAAACAACTAAGGGGGGATATGATTGAGGTCTATAAAATTATGACTGGTATGGAGAAAATAAATAAGGAAGTGTAATTAACTCCTTCTCATAATGCAAGAACTAGGGGTCACCAAATGAAATTAATAGGCAGCAGGTTTAAAACAAACAAAAGGAAGTATTTCTGCATACAATGCACAGTCAACCCATGGAACTCTTTGCCAGAGGATGTTGTGAAGGCCAAGACTATAACATAGTACAAAAAAGAACTGGATAAATTCATGGAGGATAGGTTCATCAATGGCTATTAGCCAGGATGGGCAGGGATGGTGTCCCTAGCCTCTGTTTGCCAGAAGCTGGGAACAGGCGACAGGGCATGGATCACTTGATGATTACCTGTTCTGTTCATTCCCTCTGGGGTATCTGGTATTGGCCACTGTTGGAAGACAGGTATTGGGATAGATGGATCTTTGGTCTGACCCAGTATGGCCACTCTTATGTTCTTAAAATATGCCCATTTTTCCAGCTCAATTGCTGGCAAAATCTCATGAGAACAGAAATTTTCATATTTCAACCTGAAATGGCAGAGCCATTTGGGATCAATATTTCAAACACAAATGACAATCTCTAGCTTGGTTCATCCTGGAGGCTGAATGCAAGATCCTCATACTCGTAGCCTGAATGCTGCCTCCTCATCCAGTCTCTGCTTCCAATGCCTTTTATAGCAATCTCCGCAAAGAAGTCAACCATGGAATGTGCACATACTGATCGATTCTCTCCTCAAAAGAAGCAGTTCCTCTAGTTCAGAGCTGAAATACGTTGGCTGTGTTGCGTGGGGAGGGACTGCAATGGCCTTGCAAAATTGTATCTGTTTTGTAGATGGATTCTTCAGTCAAATAATATATATTCTAATCTGACTAGTTTCCCTTTTTTTCATGCATCCTTGAGTGGTATATGACTATGAGTTAACTTTTGAACCCCCATCTTTACTATCAAATGCAATTCAAACTGATCAAAAATATTTTGTCACAGTCATCCCACAATATTAGCAAGTAATGTTTAATTGGAAGACTTTATTTCTCTACATGTTTTGCACTCAACTCAAAAACAGTGAGTCACTGCAGCTTCTCTGGATTCATACTTAACTGGGATCAGTAGTCTTAACCAGCTGTTTAGAATGATTGTCAATAATGATTATTATTCTCAATATTTTAAAAATACGGTTTTAACATTTTAAAATATTCAACTGTCGCAGTTTTTTACTGTACTAACATATACATAGACTGAGAGATATTAATTTTAATTACTTAATACTTATTGAACTAATGACATTCTCAGTAGTTTCATCATTACACCCTGATATGTTCTCACTGACTCAGAGACTTTAAGGCCAAAAGAGACCATCATGATCATCTATTCTGACATCCTGCACATAGCAGGCCACAGAATTTTGCCCACTTGCTTCTTTAATAGATGCTTTACCGCTGCCTGAGTTACTAAAGTCCTCAAATGATTCAAGTTACGGAGAATCTACCATTTACACTAATTTAAACCTGCAAGTGATCCATGACCTATGCTGCAGAGGAAGGCGAAAACCCCCCAGGGTCTCTGCCAATCTGACCTGAGGGAAAATTACTTCTCAACCCCAAACATGGCGATCAGTTAGACCCCGAGCACGTGGGCAAGTCCCACCAACCAGATACCAGTTAAAGAATTCTCTGTAGTAACTTAGAGCCTTTCCCATCTGGTGCCCCATCACTAGCTATTGGTGATATCTGCTAGTAGCAGTTGCAGATCAGCCACATGCCATTATAGGCAGTCTCATCTTACCACCCTCTCCACACACTTATCAAGTTCAGTGTTGAAGCCAGTTAGTTTTTTTTGCCAGAACTACTTCCTGAACACTTCACTTCTATTTGCATGATCACATGCACTGTGCACATATGTAATGGAATCAATTAAAATTACTCTAGAAAAGGAAATTCACACAATTACAATTTCATTAAAAACAGATTTGGAGATACACTCACAAAAGCTAAGAGACAAGAAGCAGCACTTATACATACTACCCACCTTTTTCCATTTTAACATACTGTTTTAAATGTACTGGGGCTCTTTTTTCACATCAATTACATTAGTTACCACATCAATCAGAAGAGAATTCTGGATTAATTTTTAAAACTGCAATGGATGGTATATTATACCTACAGAAAGAGAAGGTTCTTCATGAACTGTTACCAAGAAACTTCTATGCAATTATATGTTAAATAAAATTTATAAGAACAAGAAGTAAGAGTTTCAAAGGTGCTCTCTACCCATCAACTTTCAGCAGGAATTGCTGAGAGTGAGCACTTTTGAAAATTTATTTTCTTATTTAGGTGCCTGAATGGCAGCTGTTGGATATGAAGCTATTTTTAAAATCTGGCCCAAAATTTTTATTAGTGTATTGTAAAGCACTGTAGTACAATTCTTTGAATAATATCATATACTAAATATATTTTACAGTACTATAAAGAATTATAGGAACATGCAGCAGAGGTAAAATGTGCACTCATGAATGTGGTTACCGTAACCAATTAACACTATGCATGTAAATGTGCTATTTGTTTGTTATTGCATTGTAAAAGAAAGAATATTTGCATGCTCAATTTACCTCATACAAGAGCATCTATTGGCTGATTCTCCAATACACTGTAGGTAGAAATGTGCATGTGAAATCATTGGGTAAATTATACATGCAAACCTTCTAGTGCTTTAATTGTAATAGTTCCTTCGCCTTGTAAAGTGCACAAATCCAATTTATGCATTCAAATAATCTAATTTTAGCAGGTGTCTATTAAACTGAATCTGGCATTGTCACATGCATTCCAAGAGCATTTAAATAACCATTTTTAAAGTAATCCTACTCTGAGAGTGATTAAAAAAATAACTTTACTTTCTTCCTCAACAGACCTGCTCAGTGTATATTCAGAGTCCTGTTTCTCTTATTTATATAATAAGATCTTACTACATTTTTACTCTTGTTAGCAGACACAGCTCTGAAAGAGTGGATGACCTGGATTCAATTCCTTTCTGTGCATCGTAAACAGAATTGTTTACTATAATCCACTTACAAGCCCAATCACTTACACATATGCAACTCCACTGAACGTAATAGGGTCACATAAGCATCACAGAGGTCAGAATTTGAAAACGGTGGGGTTACACAGAGGTAACAGTCTAATTTGCTCTGGAGAATTGATATTACTGGTGATGATCAATGAGCAGGAAAGACTCCTCCTTGACTTTCAGATTCCAGGCTAAATTTGCAGGGCTGACAGGAAAAAAAAATCTTGTAAACTTAATACATTTGATATGTAATCATGAGTCACAAACATGGTGCTCCACAATGCTATATTTTATCATCAGCTTTCAGAGTACAAGCATACTTTAAGGGATGCTTCCCAAGCTCCACACTTTTTGTATGTGATTCTGTATCATATAGGATGCAAACTCCTTAGTGTCTTAATATGAATGAATAATTATATGAACTTCAGAACTAGGCACTATTCTGCAACTGGCACAACACATGACCTGCATATTGAGGGAGTTGGATGTTTTGTGATTCTATAAGCTTATTTCATTATGCGGTGGTGAACTAATAGTCATGTTGGGTAAAGTCTCCTGCTCCTGGGACAGATGGAGAGCCAGCAATATCATAGAATGCATATATTAAACTCCTTGCTGCTGCCCAAACTAAAAGTGCAAAAAGCAATTTGCTTTTCTGAGGACTACATCTAGGACTTCATCTAGGAAATATGGGTGCTAAAAGAGTCCCTACCATGCCTGCCTTCACTAAGGTATTGTAAATCCTGAAGTTTTAACCTCTACTGCCCCCCATTTCTCAATCCCCAATGTTCCTCTTTACTATATGACCAACAACAAAAATGGCGCAAAGAAATTCACTTTTAGAAATTGGGGAAATAATATATTCCCCTATTTCAAGGGATTCTACGCAACTGCGGATCTTAAGAGCTACTTTCTTTCCAGTCTGCCTAATCAGGACCCATCTCTCTACTCCGCGTCTATTCTATTCGATGTCACTTTCACAGCCCCAGTGTTGAAAGTCCTGAGAGTTTGGAGGAGGGCCTGAGAAATTCTGACTTTTCCCTACAAATGTGCAAAATGTATGATTCTCTAGTGCTGGCCAAAATGTTAAAAAAAAAAAAAAAAAGCAAAAAAAAAAGCAAAGGGAACTCATCTCATTTTATGTTTTATAACTCAGATCAAGTTCAATAAAAGCTCTCCTATGGTTTGCAAATCTTGCAACTGAACTTTGGTCAATTCATGACTTTGCAAAGACACCACTGAAAATCATAACTTTTTCAGAGTTCAAATATGAAAGCAAACAGCACACAACAGTTCTGACTAAGTTTCGTTCTCATGTTTTGGATTTGCTTAAAGCAGAAAGAAACATAACCAAAAATACTGTGGGGTGAACCTTTTGTGACTATGAAAATCAAAACAGACTTACTGGCCAGCCTGAGGTGAGGCTCCCTCCTCATTAGCTAGAGGGCCACTAATGGGACATGGTACGTAAAAGTCAAGAGGGAGCAGCTTTGAAATCTACAAGCAACTGGTGGTTTCTCACTTTCCCTGACCCTTCCTCTCCTTTTCAGCTCAGTATTTTGACTGGTACTAACTAGGGCCTGGCCTTTGTGTTTGGGCTGAGTCTGGAGTTTTTGCCATATGTATTATTAGGTTACATATTTGGGGATGGAAAAGAATTTTCCCTCCTGGACCGACTGACCCCAGTTGATTGGGGAAAAAGGTTGTTTCTCTTTCCTTGGTACAATGACAAAGCCTTTTTGGGGCATGGACATAGGGAGGGATCCTCAAAAGTGAGCAAGTTAGGGCACAATTCCCACTGATAATCAGTGTAAGATGGGTGCACAATCCCTTTAGAGGTTTTTTGAAAATACTACCCTTAGATAAGAAGGTAAACCATAAAGATCTCCCATTAAAGGACAGAAATGGTTGAAGATTAGTAGGAAGTAGCTAGGATGCGGCAATAGATTAGTTGCAATTGGACTGGCAAGGTTCTGCCCTAGGTTGGAATAACGAGGTTGCCCAATACCCATCTCCCACAATCTGGGAGAATTAAAATGCAGCAGAGTTGATGGAAAGAGAACAAGTGGGAAGGAGGTATTTGTATTCTGCGCAAGAATGAGATCCTCCCTCAGAGGACCTAATTTCTATTACAAAGATAGGAGTGAGTGGGTTTTGTGGCTTTAATGAGACAATGTCCTTTTTGCTTGGTAAGTCATGGAGGTGCTAGAGACCTTTAAGGTCCATGATCTAGAATGGTGGGCTACAGGGACTTTGTGCCAGACACCCAGTTGACCTTCATCGTTCTTTATACATTGAATTGGCATTTAAAATAAAAGTTGTGACCTTTAACTGTATTAGTTTTATTGTGGAGTGAAAACCAGGTATGATACTCAGCAACCACCAGTCTGTAGTTTTGATATCTTTGTGTGGTCTAGAAAAGAGCCTACCATTGAAATCTGAATGGTAGGCTCAGCAGACTCTGGACTCTTTTCTCTCTCTCTCTAATCTTTTATGTCCCATCCTCAATAGCAGTTTCCAAACATATTCCAATAGCCCATCATGTAGAAAAACTCAACTCACCATGACCTTAACATTGAGCATGCCCTTTAACTTAAATTGAGTATGCTGTTTAAACATCAAATAGGAACAATTACTGTAAAAAGATGTTTGCCATTTTCTAACTGAAAAACAATTTTCCATTTTGGGGTCTATGTGTATGCACAGTTTGCTGTATCTCTTTTGGCTCCATGTTTTTTTTTTTTGAAATACAAACCATATGTTTATCTACATGGATAAGTGAAATTCTTAAATAAACTCCAACAAATTCCAGACTTTACACCTAAATGCTCTGGCTAGATGCATGAGTTCTAGTTTCAGCACCATGTCTACAATCTACATATTTGAGATTATAGAATTAAGTGGCTAAAAGTCACCTCCACTTCAATATCTGACTGATGAATCAGTACAACTGGTTTCTTTAACATTCCTGGGGTGGAAGACACAGAATAATACACAGAATGTATTAAATAAACATATATATTGGATTAAACTTATAAATTGGGACAACCTTTCTCCCTGTTTGTTTCTGGAACACACCAATGTTTGTGTCACTGTGTTAGCGACTGCATACTGTCCAAGTAAAAACAGATCTGATACAAACTGAAATTAAAGTATACATACCTATATTGTCTCTTAATGTAGAACAGCACAGGGTCACACCACAATGAACAGTAAACACAACACATGAGAATCATTGGCCAGCAATCTTCCTTCAAGTTTCAAGGTCTTTACACAGCCTCAAGAAGCATGCCATATCATATAATGTCCAATCAGCAACACTATCAAACCACACTCGCCAGGAGTGCCCACTGCCCCAGCCCCTGCAAAACTTGCTTCAGGAATCTTCCTTCGCTCCTCCAACCAACACATTCTGCAAACTCAAGTTTCTTCCTCTGACTGTCCTGATGACATCAGGTTTCACTCCAGGTATGCAGTAAATTTGGGTGATTACCTCCTTGTTAGTCACGTGTGAAGTATAGCTAATGTGCAGCAATCTCTTGTAGATTTCAGTTCAAAGGCAAAAAACCTCTTAATGTCCTGTTTCCTTAAATGTCCATCTCTCACTGCACATAGCAAGATGCTGAAGACAGGAGACTGCAGCAATTTCATTTTACTCTTCATGGCAATACCTTTGCTTCTCCAAATGTGGCTTAATGTTGCTAGAGTAGAAGTCAAGAGTCCAATTCTATGTGGGATCGCTGATGTTTAGCATTTCTCGTAATCATGCCACTGTGACACTTCCTGGGGCATCCAGGGTTGTGAGGCACCTCGCTATCACCTGCCCTTAGTGTAAGGAAGTCTCATCTGTGCCTGCTGAGTGTCAGCACCCTGCCAACATCAGCCTCTGGCAACACAAGCACTGCCTTCCAGACCTCCACCTTTCTGTACAGATTAGCGAATGGCACACACCAGTGCCTGAGTTCTCTGAGTGCTTCCTGTAATGTCCAGCCAATTAGCCACTGAACACTAACAGAATTACCAGGCCTGCTGCTCCCGAAGGAACAGTACATGGCAGCTTACTAGTTATACACAGTACACAGCTCTGCTGAACACACCACATGTAGATATATCTATAGTGAACTGAATAAAAAGTTTATTATCAAAGAAGAGAGATACAAGTAATAGTGGATAAGAACATCAGAAACAAATGGTTACATCTAAAACAAAAATCATAACTCACTTTCTAGAGACTCAACTTAATTAAGAAACTATCCTCCTGTCTAAAGAACCTTATCTCAGCTAAAGTTCTCTCCAGTGTTTTCAACCACACCTGGATGAGATTCCTTTTTCATCAAGCAAACTTGCTGATCATTTATTTCCTACATGAAGGATCACAGTGTGTCCTCTTTGCCCCACAAATATACCAGAACGAATCTTTGATGTTCACCTCACGATAGTCCTGCCACCCTCCAACTGATTACTTCTTCCTGTTACTTTCCTCTCTGAAGATTACACAATCCTTCATTAGCATGTGTCTCAGACTGATAAGTGGGGGCCCATTGTGAAAAATACAAAATAAATTTACATGTAAAGAGACAGATAGATAAACATTTCTTGTCTAAAAGAAAACTGGCTTTTCACCTTGCTGGTGACAATGCCTAGGCACGGACCTTAAGAACATATTTTCAGTATATATACATAACTGCTTGCACAAGATCTGCACTTTGCAACTCTATTGATGACCAATGGGACACAAGTTTTTATTAGAGACCTCACATGACACTCTTTGGTGACCTAGAATATAAATACCCTAAATCACAGCTACCCAGGTATTTGAAGTGTTCAACTCACTCCAACACCTCCTCAGGTCTGGGCAGAAATATCTTCTGCTTGTCAGATGTAGATGTCACCACTGTCTGTCTTTTAGTGCACTATCTTTAGAGCTAACTTCTCAGCTTCTAATGTTACTCTTTCCAGCAATTTTTGCACCTCTTCTTGTGATGATTCCTACAGGTCAATATCATCTGTGAAACAAAGGTTATTTTTTGAGCATTAATCAGCACACTATCCTGTAGGTTTCCATCAGAAACTCTTCTAAAGATTTCTTCAAGGTAACAGTTGAAGAGGGTCAATGATAGCAAGCTGCCCTGTCTGACACCTATCCTCAAGTCAAATCAATCACTTTCCTCATGTCCTACAAACACCAAAATAATTGCACTTCCATAGAGATTTGGTAGCAGCCTTATTTCATTTTCACCAGCTCCAACCAGCCACAGGATTACCCAAGAAAGTTTGTGCCATATGCCGTCAAACACAAACAAAATCCACAAAAACATGGACTACCTCCCATCATTCTGCAGCAAATATACATTGCATATTTTCTCCACTGTACCTTTTGTGTCTAAATCTTGCTTGTTCTTCAGCCAGAAAGCTATCCTGGGTGAAATTCTCTTCAGTATGATGTGCAGCAGTATTTTGCGAGGGTGAATCAATAATGAGATTGTGCAGTGATTTCCATAAATAGCCAGTTCCTCCTTTTTATGAATAGGAACCATCAGGGACCATGTCCAGCTCTTGGGCCATATTCCAGTCTCTCAGATCACATTGACAAGCTTTTGGTATGCCCAGATGAGGCCCTCTCCAGCACATTTAATTAATTGTGCTTGTATATTATCCACTCCAGGGACTTTACTGCTTTTCCATGTCTGCATCACTTCCTGAACTTCTATGACCATAGAAGGAGGTTCATCAGAAAAAATCAAGTCTCTCATGTAGCTCTCCTCTGTCTCTTTCACTTCAAATTTAGAAATTGTTTAGTTCCTATTATACAGTTCTCGACTACACCTGCTCCAAGTCATTGGTAGAACGGTATATTTCCTAACAGAAAAATCTTTTGAAAGTCTTGATGGTTTGGTAGGCCTTCCTAGTAGCATTTTCTGCAAAAGAGTTCTGTACATTGACGCACTGATGCCCAAGCTAATCTTCTTTTGACACTTAAATCTTTGCATTTATTTCTCACATGACATGGGAATACTGCTCTCTTGCAGCTTCATCTGTCTTCCTCTGTGCCCTTAGCTTCCTTCACTGATCACACAACTTCATAATCTCCACTATGATCTAAGGTTTTTCTTTAGGATCTGTTTGCCCAGAAGTTCATCCATTGTCTCTGTAATGCAGCAGCAGATGTTGTACTTTATCTGATCTATAGTACTCATGCAGAGTTCAGCAGCTTTCAGCTTTTGTTCAATTGTCTTCTTGAATTCCACTTGTGTTTCACAGACTTTAACTCTGTCGATATTAAATGCACTCTGAAGGAACTGGCTGGTCATTTCTTGTTTTGCAGTTTGATCTTATCATTGGCTATTACTAAATTCTGATCAGATCCTAAGTTAGCCTTCTTCAAGGACCAACTCTCCATTATACCAGAACTCCACCTCTTCAAGATCATGATGAAGTTGATCTGGTTCCAAGTCTGCAAACCCGGTGATGTCCAAGTCCATCACCTTGATACTATTAACAAATAATTTATTCAAGCACAAACTAAGTCATTTCCAGTTGCAAACTGCACGAGTTACAGTCTTGTGCTGTTTTCTTGCCATACACAAACTCCCTAACACAGCTGTGCCATTCTGGAGAACTCTCAGGACTAACGCACCCTGTACAATTAAAATGTCTGTACAGTGAACAACTGCTATCTCCTTCTCAATGTCATCACAAAATTTCTCAATCTTATCATCACCGTCACTAGCTGGGATGTAGCACTGGCAAACAGTTATGTTAAAGGGATGGGCTGCCAATCTGAGGGTCATCTACCTGCTGGTGACTGGTTTGTAGGCCATCATGTTGGGGCTGATCTGCTTCCTGATCAGCACCACAACTCCATGCTTTCTTATTCTGTCATCATCAGTGTGTTTCCTTCCACACTAACTCATCATTCTGTCCCCAGCCCATCTGGACTCTCACAAACTGGTCACGTCCCACTCAAATGACAAGAACCCATTTTGTATTAGCTGGAGGTAACCTGCTTTCATGACACCAATATTGCATATGGCAATAAGAACATTTGCTTGACCAATTTAAGTAGCTTGAAATCCAGTCACCCTTTCTAGAATGCACAGCTGTAATTACCCAGTACAAATGCATTGGTTCCCCCGAATGCAGAAGCCAATATGCTGATGTGTCCTCATGTCATCATGAGGGATTACAGACAATAATGGTCATGGCATCCATCTCCTCTTCAGCATCCACTGCCACTGTCATCCAAGGATGATCATCTGGCTTCACGAAGTTAAACCTCTGGTTTGAACTCTGAGTTTCTTTTCCTAAGCAGGCTGTTTTCCAAGGCTGCGAGCTTGTCCCCTATCCCACCCCAGCCATAATCACCAGGGTGGACTTTTAACTGTACCTTTTAAATTAGAGTTACACCTGGGCTAACCATTCAGGCCAGAAGAGCAAGAAGACCCCAGGGAGAAAACTACTAACATTCAACTAACGTTTGTTTTTTTTCAAACAAAATTATGTGCAACAAGATTGTGTATCTGTACAGTACATAACAGATTCAAAAGGCTCCTTTGAAGTTTGAAATACGAGTTTGGAAAAAGAAAATTGAAATATATAGCGTTCCACTTAATGTTGGATAAAATTTTAATACTGGACCACAGAGGAACCAAAACGAAATAAGTTCACTCAAAGGGCATTGAAATGGAGAGAGAATATTGCCTATGTATGAACGGAAAGATAACTTAATGACTAGAATAGTGATGAGGAACATGTCCTTAACTTCCAAGATCATCAAGTGAACAAACTAAGAGGGAATAATAAAAAGAGAGGGGGCTTCACTGACATATGGAAGTGTGACTCAAGCCCTGAGATGTTAACAGAGGGAGGGGAAAATGCCTTTCACTGGGACAGGGATAGTCGCACATGAACTTGAAGAATGGTGAAACTTATCCCTTTACTGAAATCAACTGTAGCTATGAGATTCTGCCTATCTAGTAAGGCTATTGCCCAGATCACCGACTATTTAAGACCGTATATTGCTTACTTTTGGATTTAATTGATTTTCTCTCAGTCTTCTAACAAACATTGCCCTAATTAAGTTTTACTGCAGGCTGTTATTGGGGAAACCATTGTGAACTGTTTTGAGAAATGACAAACAAACTTTTGAACTGCGGTGACAGGGAGAAAATATCTTGCCTGGAATATTCAGTTAAAAAGTGCAAGGTAGGAGAGTGCTTGTTTCCAAATCATGGTGACTGTGGTCAGCTGGTGGCTGCAAGGAGCAGCAGGAATGGTGGAGCTCAGGGTATAAGCTGAGCAAATATAACATCCCTGAAAGGCAGATTTCTACCCATCAACTCTTCTCAAGAATTTTTCTCTGGTGTTTTGCCTTGGAGGAAGCTCAAATTAGGTTTCCTCTAGAGCATCCTCAACCTAGTTTGGATACATCCAGTGTCAATTTAAAATATATATCTGAGGAATTTAGAGACGAATGCATTGCTCAGATTGGATTTCTACTTCAACCAAATCAAAACTATTTAGAGAGCTTCTGATACACAGGTAAAATAAAAAAACCTCTACCATACAAGAGGAGAGCCAGTACCATACATGAGAATTATAATCCTATGGCAAAATAACATTAAGGAGACAAATGATTCATAGTTTTTGGTCCTGCTTTCATGTAAATACTGTTTTCTTAGTAATAAAGACTACAGGAAAGTGGTTAAGACATGCTATCCATTTTAGGTTGTGTGATTCCTATTTGTGCTGAAGGTAGTAAACAGTAAGTGGCCACGTCTACACTACGGGATAATATCGAATTAGCTAAAATTGGTTTTATAAAACTGATATTATAAATTCGATTTCATGCGGCCACACTAGGCACAGTAAGTCGGCCGTTGCTGCGTCCTGGTCACGCGGCTAAACGTCGACTACTTTCTGAAGCATAATGCATTTGGTAACTCTTCCCTAGCAATATCCATAGGTCCCGCAGTCTCGTCACCGCCCCTTGGAATTCTGGCGAATCGATCACTATGTCGTGGTGGTTCTGGGTAAAGTTCATCAGTCATTCCTTCTCACGGTGAAAAACATCGCATGACAATCCTTTGCGCGCCTGTTTCCCCTGGATGCCCTGGCATGACGCCATAGCATGGCAACATGGAGCCGATTCAGTGTTTTTTTTTGTTTCCGCGCACCGTATGATGTAACGTGCGATGACCGCGGGAGAGAAACGAGGCGATACTCCAGCGTACACAGCAGCATTCGCAAAATGCTATTTGCATAGCATACAGCATGCTGGTTACGTCGTATCTGATACTGGTCTCTGGCCGAGAAAGACACTGGCAATGAAATGAGGTTACTCTCTCCCCACTCTGGTAACGGTCCGCTGCTAATCATGAAGTGCCCCGAGCTGATAACGGCCGAGAGAGCAGCAATGCAAAAGCAAGACTGGGATTGACTTCACCTGTGGGACCTGAGTTCAACCTCCCTTATGGGTGTCTAAAAAATGAGTCAGTCTGCCTAAGAATACAGGCAAGATGTATTAGCGGACCCATGCGTCAGAGCCACATGCTGCTCTGGATGTCAGTATGATCACAGGGACGGCCCTGCAAACAACCGCCCCCGTTGCTTCCCTCCTCCCCACCCTTCCTGGGCTACCGTTCGGCGGGTCCCCCCCATTTGTGTTGTCAGGAAAGTTATAAAGCAATGCAGGAATAAGAAACAGAGACTTGTTAAGTGAGATTAAAATGAGGGGGGAACTGAGGAGCTATCCCTGACAACCACGACAAAGATTACTGTGTTTAGAAAACCTCAGACACTGGAGCTCCAGGCAAGCCAAATGCAAAACTTTCAATGAGACTGCTGTGGACCGGTGAGATAGCTGGAGTCCATCAGTACCCTCCCATCCGATGAGCGTCCATATTGAATCTCAGGCTTCCCGCTAATCACTGTCACGCAGCGCTGTGATGATCCTGGAGTATTTTTTCAAACACGCTTTGCATTTCGTTCTGGTAACGGAGCTCTAGATAACAGGATTTGCTATCTCCCATCGCGATCAAGACTCTAGTACTCCCGTACGGTCATGCTGGAGCTCTTTTGATTTGAGAAAACTGCATCGCATCCCCGTGACTGATCAGAGACTCCACGCTGGGCAAAGCAGGAAATGTAATTCAAAAGTTCGCGGGGCTTTTCCTGTTTACCTGCCCGCTGCATCCAAGTTCAGATTGCTGTCCAGAGCGGTCAGTGTTGCACTCTGGGATACCGCCCAGAGGCCAATAACTCGATTTCCGTCCACACTAACCGTAATCAGATATGTTAATATCGAATTTAGCGCTACTCCTCTCGTCGGGGTGGAATACAGAAATCGGTTTAAAGAGCCCTTTATATCGATATAAAGGGCGTTGTAGTGTGGACGGGTACAACGTTAAATCGATTTAACGCTCTTTAAATCGATTTAAACCCGTAGTGTAGACCAGGCCAGTGAGATCAAAATAAGGAATCTTTACAATTTATATTGTTTCTGTAAATGCTGCAGTTTTTGTTATGAGAGACTAAAGGAACCATATAGGATATCCAGCATTTCCCTACAGTCCCACATGAAATGTTTGAGGATTATTTGAACAGTGCCACACAAAATTAATGCTCTGGCAATGACATGACAATCTCAAAATGGCTAGTAAAGTAATGGGAGCAGAACTCATCAAACCAGAAATAAATGTGACAATGTCTAAAAGTGTTACTGTAATAGATACAGTGACTTTCCAATTTTCCTTTTTACACAGAAGGGAATTTATTCCCATAAGTTAAATTACTACACAATTCAATATCATGCAGAGATGAAAGTTTTGACCATTTCAGGAGCATTTGTTTGCATAGTTTCATCATTTACACTCACTTCTTGAAGTTGTTCTTTGAGCCATCTATACTGTATCCATGTATACTTTTGTCTTTATTTTAACAGAGAAAACTAAAAGGAAAAATGAAGCTAAGAGTCTCCCTGCTATATCTACGCTGAGGTTTTTTTGCCAAATAGCACACTTGTTCTGAATTAAATCTGAAATGATTCTATACATTACCTGTAAATATTTTCTTTGATGAAGTACACCTATTTTTCTCAGTGAAATCATGTTGAATCAAAGAAATACAAACATTCGGCTCTATCAGGTGATATGGTTTCCTAAAAAAAATCATAAGTATTATAATCTATCATTTGGAAAACATGCCTGAGAGGCACCGTGTTCTAGTGGTTAGGATACTTGGCTGGCAATCAAGAGATTGGGATTCTCTTTCTTTCTCTGCCACTGACCTAATATACAATCTTGGGCAAGTTACTTCATCTCTCTGTGCCCCACTTCCCCACCTGTAAAATGGGGATAGTGATACATACCATTCTTTTATTACTTTGAGATTTACATTGTACAAGAGAGAAGTATATTAATTATTTCTTGCTAGGGACAATATAGGCCCAAATTCTGCCTTCAGGTATGCCCAGGCAACTTCCACTGGAAGCACATGGATATAAGAGGGCAGAATGAAGCCTGTTGTCTTCCCCTGTTATCAATTATCTCATACTCTGTAGGGATTTAGTGAAAATTATGCCCTTCTAACAAAGGGTAGTAAGACTGGTCAGTTTTAAAAATTCCTGGCATACACAAAACATGAGGACCATTTAAGAATAATACTTGGGACTGTCTGTTTCTGGAATAAAGACTAAACCTGTTTAGCATATATACTTGCATGATATTATACATGCATTAGCCCAACAGGAGGCGACGAAAGATGGATATATTCTTTCCAATCCAGTGAGTAGAAAGATGCTTGATGCAGAAAACCTCTGAGGTGTTTTGTAATACTGGTTACATGAGATGATTACTCTGAGATATATACGGGAGCAGTGACTCCAGTTACAATGCTGCACAACACTAAAACCATGCAATCGAGAGGTAAAGGAGTAGAAGAATGGTTCTGCCACTGTCCTACAGAAGGGGGCTTTAGGTGTACTAGTAGCATTTTATGTTTGTATTTTATATAATTTAGAATGATGGATAAAGAATAATAAAGTGGCATGTATTACATGTATTGGTGTATGATTTGATCATATCAAGTCAGCCAGCCTTTTCGAACAGCAGAAAGGAATGGCCTAATGAGCCATTGGTAGAGATGCCTCAGCCAGAATCTGTGTCTGTGCTGATTTCAAGGCAGTGACAGACCTTTTAGGGTCACCACTCTGTTGTAAGTCTAGCATTTTAAAAAAAAGTCAAAGAATGAAATGATTGCTTTTCATGTGTGTGTGTGTGATTGAATGCATATGCTAATTGTTGTATCTTCAATAAACGCAGCGTATTGCCATTTCCCCTGAAAAAGATCCTGCGTGCTTCTTATAAGCATAACATAGGAAAGGTGCAAACAAGTTCTACATCAGAAAATGAAGCAAAGCAAGAGTGGAGACATATTATAATATCCCTTTGATCTGGAGTGTTCCATCCATTTAGAGGCACCCGCCCTTAGAAAACATACTTAATGCTCAGAAATGATTCCTTGGTTGCCTACAGTCATGCCCATGATTGCTGTATGTCAAAATGGCTTTGTGTCTGTTCACAAGCTGGTCAAATTATTTCTCTCAGGTATGCCAGTTCTAAGATATAGCCTATAGCACATGCTATAAAGGCCAATTCTTCCTTATTAAGACTTCTTAAGTTTTAGAACTGTAGATGCTTTAAAAGTAAAGTGAGTCTCAAACGAAGAACAGTATTCATCTACAGCTCTGCTGTGTTTTTAAAACACAATCCTGTCGTCATGCTGTCTGGAATGGTTCACGACTGAGTGCCAACCTCAGGGCAGACACTTCCAACTGGTGTTATATAATTAGATTTAATCAACCCAGTAACAAGTGTGAACTCCTAAAGCATTATCACAGTGTCGCCATGGAATCACAGACAGTCCTAGTTGGTTTCTATAAACCAAAGATCACAAAATATTCAGGTTGCTTCCAGTCCCAAGAGATCAGTCATTTATCCCAGGTAAATCTGTCCCTTAGATTTCTCACCAAAGACAACTCTTGTAGTCAATCCTATAATGAACTAATTAAATATTTATTAACTAAGAAAAAAAAAAAGCGATTTGTTACAATGTTAAAGAAAGTAAACATATATACACAAATGAGTTACAGTCCAGGGTTTTAAAAGGTGACAGATGCAGTCATCTGTCAGCTCTGGATGTCTTTTAGGGATAACCCAGGTTGACCCTGGAGATCTTTGCTTTTGGTTCATAGCTCCCTCCAGCCCTATGAGAGTCCAAATAGCAAAAAAAAAAGATGAACAATGTTCTTATCAGCAATTTTTATTTCCTTCTTCCCAAATTCAAGCTGATGGGAGAAGCCTTTTTGCACATCGCCTCTTCATGGTGTCATACAAGTCTGTGCAGGAGATGTGGTTTAGCCCTTTAGTCTAGTCAGACACAAAACTTAACCCTCTACTGAGGTAACAAGAGTCCAAACTAAAAAGTCTCAACAAACACACACACACACACACACACACAGATATTTCTGCCCTTCAGGGCTTCTCTTCAACCCTCCCTCAGGGCCCAGTGAGGGCTAGTGCCCTTGCAAAGGAAATAATATGGGTGCTGATCTCTGCTTCTCCCCTGCAAGACGCTCCCTGTAAACTGGATCTGGGTGTGGAGCAGCCTCTGCAGTACTTAAAGTGGGACCTGGAAGGTCTAGAGTGGGACCCAGAGGGAGTGCAATGCCCTAGGATTGGGCCACCAAGCAGGTAGGAACCAGGATGACTGTACTGAGGCTGGGCGCAGTCCTGCTTGAGGCTCCACTTCCCCCATTTCTCCTGCTCTGACATTGGTACAGGTATGGCTCTCCCATCTCCCCTTAAAGGGACCACTCACCCTGTGACACTGGTGTTAAGAGAGAGTCTGTCACCACTGAATGTGTGTCAGTATTTAGGCTTCTGGTTTATGCTAACTTGTAACACTGTATTCACCCTCATTGGGGTTTTTTGTTCTCCATATCTGAGTGAAATTCTATCTGTTATACCCATATATTCCAACTGGCTTCAATGGGAGCACACATCAGTAATTCCAGGCAGAATTTAGGAGTCAGTGTTAATAAAATATTGTGGGATCTCACTAATTTGCACTTTGCTCAAACTTCCATCCCATAATTTGCACACTAAAAACCGGTGGTTTCTCCTCACTTTTCAGCATCTCTATAATGACGGAGTGCTATTGTCTCATTTACTATGATTTTATTCATTTTACTGTCAAATATTTACTGGGCTACCATATTCTGAAATATATTTATATATTTAATATAAATAATTAAAGCCCAACTATATTTGTTAAGTAAATGAAGAAAAGGTTTTTTTATGATGCATTTTCCCTGCTTGATTTTCTTTTTGTTTGTTTGAATTGTATTTGCTTGTTTACTTGCCAATTTACAAAATTTAGTCATTCGCAATGGGTTTCCCAGTCACTGGTATAAATTAGTTAAGTTCTACTTCATTATCTTCTTTCAGTAGTGTCATAAACAGATAGCTAAGGGTTAATGTTTCTTTTACCTGTAAAGGATTAACAAAGGGAACCAAACACCTGACCAGAGGACCAATCAGGAAACCGGATTTTTCAAAGCTCAGGGGAGAGGGAGTTTGGTTTTGTCTTTGTCTGGATCTCCTTGAGAGGGATGTTCTTATCTTTCTATTTCAGCTTCTACTTCGTGTCCAAACTTGTAAGTCACAAGGTAGGAAGAAACCAATGCGGGGCTGTGTAAATTGGTTTTTTTGTTATTTACGATTGTGTGGAGGTGCTGGAGTTTAAATTGTATCTCTTTTTGGTCTAGGCGTTTATCTATTTTTCTCTTTAAGCAAGTGACTCTCGTAAATTGTCACCTTGATCCAGAAGATTTTTATAATGTCTTTTTCTTTCCTTTTTATATAAAGCAGTTCTTTTTAGACCTTTGGGTTTTTTTTTCTCTGGTAAGGCTAAAATGGAACGGAGGGGGAGGGGGAATTCTCTTTGTGTTAGATCTACGGAGGTTAAAGCTTTGCGGCACCACGGGAATTGGTGGGAGGGTAGGAAGAGATAGATCATTTGCTGTCCATTGGATATGGTTGGGTCTTTGTGGAATAGAGGAGAAGTGCTTCTTGCGTTCTGATGGTCAAACAGATGCTCAGAACTCTCGGTTAGCCTAGAGAGGAAGTGTGATTCCCCAGGGAAGGTTTTGGGGAGACCAGAGCGAGGCAGGCGCTGTAATTCCTGTCTGGTGGCAGCGAGATCAAATCTGAGCTGGTAATTAAGCTTAGAGGAGTTCATGCAGGCACCCAGATTTCTGGATGCTAAGGTCCAGATTTGGGAAAGCTTATGATAAGTAGGAATAAAAATATCCAGGTTTTTATAATTTTATAGGAATTGTCTCTACATTTTTAGTAAAGTTATGAGACAAGAAGGGATGGAAAAATTCTGAGATAGGAAGCATAGGAGACATGATGAAATAACAGAAAAGAGTGTCCCAGAATGACAGGGTGAAAACTGTCTACCCTTCCGGACTAATAGGTAGAGAGTGTCCATAGAACAATGATAGCAGAGGTTTATTTGCAAGGATTTTTTTTTAAATATGTAAAAACAACCTCTGAATGAGCTTTCCCATGCCATCAATTGAGGACCAGAGGGAAAAGACCTCAGGAGCAGACCATATTTGCACAGATACAGCTGCTTTGCCTAGAGAGTCAGCAAACAGACCTACATTGCCAAAGTGCTCAATTTTGGCTGTTTTGGCTTAAAATTCACTTTAGTTTTGGATGGCCTAATTGAGGGGGATCACCCTTAACGGAACCTCACTCGCTAAGCAGGGGGTAGTGTTGCCAAATCCAATGGAAGTCAAAGGGGGTTAGGACAAGTGTTCCTACCTGGTGGTGTGGATTCTGTTTAAAGAGTCCTAGTCACGATGTGACCCTCCTCGTCCAATAAGCAAAGACAGACCTGATCATTCTCAATTTAGAATCCCTGCTTCTGCTGAGCAATCACTAGATAAGCTGCTCTATGGGGCTAAACCTCAGACATGGTGGGGGGACAGTGTTGTGGAGGAAGGCGACAGAGGCTGCAGCAGCAGAGAGGTTCCTCATTGTCCACTGAAATTACTGAGAACTTAAATCACTAAGAACTGGGTTAAATGGTGGAACCTCAGAATACAGCATTGCAGCAAGAGGCTGTGGCAGCAGCAAGCAGTACGAGTGGCAAGCAGCAACAGAGACAGCAGTGAGCACTGGCAAAGGTAGTACAGACAACAGCAGCTCCTGCAGATGCATTGCTCAAACCTCTTCCCCCTTTCAGGGTGGGAGGGGAACCCACATGAACACATCTCTGAAATCTGACCTTGGACAACCAACCATTAGTGGGGTGTAGAAGAGGGAAAAAGGGAGTAGCGTCTTTAAGGGACATTCATCTGACAGACTTTTGCACCACAGGGTAGGAGACTGAGGTGAAGGACTGCTGCCCAAGGTACCATTAGACTGGTGTTTGATTACTGTTTGCAAGTTTTTGAATCATTGACATGGTATTTTCCAAAATTAATGATGAGTTCCCTCTCCCTTTTAATAAGGGTTTGTTGGGGAAGGGGGATATATACACAGACTCTGTGCTCCTGAATGGGGAAATATTGCCTCTTAGAAGTGTCCAGATGTGGTAGTTAGTTTTTCCAGAGATCTGGGTAGAGGCTTGAGCTAGTTCTGTAATGCTAAGAGGAACCCTTACATAGTGAACCTGGCCCAGGTTGCTACCAATCCTATTTGCAGAAGGCTACAAATGGAAAGCATGAGACTGATTTCTTAAAGCATTAATATTAAATAGCTTTGCATTTGCAGTGTATTATACTATTACTTAACATGAAATTGGCTTATAAGGTTTTATAAGAATTGCTGGTCTTTCAGACACTCGTGGCTACATTTTCAGCACAGAGTATAGGAATTAACGTTAATGGGATTTACGCAGCAAAGTCCCTGAGTACCACTCTAAATGTTTTTCCACTTTGCTACTAATTCAGTGGGTGTAAATGAAAGCAGATTTTGAAGTAAAATGTATATATGGGCCAGGTTTCCTGCTTGTGGAAATTGGCATAGCTTCATTGATGTCATTAATATGGGAATACAATTTTCTGAATTGAAATTTTAAGCTAGACTAACATATCTATTTTATGTTATAACCTTTTAAAATATATCAGATACACACAGGATCAGAGGACATTTATCAATATAACTCAAATAGTGTTCTGCAGCTGCTAGCTACAAATGGGCTCAAGCATTCAGATCCAGGCCCAACGTTTTCCGAGATTTGGTTTTGGTTTTGTGCTATCTTTACTACTGTCCATTACAATGACCATATTACGGATCCAAATGCAGTGTGATTATGGAGAGGGTGTCAAATATTACTGTCAATTACTACATTCATTTTGCTGTCAGAATTTAAATATTTTAAGTGGATCTTATGAATTTTGATTGAAATTCAGAAGACTGGTCATTGTGAAGATATGGTTTTAGTTTAAATGAAGAACCTGATTTTTAAACAAAGAAAACAAGCCTTCAAAATATTAAGGAGATACCTTCCTGTTCCAAAAGTCAAATAATAAGTCTCAAAATTTACTCACATGTTATATTGTATCTCTTATCTGCATATTCTAATTTCTAAGAAACAATATTTTATCAGCAGGAGAAAAGGAAAGGCACCAATTTGTAAAAAATAATGTCTGGAAGACCCTCGTACATTTGTGGTACTGTCAGCCTAACTTTGGGATCAATTAATATCTCATGGTTACTTAACCTCATTATTCCCCATCATATCTTACTATTATGTACAGTGCCATATGCTTTGTTGTAGTGCGCAAAATCAATAGAAATTGTTTAAATTTTAAATACATTTTAGCAATCACAATGTTATGCCATATGGTCACACAAAAGTTATGAACCATCCACAAGTTTTATTTTCAGCTGCAAAACTAAACAGTTAATAGTTTAATAAATTGGTATGGTCATCATTCACGCAATCACAATTGATTATAAATGACTCACTTCTGTTATAATTAACAATGTAAAATAGTCACTAGAAAACGTCAGTTCCTGTAGGCTGGCTGAACAATGGTAACTGAACCTGAGTGATGCCTTAACAGTTATTGAAATTCTTTTTTAACCAATCAGAAGGAAATGTGTTCTTAGTTTATAATACCATACAGATATCCGGACATATGGATGGTTCATAAATGCTCTACATTAAATTGTTATTTTTACGTTTTCAGTGTAACAAAAACACCAAGCAGGTACTTTTAAATGTCACATTTTGAACAGCAGCAGTTTCATTAACATAGAAAATTCATTATTCACAGTTGTATTACTGAAATATTAGTCCAGGAGAGAAATTTTATTGGTGATATGGTGATATATCTATAGCAAGCGTTCTTCTCTTATATTTTAAATATCTCTTTCCCTTTCACATGTGCAAGTGCACAAACTCTCTGATCACAGTCGTAGCCATGATATTTATTTTCAGTACTGAAACTATAATATTTTCTTGTAAAGTCATGAATTTGCTTTCACTCCATTCTTATCATGCACTGATCTGTTTGTAATGCTGCTCCTTTTTGTTTTGCTACAATGGGGTGTCTTCACAGTATACCATAGACATATAATTTATCCATGAAGCAGTTTAACACTCATCCTTGCATTTGCAGATGGAGATATAGAAGAAATGGTATATGTTACATAATTTTGTTCTCTTGGGTTTGGTTTATTTTTTCAAAGCATTTAATGTTGTATAAATTGGAAAATATAATCAAGAGACGTGACAATAATCTCTGTAATGCAACTTCAATCTCTGCATATAAGAAAAGATATTACAAAAGAATAAAGAACATTAAAAATGCAGATTCCCACATACTATGTTCTTTAATACAGTAAATATGAAATCGCAGCTACCAATATTTTTGTCTAGAATGATCAAGGAGTTCCAAACAAAAATGGGTCTGCAATTTCATCTATCGGTGCCAAAATGTATAATACAGCACTATGTTTCCAATGATACAGATAAAGACTGTAAGCAGTTTCTCTTCTGAACTCTGCTTCTTTGGAGTTTGTGGCTCAGATGGTTTAATTTCCATTGGTCTACAACTTGGTACATAAGACATCAAGACAGAATGTGGTTTCCCCTGTTCCCCTGCCCATCAAATTGTTTCGGTCAGTTCAGCCATTTAAAAGAAGTTGGATTGCGTGCTAGTTCTCCACAACAAAGCACATATTTTCATTATCACTTTTCTGACACAGTTTATGTGTAATATACAAAAATAACAAAAACAAAATGCAAACATAAAAACTGACAGTATATAAAACTCTAACATTGTGTTAGTCAGATAGAAACCTAGGCATACAGGAACACTGCAAAGGCACCACTGACATGTGCCTGTACACTGTTGGGTAGCAGCCTCAGAAATACATATGTTCCTCACAGAAATTAGTTCTAATGGAAGTGTGAATAATATCTAATTGCCGCTGTCAGATCTGGAGAGAAAGGATGTTGAAGGGGCTGGGACCTTGCATATGACTTGGGAGACCTTCTTCATCACAGATTTCTCGTGCGACCTTGGGCAAGTCATTTAATCTTTCTGCCGCTATTCCCCATCAGTAAAATTGGAATAATAGCACTGCCTTACCGCACAGGAGTTTTGTGAGGATACATAAATTAAAGATTGTGTGGTGCTCAGATATTGGATTATGGGGACTATGTAAGAATTTAAGAAAAGTAGGATCAGTAGAAGTGCGACCACCACTTGATTCCCTAGCTCTCACCTGTTGGATCTTTGGACCAGATCTGCCAAGTACAACACATTTCACATAACACTCATGTCTATGATTCCCCCATCAACACTCTCCCGCATCCCCACTGGAGTCTTGTATACCAAGCCAAGCTGCAGGTTTTCCCTTGCAATCACTCCTTCTAGGTCCAGAGGCCACTGTGACACATTCTAAGTAAGGAGCCTGTGTGGTTCTCTGATTCCTCCCCACTCACTGCTCCTCCTGGAAGCCTTAGCTGCCCAAAACCCTCACCATATACCACCACCATCAACTTTTCCCCTCCACAACTGCCCTAGCCAGGGCCAACCAAACCACTACTACCTAGGAAACCTACACACCCTCCAACACCACATGCCTCTCCCACACATCCAGGAAAGGGGTCCTGCTCTGTGTGTGAGCATGGGGTGGAGGCCTCTCACCATCTGTTTCTGCGAAGCATGGGGGATGAGGGTTAAGTTCCTCCCTTCCTGTTATTCTGGGGCAGGAGTGGGGGAGTTGTGCCTGGAAGAGAAACTAATGACTTGCTGTCACCCATGAGAATGACATAGAACCACACAAAACTTGGTAGGTATGAGAGAGATCTTTCTGAAGGTTGTGCAGCAAGCCAGATCAGGGCCAAAAATGGCTGTTCTATTCTCCACTCTACCAAAAGTTTGCTGGCATGAACCCATGAGCAGAACATAGACAGAATTTGGCCTCTGATTAGTCTGATCAACAGAGCTAACATGGCACTACAAAACAATGACAAATCCATTTACAACTAAGGCAAGATAGACACAGCCAGTATTTAACCGCTCTTGATCCTCAGACTTAATTTACTTTAGTATATTAGAACATTAATTTCTATTGATTATAGATCAAGCAATATTAGCAGCTTTATCACACCCATTTAGTATATTTTCATTGTCATCACACCATGTAGATGGGATTCCTAAAGATTATAAAGGAAGGTAATGTCATCCTAACATTAGGGATGCTGACTGAGGTGCTTGAATTTCACTGCACATAGAAGAAGCTTCCCTCGACAACTAAACATTCATTCTCTGAAATTCTCTTTCTGCCCTCTTCCAACAAATGGAGTCTCACGAAATGTATTCAAATAAGTAATTCTGCATACACTGTAGCACAGAGATAATGGGATATGCTAAGAACTGCTGGAGTGAAAAAAAAAACAACAAAACAAGGTTCAAAGCTTTATACCACTGAAAGGTAGCCCTGTGCCCTTAATATAGGCATGGTTCCATCTTCTTCTTGAATGTCTACAGGTCACTGTGAAGTGTGTGTAGTGTTACACACATATTGTAAGAACTCCCTTCCCCTGCTTCTCCCATCCTGGGAAAATCATTACAAACCAACATGTGCCAAAGCTGATAGCAAATCATTGCATAGTAGAGTAGTAAGATCATATAAATCACTATTGGTCACACACTCTCTCTCTCTCTCTCTTTCTCTCTCCATAAACCAAGAACCTAATAACTGGTAAAGTGAAGATATTAGAACAGTAAATAAAAGGAATTGTGAACAGGAACCAATGAACCTGTTTTCCACCAATGAATGACCAGCAGCAACAATATTGCAAGCAAGTCTTAAAGAATGGAGAACCATTAAGGTCTTTGAGATACTGTTTGTGTCCAGTCTGTGCACCTACATTTCAAGGAAATAAAGGAGAATTATTCAAAAAATACAGGAAAACAGATATCATCCCACATTTTTTCACAAATAATAAAAAAAAATACACATTTGTATCACAGTGTATAGTCCTTTGGATAAGAATTCTTAAAAACAAATATTTTTATCAGATCAAAGGCTTCTTAATAGCTCTAGGTGACATCACTTTAGACACCGAACAAGGAACGTCATTTAAAATATACCCTATATCCACCATGAAATTACATCACTTTGAATCTATTTTGGACAAAATAATAATTGATTTAAAAGCAGAATGACATCTCTACAGTGCTAGGCAGTAATTCAAACATGAATCTAAGCAGTGACTATAATAGTTTTTCATCTCTCTGGATATGATTCACATGATCAATAAGCCAGAATGAATATTCACATGCTACCTACATTCTCAAAGACTTGGAAAGCCATGCCAACTGCACACACCTGGTAAAGGGTCTCAGCTTTCCTACTATTGCAGCTATTGAATCTACTGTATACTACAGAATTTCTACTTCCCTTAGGACCAAGTCTCTAAATGCCAAAGCAGACACATTTACTTTTTAAAAATAGCATCTCCTGTCTCCCGCACCAATTTCTATTCCTTTGTGAAACCACCTAATAACTGAATCTAGTCAGATAGTAGTACTGCTCTTGTGAGCAATTATACATCTGCTCACTTTATCACAGGTGTTCTATCATTAAAACAAACACACACAAATTAGACGTTTTATGGGTTTTTATTAAGTTGCCATGATTATGAATTTCAAACATCTCATAAATGAACTTGGGTTTTGTGCTATTACAATTTTCTGTATAATGTAGTTACTCTACCTAGATTATGTAGCTGATTTCAACAGCAGAAACCACAGCTGTTTTAACAATCTTTGCAATTAGGCAACTTGATAAAATGCTACAATTCTGCTTCCTTGAATAAGTGCCACAAGGCATTTATCTGTTGCTTTGATACCTTGGCTGCTCTTTTAGCTTCTATCAAATATCTGGACTAAGGGTATCAAACACTTAGCAATACAGACATTAGGTGCCAACCGAATATAGTGCCAAAGACACTGGCATGCTCAATTCTGAAATGCTGACTTTATTCAGGAAAGCTGGGACAGGCTAGCAAAAATTAAAAACTTGGTGGTAATTCATTTTTTTAAATAATTACTGCATCCAGAATTGACATTGTAATTAGCCACTAGATCCTAGTTTATTCTCTAAAATGAGGAATTCAGTTAGTATTGTGGCAAACATGACTGTAAAGTAGCCGAAGGATACCGAAGATGGCAGCTGGCACCTCAGAGAGAAGCAAACAGTTTAAAAGCAGCTTCAGTCCACGACAGAAATATGAATTACACGTGAAGGAGGGTTTGTATGCCTGACAACAATAGAAACAATGAAACCATTGAACAAAAAACAACCATACTGAAATGATCTGAAGTTATTCTGCCCACAGCATACATTGCTGGTCAGCCTAACAGAGTGAGGGTCACTGCAGTTGTTATTGACAGCCTTGAAGTCTTTAAGAAAGAAAGAAAGAAAGAAAAGAGTTGATTGATGCTTTTTTAAGGCTCTGGATTGATAGACTTCCATCTGGTGGGCTATTTATGTACAGAGTTACAGAATAAGCAGTCGGTGTACCCGCTTCTCATTAAAGCCCTACCTCTCCTGACTTCAGATCTTGAGGAACCACTCTTAGAGGTGAGATTGCAGTTCACTCTCCTTCTCCATTCCATCCTTGGAATCTCTCCTGAGGTTGCCAAGAAGTGTGCCAAGCAAGATGACGGTTTCTGAATAAGTTTACAGTGCAGTTACTCCCTGAAACTACCAGTGGCATGGCTGAGAATACTGATGCCAAAGAGCGACACAGAAATGAGTGACAAGTATGAAACAAGAGAAAATAAGACACCCCCACACCAACCCCCCCCCAAAAAAACAAAAACAAAAAAACAACCCACCAAACCCAAGGAGTTTGAACATAGAGCCAGCAGAAAGATAACTATAAATAAAACGGTTTAGCCACATACTTACTAGGTGTCACATGTTCCTTCCAGGCTGGCCTGATGTAACACACATGTCATGTTTCACTGGCTCACAATCATAAGAAAGTATTGTTTCTTTCTAAAACTGGGACATTAACTCTGATGGCTCTGTGAGAATGTGACTGCATTAAATCGTGATGACCAGGAAGATATGTCATTCCTTTAACTGTGATGAGTTATAACCATGGTTTTGTTTTGTTTTTGTTGCAATGTCTTTTCAATGAATTATAGAAAGCAGAGATGGAAAAGACTTATTTTAATGTAGTCCATCACTCTGACAGTGCAAAATTGTCCTTGGTCCAGATTGAAATTATTCATATGACAGGGCTTCCATGAGCTTCAGACAGACATACTTAGACTTAATCTCTATGCATGCAATCAGGGTTCCTAGCAACACTGTTCTTTTGCTAGATATTAGAGAATATTGCTACAAGTTTGGAACTGTAAAACATTTTGGACGATGGTCATGAAGACAGCAAAGATATAGAATCACAGAACCATAGGGTTAGAAAGGTCATCTAGCCTAACCCCCTGCCAAGATGCAGGATTTGTTGTATCTAAACCATCCAAGACAGACGGGTATCCAGCCTCCTTTTGAAAATATCAGATTCCCAGCAGTGACCACTATTATATTATTAATAAATATTTTAAGGTATCGTATCTCTTCTGAGTACTGTACAGAGATAAAGGTATGAGATTTGAGTTGGTATTTGATGGAGGAGAGGAGAGAAACATGGCACAAATGAAGATGAGGGGATTTCAGGCACAGAGATCAGCACGAAAAAAGGCACAAAGGTCAGAGTGGGAGGATACAAAGTAACAGAACTATGGCATAACAACTTCTCTGTGCCACAGATTTAAATTAATCTTAAAAGGGCACTTGGGAGTGAGGCTGAGAGAAAGATGGGGTGACTGGGGTGTCACCAGCAATCCCAGCTGCCAAATGAGCTTTGGGCTGTGGGCACTCAGTGTAAGGTGGAACAAGCTTCAGGACTGAATCTGCAGCCCCAAGATTGGTAGAGATCAAAAGTGACTTACAGTCATGTTTTCAGCCTATCCTGAGCTATGCAAGACACAAAAAGGACAGTTCAAAGAGTCCAGCAAGGAGACAGGTGATGAGTGATCAGAGGCAGAGTTCTGAAAAGCCACAAAGTAAAGACGAAGAAGACTCAAGTTTTATGGACAGACAGATAGGGAGCCAAATAAAGAGATATGAGTGTGGTCATTTGGTTGGAAGGATGGGGGTGACTTGGTGAGAGGATGATTATTTTGGCCTCAATGTTGGTGAGGTGGAAGAGGCCAGAGTCAGAGACTGAGATTACAGTACTTCAAATGTCAGAAAAACTGGTGTGAAAGTGTGACAATTTGTATAATAGTTTCAAAGGGAGAGGCAACAAGATCTAGTGAAAAGCTGGATATGAGATAAAAAGAAGGTGAAGTCATAAGTAGCTCCACGTATTTGTGTTTGAGTGAAGTGGAGGACAGTGGATTTGCCAGCAATAATGGAGACTGTGGGAAGAGAAAAGGTTTGGTACGAAAGACGAAAAGCAGGTTTTGCCATGTTTATTCTAAGTGACAGGACATCCATAGGAAGAGAGCTAAATGGAGTCTTTCCATCACTTACGCCATTTTTTTTTAGTCTACCAGCCCTTCATCCAACCCAGAAACACTCTTTTGCATTTGATTTTAACCTTAACCAGTGATGCAGCCAATTAACAGACTGAAAATATTTTGAAGCCTTTATTTATTCTTGGTTTATACTCTGTCCCTACTGAGACACTGCATAAAAAGGAATGTGACCATTTATATCACTGTTGCTACCACTGTTATATAGTTGCAATAGATCTTGTACAAAGTAAGCCTTGTAAAGTATCATTGGAAATATTATAGTCTGATAGGTATTATTATCCTGTTTATATGTCTGTCTTATCATTGTAAATGAAGTTATACATTTTTGCTATGTGTTTGTATCTCAAACGTTTTGTTCCTGGGTAAGACCCACAAGACAGATTTACATCAAGACCAGCCAGCCACAGGTGACAGGCCATTAAGGAGAATGAACTATATCAATGGGCCCCTCCTGAGGACGCCTCAGAGAGCACAGTGGAGGCCCAGTGACTTAGCAGGGTATGTAGGGCATGTGATCCCTAACCCCATGTACATGGGCTGAAGGTATAAGTGGAGACTGTGACATCACCTTCTTGCCTCTTTCCTGCTGCACATCTCTGGACTTGATTTCTAACAAAGGGAAGCTTTGAACAACGGAGGACCTCCAATCTTTTGGGTGACCCAGAGTCTACAAACTAGCAGATTTAGCATCACTGCTGTTATCCTGATTTACAAACTCTGAAATCAACTGCTATGTATATGATTCATTTTAACTCTCTTTTTTATATATTAATAAACCTTTTAGTTTTTAGTTTAGTAAAGGATTAGCTACCAGCATCGTTTTTGGCTGAAGTATATTTTGACCTGGGGTGTGTGTCTGGGTCTTTGGAACTGGAAGAACCTAATATATGTTATTTCTGGTTTTAATAATCATTTATCACAGAAGTCTGATTTGTCTAGATCGGGGTAGGCAATCTACGGCACACATGCTGAAGGCGGCACGTGAGCTGATTTTCAGTGGCATTCACACTGCCCAGGTCCTGGCCACTGGTCTGGGGAGCTCTGCATTTTAATTTAATTTTAAATGAAACTTCTTAAACATTTTAAAAACCTTATTTACTTTACATACAACAATAATTTAGTTATATATTATAGACATAAAAATAGACCTTCTAAAAACATTAAAATGTATTGCTGGAACACGAAACTTTAAATCTGAGTGAATAAACGAAGACTCGGCACACCACTTCTGAAAGGTTGCTGACCCCTGGCCTAGATGACGTGTCTGGGGTGAGAGGGGAATGGAGTTGTGGGCCTGATGGAGACTGTCTGTGGCTACATAATACCAAGTGTAGTATTTTGGAAGCATATATTTGTTACTGGCACATGAAACCTTAAATTAGAGTGAATAAATGAAGACTCGGCACACCACTTCTGAAAGGTTGCTGACCCCTGGCCTAGATGACGTGTCTGGGGTGAGAGGGGAATGGAGTTGTGGGCCTGATGGAGACTGTCTGTGGCTACATAATACCAAGTGTAGTATTTTGGAAGCATATATTTGTTACTGGCTTGATGAAACCTTATGATAGAGTATAGAGCCTGTCTGGGATATATGCCCTGTATTCTGGCAGTCTGACCTGAGATTGGCGCTCTTAGCTGTATCGCATACCAGGCAGTATGACAGCTACCATAAATCTCTATCTTTAATACACATAGCAACAATTGTCTACACTGACAAAATATCAGCACTTCTAAAAGAAATCTCCATTTAAGAAACAACACCACACAAGTCCTGCCTCTGACGTCTTAGGACCAGGCTACTGTGATGCACTTTACTTCAATCCATTCAGAGGCAAAAGCTAATATAGAATCTACAGCCTACTTTTTGAACGGAGCAAGCCTATTAAACCAGTGCTTCCTGGCTGCACTTGCTTCCTGTGGGTCTCTGGACAGAGTTCCTAGAATTGGTAATAACTTGGAAACTTGTTTACCTGATAGAATGCCTCTTGCCTCACGACATACTGCCACAACTGGGATCTGGGATGGTGCTTCCAGTCAGCAGAAACTAGTGACATCACATATGGGTAGAAAACTGAAACAAAGTTGTGTTCCAAACCAATTTACAGCAGTGATAAAAATCACACTCAACCTTACTCCAAAGGAAGCTGGCAAGGTCTGTTCTGAAGAGGTTCATCCTACTTTGCAGGAAAGATAAACAAAATCTGACAGAAACTCATTGAGCAAAAAGCTCTCTGCCAGACTGGTTGGCATTCACTACTCCACTACCATTCATGGCCCTTGGCACCATCAGCTGCAAAACAGAGCTGTGCCTCTCTAGGTGGGCGAAAACTAGCTCAGACCAACTGTATCCACTTCTAAAGGATACTGCTAGAGCTGTGCAAATAATTGATTTATTGGTTTGTTGGCAGTTCCAAAAAATTGAAAAATAATTTTCAGGTCACCCAAAATAAACATTTTTCCAAAACTTTTGACAAATTGAAAAGGTAAAAAAAAAGTTTGGGGTCAAAGTAATGCTTAATTCAACCTGAAACAAAATGATTCATTCTGATTGTGGATTTGTTTTGTTTTACATTTTAAATTTTTTAAAAACTGAAGAACATTTCAAAATTCAAGGGTTAAAATCCATGTGCATTTTATACAACAACCTGGTGCATGGATTGTGCCAGCTCTTTTCCACACCTGAAGTCCGGAGTTTGGTCAAGAGACTAGAGGCCTAGCAAATAGTGATCAGATAACAGAAAGCTGGGGTAAACAAGATAACATTGCCTTTGGTAAAGATATGCTTGGTCAGTAGAAATGCCAGATGTTGAAGCAATAACTGAATAATTATGTTTCAAATTGAACAAAGGATCCCTGTTCCTATTGTGTTTCTCCTGTAGGGAAACATTCTTCCCACAGATCCAACCTTGAGTTTATGAAAAGTTGGCACATGTCAGTATAAAATATGGCATCCTTCCACCTCCCTTCCCAGGGACCAATGCCTGCCTTAAGACGTAAAGGAGACAATCTGTATTGCCATATACTTTCACTGTTTCTTTGCTTTAACTCCTAGGAATGTACCTGTTGGACAATCAAAGGAGTTGCTCCATTCCTATGGACCTCAAATCAGAATTCAACATATATATTTTATACTAATAACATTTTATCAAAGTATTAATTAAATGTTAACTTGCTAATTTGAGACCATGGGCGGAGACGTTATGTAACCCTTTAACTATTGGCTAATGTGCTATCTTGTCTTGCTGCAAAACCTATCCTGGGGTGTGGAACTGCCCACCCCATCACTTTCCCCCGCCCATGGAAAATCTATATATTTTATTGTAATCAATTGATTGACAGTGTCTCTGAGTCTAATAAGCAAGGTGACACTCCGCCAGCGCTGTGTGTAATAAACCCCTATGGTTGACCCTCTACACGGTGTGGATTTATGTCCTTCAAAAATGAAAAGTCATTTTGAATAAAAATATCAAAATGTTTACATTTTTTCTACTTTTTTGACCAAAACAATTCAGCAACATTGAAAAGAATGCACAAAATGTTTTGGTCGACTCAAATCTGCATTTCTGGCAAAAGAACAAAAATTCAGGCAGAACATTTTGCCCAGCTCCAGTGACTACTACTGCCTTCTTCACTGAAGATAACTGCAAACCTTCCTAAAAATGCAGTATTTCATTTGGTGCACAAAAAGGTGACACTGGACATAGACAAGCTCTACAGCTAGAATCCCAGCTAGTATTTCCTAAGCAAAGTCATTGAGAAAGTAATTACAACAACAGGTTACATCTACCAGTATCCTTAATGTTTTGCAGCAGGGCTTCGGATCTGGAAACAGCATGGATACAGCATTAGTAGACCAGCTTCCTCAAATCAGTTGATGGAATACACATTTAAATTCTCATACTATCCAATTTTTTTTTTTCAGATTTCAACACAGTCAACCTCAAGGTACTACTGACCTGCATACATTGCACAGTTGTGTAGATAACACAGAACTAAAGTAGTTCCAATCATTCCCCTCCAACAGGACTTACAGTAGTTATTGGAAACTGTTCTACATCCCCAGAGACCCTCACTCTGGAGTTCCCACAGAAATCTATTCTGGCTCCCTCATCTTTAATACTGATACAAGAGCACTTTGAGAGGCAGTGAAACACAACACTGGGTTCCACTCCCAACAATATTCAGATGACACATGGCTGTATATATCACTTTACACAGATGGAACCAATGGCTTTACAAGGATGTTACAATGCCTATACGACAGCAGCTCCTGGTTGAAGAGCTGTTGGCTCAAATTCAACCTTGATAAGACTGAAGTGATACTGGAAAATATTTTGATGAACTAACCAAAACTCTGTTGTCTCCCTCCGCTGAAGGAGTATCCCTCCCCTTTGTCAAACTGGTGTAAAGCTACAAGGGTCTTGCTTCAATTTTCACTTTGCTTGGATGACCAAATAGCATCAGCGGCCAATTAAGACAAAACAAACCAACCAACCAAACAAACAAAAAAAACCCAGCTTGTTAGGAATCTTCACCCCTTCCTCTGAGATGAGGATTTGGCCACAGTGAGCTATGCACCTGTCACCTCCATACTGGATTTCTGAAACTGACCATATCTAGGACTGAACAGGGAAGCAATGTGGAGGTTCCACTTGTACAGAACTTGGCTGCCTTCCTTCTCAATGAGTCACACTGGCACAGGCACATCACCTCTGTGCTCTGATCGTTCTGCTGTCTCCCAGTTCACTTCCAGTGCCAGTTCAAGTGCTTGATCTGGCTTTTCAAAGCCATCAGTGGCTGAGGACTTAGATACATCAGTGATTGTACGTCTATCCACGAACTGCCATGACAAATGAACTTCTCTGGAACAGTACCGCTCACAAATCCCCAGACAAAGTTCTAGAGGATTGGTGATAAAGCATTCTCAGTCAAGAGATTTGGATATGGAAAGTATGTTGCAAGATCTTCCTCTTTGAGAAAGTTTTCCCCATCATAACCAGAATGGGGAGGGGAAAAACACTAAGACATATATTGACATATACACGTCAAGAAGAACTTCCTGTGGTAGGAAAGGGCGAAAAGCAGAAGACCATGAAGTCCATTTGGAACCCTGCCTAGGAAGTGAAAAATTAAATTGCCTAGGAAGTTCTTAAATACAGTGGTAATGGGTGCTACAAGAAAACCCTAAGATAGATCACCAGACACCACTGAAACATCATTCTAGTTATTAATGAAGATTTTCAAATCAATAATAATCAAAGTATTGGTAAAATGTGCTTACCTAAGCCAATCACTTATTCAATCTATGGTCTGGGAGGAGTGAGGGAAATCCTCAAGCTTGATGGATTTGAAATATGTATTTCAATCTTCCTACAAAAATGACTAATTCAAGGACATCCAAAAAAATCAAATGATTCACTGAACCAGAACTATTCTTGTAAGCCCAACATATTTTAGATTCTTTAATACTGCACTTAAAAATACCAGAATTAATTCTATATAAAAGAATAAATTCTGTGATGAAAGAGTATCCCATTTTTAAAATACCTGTTACATTCTTGGAGGAAAGGAAGCAAAACAGACCCACAAGGCTGAATCTCCATTACGCTGCATGTTGTGTAATTCTCTGTATCAGTGTAAAGTGAGTGCAAAGTGGATACAGAATGCAATCATTTAAACTTGGTAGCATTTTACACATACTTTACACTGGTGTAAGTAACTGCACAAGCTTCACAGCAAGGGAGAATCAGGCCCATAGAATTTTTAATCAACAAATATTTGAATTTTTATCAACAAATATGCATCACTATTGCTCACTGGAGCATTGTGAAACTTTGCAGAATGCTTCTTGCCATTTATAAAATATAAAAACAGTCGGTATGTAAAGGCCCTGCAGCTGGCCAACCCTTATCAGTTATCAAACTGGGGCTGGGAAGGGATCAGGTGTTTTCTATAAGGGCTCAAAGAACTCAGCTGGAGGGAGCTGTAAACAGGAGATACCTTCCTGCAGCAGCAGGATTGAAGGTAATGATGTGGCCTTCTTTCAGCACTGGCAAATGGGAAAGCCTCTCGGACCTTTGGCCCATGGTGGGCAAAGGACCTGCTTGGTTTGGAAGTTTTGCCTTAAGTTTTATGTTTGAAGAAGATAATGCTGCCCCAGAGGAGGAATCTGAATGACTCTGGGTGTGGCAGTGACTCCTTCATGGGTTGGGGAGACAGGCCAGCAGCCTACACATGCCCTGTAATAGGTCCCTTTTTGCACTGGGATTCTGGCACATGGAAAACTTTAAAAAAAATGGACCCAAAGTTTATTAATTTGAAAATATGTAAGAGAGGGCAAAACCAGGGCTTACTTAAACTCCACACAGCCCCAGTGAATTCACTGGGATTGACCTGCACAATTTGGCCCAACAACATTAGAAGCTTTTTATAAAAATATATATATATATAAAAAAAAATTCCCCTCTCACCCCTATGGGTGGTATGTGTCTTCCTCAACCTCGGGTCCTCTACCAGAGGCCTGGGAGTTTGAGAGTTCTGCGCAGTATCTTAGCTGTTCCTAGCACTGCACTCTTCTGGACAGAGAGCTCTGATGTTGTTCCTGGGATCTGTTGGAGCCACTCACCCAGCTTAGGAGTCACAGCCCCGAGGGCTCCTACCACCACTGGGACCACTTTGGCCTTCACTTTCCACATCCTCTCTAGTTCCTCTTTCAGGCCCTGGTACTTCTCCAGCTTCTCATATTCCTTCTTCCTGATGTTGCTGTCACTTGGCACTGCTATATCTATCACCACCGCTGTCTTCTGCTCCTTGTCTATTACCACGATGTCTGGTTGATTGGCCAGTACCTGCCTGTCCGTCTGGATCTGGAAGTCCCACAGAATCTTAGCCCTGCTATTCTCCACAACCTTCTGTGGAATCTCCCATCTGGTCTTGGGAGGGTCTAGCCCATACGCTGTGCAGATGTTCCTGTACACAATGCCAGCCACTTGGTTGTGCCGTTCAGTGTATGCTGTTCCTGCCTGCATCTTACATCCTGCCACTATGTGTTGGACTGTCTCTGAGGCCTCTCTGCACAGTCTGCACCTTGGGTCCTCTCTAGTGTGGTAGACCCCTGCTTCAATGGATCTGGTGCTCAGTGCCTGTTCCTGTGCTGCTATGATCAGTGCCTCAGTGCTGTCTTTTAGTCCAGCCCTTTCCAGCCACTGGTAGGATTTCCCAATGTCAGCCACCTCAGCTATCCGTCGATGGTACATCCCATGCAGGGTCTTGTCTTGCCATGGCACTTCTTCTGCTTGGTCTTCCTCCCATGTCTGCTGCTGCCTCAGGCATTCTCTCAGCAGCTCATCTTTGGGGGCCATCTTACTGATGTACTCCTGGATGTTCCGGGTTTCATCCAGGACAGTGGCTTTGACGCTCACCAAGCCCCGCCCGCCTTCTTTCCGGCTGGTATACAGTCTCTGGGTGTTGGACTTGGGGTGGAAACCTCCGTGCATTGTGAGGAGCTTCCGGGTTTTCACATCGGCAGCCTCCATGTCCTCCTTTGGCCAGCTCACTATACCAGCAGGGTATCTGATGACCGGCAGGGCGTATCTGTTGATGGCGTGGATCTTGTTCTTCCCACTGAGCTGGCTCTTCAGGACCTGTCTTATCCTTTGGTGATACTTGGATGTTGCTGTCTTCCTTGCCTCCTCATCGTGGTTTCCATGTGACTGTGGGACGCCAAGGTACTTGTAGCTGGTCTGTATGTCTGCTATGTGGCCCGCTGGTAGTTCCACCCCATCAGTCTTGACTACCTTCCCTCTCTTCACTACCATCCGGCCACACTTCTCCAGTCCGAATGACATCCCGATATCCTCACTGTAGATCCGCGTCAGGTGGATTAGCGAGTCGATGTCTCGTTCATTCTTAGCATACAGCTTGATGTCATCCATGTAGAGGAGGTGGCTGATGGTAGTTCCACTCCTGAACCTGTACCCGTATCCAGTCCTTGTGATTATCTGGCTGAGGGGGTTTAAGCCTATGCAGAACAGCAGCGGGGACAGTGCATCACCTTGGTATATGCCGCACTTGATGGCCACTTGTGCAAGCTGCCTTGAGTTGACTTCCAGTGTTGTCTTCCATAGTCCCATTGAGTTCTTGAGGAAGGTCCTTAGTGTCCTGTTGACTTTGTATAGCGCCAGACATTCACAGATCCACGTGTGCGGCATTGAGTCGTAGGCTTTCCTGTAGTCAATCCAGGCTGTGCTCAGATTGGTCTGTCTAGACCTTGAGTCTTGGGCGACTGCTCTATCTATGAGCAACTGGTGTTTTGAGCCTCTGGTGTTGTTCCCAATGCCCTTCTGAGCTGTGCTCATGTACTGGCCCATATGGTCCTGTAGCTTGGCGGCTATGATGCCTGATAGGACTTTCCATGTTGTGGGGAGGCAGGTTATTGGCCGGTAGTTGGACGGTTCTGTTCCCTTGCAGGGGTCTTTCATGATCAGCACTGTCCTTCCTTGTGTTAGCCAGTTTGGGTGGGAGCCTGCTGCTAGCAGCTGGTTCATCTGTGCTGCTAGGCGTTCATGCACTGCTGTTAGTTTCTTTAGCCAGTAGGTGTGGATCATGTCTGGTCCAGGTGCTGTCCAGCTCTTCATGTTCTTGACCCGCTGCTGGATGTCTTCTACTGTGATGGTGACTGGTTTCTGTTCTGGGAGATTGCTGTGCTCTGTTCTCTTATATATTAAGATTTGCAGTATTTAAATGAACTAAATGCAACATGTCTACAAGTCTGCGTCTCTCAACTGGACTTGTGATTTAACAATCTCACCACTAAACTAATGGGACCAAGGCAGAGAAGGCACTCTACTTCACGTTTTAGTGGAAATTAGGAGTGAAAGAGAGGAAAGGTGATTACAAGGGGAGGAGAAACATCAGAGCTGTGCATGCCCATTCTGGACAGACTGCCAGCCAGTATGAAAATAACATTTTTAATTTAAATTAAAAAGATTCTGCCTCCTGCAGAGTGCCAGTATATTTGGGGAAGGAGATCATGTCAGGAACTATCAAACAGTTTCCACTGCACTTTTGAAAAGATTTCAGTGAATAAATATAAACATTTTATTAAATATCAATAGTAAAGATCTTTCAATGATCAAGCTAGCATGAAGGAAAGTTGAAGCTGATTAACGAACAGATGGACATGAACACGCAGCTCCCTAGCGTCATGAGGTGGCCATTTTTCTGATGCACTAGCAACAAGCAGAATGGAACGGGTTGTCATGGTTATGCCTCCTTGATGTGTTGGCCAATCCTAGGCTGCCCCTGGAGTACAGAGACGCCTGCCAGCTAGTAATGCTCCCCAAAGAAGCGTCCTCCAGCTAGGGATAGCCCCTTGCTAGGACTGCCAGGTGTGTGGGGGAGAGTGGTGGAGGAACCAGTTATGCTGACTCTACACCCTCTAGGGACTCTCTTTTACCAGGGGAACCTTCAGTATGGAAGATGTGGTCAGTTTCTGTCCCCTTTGCACAACAAGGAACAGAACAGGCAAGAGAACCTGATGCATCATTTTTTTAAAAACTATTTTAAATGATTTCCACTAGAGGCCTGATATATGGGGCATGCTGAGCATTCAAATAGTGCTGAGGTATTTTGCTGGAGCCAGGCCTTTATGAGCTTTCAGGCTGTAGTGCTACCAAGCAAAAAGGATGCCCCTTGCTCTTGATGGAAAAGCCCACCGGGTGGAGCTGGAGCATTGACATTTCCATGTTCAACTGCAAATCTGCTGAGGTTTTAATATCTGATCACTGAGGACATTAAAGAATTAACTGCAGAAAAACCAGAGATGTCTCCAGTTTCAAATCTGCTTTGAAATTCAGAGGATGTTCAAATCCTGATCTGAACTTTGTGGCTGGCCTTTGTCTCTGTAACAGGCCAAGTCAAAACCCTGCAGTTGAAAAACTGCAAAACTTTCAGCAAGTTTCAAAGCACATATAAATATTATGGTTCAGGCCCATTTCTAAGTATGATAATTATTCATTCATGTAGCACCAACACTGTGTGCCATGCTTTACTAACAAATATTGAGATGCTTTCCCTGGTCCAAGTAACTTAAGTCTTGAACCTGATCCCACTGAAGTCAACATCCAAACTCCAAATGACTTCAGTGGTACAGGATGAAGCCCTTAGGAAACACAAATAATGCACACAGATGTTCCCGAACATTTAAGATTATGATACATAATATTCTGACCCTGACAATTATGTTATACTTAGACAAAATATGAGAGAGAGAGAGAGAGAGTGTACAGAGAAGAGAGGGACTGAAAGAGGGAAGGTAGGTATAAAAAGATGGTCAGAAATAGTCTCCCTTGTATCTCACACTATAGCACTACTAAGCTGGACTCACAAACTGCATTTCTAAATAACCCTCATTTCTTTCCAGCATGAAAAAATAGGCCAATATTCTGTTCTAAATAGAGCTTTACAATACTTTCTCTTTGTTCAGTCCTTCATAGAACACTGTGGTGTGTAAAACCTATCTAAAAATCAATCTCTCTCTCTCTCTTTTTTTTGTCCTGCTGCTACCATGGATATGACATCATTTTTGCCAACCGTTGCTAAGTCATGAAGAGAGAGAACATTTCCTTTTCTCAACACGGTGCAGGGAAGGAGCCAGCACTTCCAAGAGACACAATGTTCTCTTTATCCAGCCAGGGAAAACAGCAAGAGAGAGCCGTAGATGGTCTGGGAAATGGCATATGGCCATGCAACACACAAAGTGATAGTGCAGCCTGGCCAATCTCAGTTCTCACTAAATTGGTGGCCTATTTTCTCATCTCAAAGAAAAGAAGGGGAGAAAAAAAGCCTCAAAGCCTAACCCTGCTGAGGCAACATGTTTGTCTCCAGCCCTTCCCAACAAGGACTGCATTCTGTACTGAAAAACAGAAGAGGGAGTGCTTATGATCTATATGTGAGCTGCAGCTCCTGACCTTTATCCTGTGAGCGGCATCTATTAAACCATTAAATACAGTATGTTATAAATAACAGAGGGTGGAGGAAAGGAAAGGAGCGTTGAGAATATAGAGATAGTAGGTTCAATGGGGACAAAGAGATGTTTAGGATTTAATTATGGACAATTTAATAACCAGCCCAACTCATCTTTCATCTGAATGACTATAGGTTCAAGGGCAAACTCTGATGTCCTTACTCAGTATTTCTCTTTCAGAAAAAAATTTCCACTGAGGTCAATAGGAGTATTGCCAGAGGAAGGACTTTCTGGATGTGAGCCTCAGCCTTTAGGGCTGGCTTGCTGTGTGTATACAGCAGGAAAAATACTCTATACTGTGGGCCAACACGTTAAATCATTTCAGCCCAGTTTGAAACAAGATTATGGTTCAAGTCCATTTTGTCCCTTATGTTTTTGCACTTAATGACTTGATACACTGACATCAAAACAGAGGTCACTGAAACCTATAGATTTTTTTCTCCACAGCCTAGACAAATCAGTCCATGATGCTGAGACATAACCTGTGGATAATTTTCTGCCAGGACTACAAACTTTTACAGCTTATATTGTTTGCAAATGAGCGAAGAGGGGCACTTCAACATGTGCGAGAAAGGATTAAAGGCTCAGGTAGCCACATTCACTTCACCTGGGTGGTAATTAGGCAGTTACTTGTCAGCCAGGGAAGGTAGGAAGGAAGGATCAGGTGATAACAGATCCTTGAGCCTTCTAAATCAGCTGAGTGTGTTCAGGGAATAGGGACTGGCTGCTGTGATCTGCTGAAGAGCCAGACACTGCTGGAGGCTAGAGGCCTCAGGAATACATAGGTTAGGAAGGACAGTGCTTAATACCAGCCACAGGGAAAGACAGTTGAGCGCCAGGAAAGGGTTGAGCACAGAGACCAAAGGTTAGGTTGGTTCTTTGGATCTATGAATTGCACCTGGACATTCTGTTACTCCAGAAGCGGTTTGGACTAGCCACTGCTCGGCTGGAGGGCTGAGAGGGGCGCAGACAGAGGGCCTACAGGAGTCACTGGAGACAAAAACCCAGAGCTCCCTAACACAAGTAGGTACACTGATGGTGAGTGTGCATTGTCACAGGCACACATGCCAAGTTCTTCTTCATCTCAAGAAAGGAATTTCTTGCCACAGTATTTATCACATATTAATTTCATTTGCCAAAGATAGACTGCTCTTGCTTTTCCTTTCCTTTTTCTAAAAAGCAAATACAGTTCACTGCATCTCAGATAAGGATACCAAGCAGAACCTAAATTTCTGTTTGCTTTTTAAAGAAATGGGAAGCGGGTGGGGGAGGGAAGACATTTCACAAAGATGGGGAAAAGTTTTGTAGCCAAAGAACAGATGTGGTGCAGGCAGATTCTGTCAACTTCACACCATCTCATTCATGGTTTCCACAAACTATTCTATTCTCTTTGTTGATGAAAAGTCATTAAGCTACATAGTAACGCATAGTCTGAGTTGCCATGGGGATGGCTGACAATATTTAACTATGTGCACTCATTCAGTGACAATACTTAATGTGTGCTAGAAAACAAGATGAGAACACAAACACATCTCCTAGTTTGCAAAGGACTGGATTTTCACAAGGCAACCAGCAGGGGGAGGTAAAGGAGTGAAGGATTTTCTTGCCCACAATTAAAAAAAAAATTCTTGTTATTCCAGTCTAAGAAGTGATAATTGTAGAAAATGTGTACTTTAAGATGCAAAGCTGCTGAATATAAGCTTTCCCTTGATTGTGCATTTTTGGCTTTCCCTTTCAAATATCTTCATCTCACAACGAGACATTCTCGCAGATTTCCATGTACAGTGGCATATAAGGTACTAGTTTGACTGACACAATGAACAACAGACAGAAGGTCCATACTATATTTTTTTAAAAGAATTTTTATATGGTGTGTGTGTGCATGTGTGCGCACATATGCATGCATACATGCGGGCACGTGTATGCGTATTTATATATGTGTATATATATATAGTGAGGGAGAGTGCATATCTGTGGAAAACATGAATTTTCTAAGACATTTATCAGTTTATTTAAAAAGGGACTAAAATAGTAGTTCAACAAGAAGGGATTAGCATACAGTACATAGCCTAGGGCACGGAATAGACTACTGTTGACAGTAAGATAGAGCATTATGAATCAGCAGTGAACTTCCATCCTGAGCAATCAGCTAAGGGCTTGATCCTGCTCTCAGATATGAAGGCAGGTGTCTTGTAAAATCAGGCACTCCACTTGCACTGCAGCTGATATTACAAGACATCAGGAGATGTGTGCTTGTTTACCAAAGTCAAATTCAAAGTGCATAAAATAACTGAAAAACTGAAAATTCCTTCCCTAACAATCCCTGCCAGCAAGGAAAAATTAGACGAGGACTACAAAAGGGGATAAAAGAACCTTCGGTCTGATACTTTTGGAGAGAAATTTCCAGAATTTAATTTAATCTCAGCATCAGAACCAAACATTTTAGATGCTTTACAGTCCACTGACAGCATTTGTTTTGGGTTCACTTGCACATGAATGCCCAGGAAGGAAATGAAGTGAATGTGCAATGCAGAGCTCACAGGATACGCAGCTTGATAGGGTGTTAACATCAGCAGGGTTCATTCTCTGCTCAGAACCCCAGAGCAGTACAACTGTACTACTGTGCCCCTTTGTGCATCACTAGGGAAGCTGGAACAATTCCACGAACTATAAAGATGAAAAGACATTGTGCTTCATCTAGGAAAAACACTCTCTTCTTCCAGTGAGGTCACTTAAGGGTCAGGGAAATGAGATCTCTTTTGTAAACGTCTCACAATCTCTCTCTCTCTCTCTTTTTAGATCCTTTTAGCAAAGTTGCAAAGCCTTAAAGTTTGATTAAATTCAAGCAGTGTTGTAAATTCAGGAAATTGTTTTCTTCTGAGTTACTAGTTCTGCAAATCTATATCCTTTTACACACACAAACTCCATCAAAAATGTGTTGCAGCTCTCCAGAAGTTGATTAATTTAATCTTGTTTTACACTGTTTCATTGGCATTTGTTCCTTTCTCAGTTGTCAACACGTTTAGAACCCTTAAGCCTTATTGAATCTTTAACCTATTTAACAGACAAAACCCCCACAGATTTACATGAAACAAAACCACACCTGGTAGATCAGTGGCTCTCAAGCTTTCCAGACAACTCTACCCCTTTCAGGAGTCTGATTTATCTTGCATACCCCCCCAAGTTTCACCTCACCTAGAATCTTTTCGTTGATTATACAGAGAATAACTAGAATCATCAGGAGAAAAATTTGCTAAGAGGAAGAAGAAAACTACTCATACAATGAAACATTAAAAGAGATAATGATCCCATTTTATACATAATAATGTATTTTTAGCCAAAGGAAAGTATTAGGTTTTTTTTATATTTGACAAGGGAGAAGCTCATAGTCTTCTTGACAAATTGCCACGAAACACTGAAGAAAAGCTCTACAATGTACAGAGATGAAATCAGTTTATTAATAGACTAAAGTTAAAATAATACTGTAGCTTGAGCTATCTGACTGGTTGCTCACTGTTTGTGCTGATGCATACAGTGGCACAATTATAAACTCAGCATTTGTTGCTCCTGCACCAATTGCAATATCTTTCTATAGGAGATGACATAGTACCACAATCACTGCCAAATTGGAAATGTTGGGTTTAAAGTCCTATAATGTCTAACATGGTCACCATTAAATAGTCACCCATCAACTAAAGTTATCACACAGTAATGTCTAAGATGCTGCACATCTTTACTATACTGAGTATGCAGAAAAACTGCAGTATCTCTGGGTGAGATTCTGCCACACTTTTTTCCACTGAATAGTACTTTACTCCTTGGGCTACTACTGTGAATGAAAGTGAAAGAATCTGGCCCTTTCATACTACAGTGTGGTAAATGATAGGCAAAGTAAGAAACCTGAGTCAATCCAATTCCCATTTTCAGATGTCATTATTAAGAACCACTATCCCTTGTACAAGATTTGGATAATTCGTAGATCAAATATGAAATATGAGGGAGCCTTTGGGGGTGTTTCTTTTAGGGGGCAGAGATTTTTAGGAGTTTCATTTTCAATCCGAAGAATATGTTTTGGGTTTTCTCTAGGAATTTCAAGTCATTTGAAGATAAAGACAGTGCCCTGGGGCTGTTGTGTCAAAGCCCTTTACTATAAAGTACCTAATACATGACAAATGTCATATGATTTATTTTATATTTGTCCTGATCTGATAAATTCACAGAGAAAATCTCCTTCCTAAATGTTCATTTAAATATAATGTAATAGTAAATATAACAGTATATATATTGAGCATTTCACACACTAATTTTAAAAGACATTCAAGAAATTTACCAACTGTTACCAAGAAGTTTTAATTCTGGGGTCTCCTTTCATAGTTTAAAGGAAAAAAATACTCTTTTTGCTAAGGAGTTTTTATGAATAAATCTTTAGCTTGTAGCATGAATAGTGAAAATCATGTAGTTTTAGAAATTCATACCACAGTACTGTCTGAAAAATCGTAAGACACTGAAATGTCTTACAGCTTCAAATCAGTAACTCACAAATACCTTTACATATGAGCCATCCACTCCAAAAGCAATTTTCCCTCTCTTGGTTTTGACACCGCCTCATCGATTATTGGGAGTGGACCACATCCACGCTGACTGAATCGGCCTTGTCAGCACTGGTTCTCCACTTGTAAGGTAACTCCCTTCTCTTCATGTGCCAGTATATTTATAGCCTGTATCTGTAATTTTCACTCCATGTATCTGAAGAAGTGGAGTTTTTACCCACAAAAAAGCTTATGCCCAAATAAATCTGTTAGTCTTTAAGGTACCACTGGACACCTCATTGTTTTTGGCTGGCTGTGTCTTAGGCTGCCTAGCTAGGAGTCTAGTTGAAAGGAAGTGGAAACAGCATAAAGAACAAGTAAACTAAATAGTTTAGTATGGACTATGCTAGGAAAGACTAAGCATAATGAGACGTCTTGAGTCTAATCAGAAATGGTGAAGTCCTATTAATTTGAAATTCTTTAGGGAATGATCTGTTATAGTCTCATACAGAAATTAGTGCTTTTCCACTGTTAACTCTTGTATCTTTTTTGTTAGAGCATCAGGTCAGGACGTCTTGATTTCCAGCATTTATGAGTTACCATGACACAAATTTCGAACTCTGGACACAGCCAAAGGTTTCCAGTTTGCCCTCCAGTGATGATAAGTTCATGTCTAGGATGCCAAATAAATTTATTGGTCTTTGATTCTTCAAATTTCAATTTCCATCTCCCATGAAAGGAGGGATTGTTTTGTTTTGTTTCTAAAGAACAACTCAATTATATTAATTAGAATTCACCTTACAGAGCTGTTAGAATTTTAAGATGACAAAACCATATAATGGTTTTCCAATGATGAATAAACCATGTTGGTTAAATATGAAATGAACCAAAACTTGAATCAATTACAAATTAACTCCTGAACTGCAAAGCTCTGGTAATTTTATATATCTTTTTTATGATTTAAAGTTTGCAAACATCTCTGTACTTCTTGGTTTCAGGCATAACTGGAAGAGCATATGCTAAAGCAGAGTCAAACCTCATGAAACATAACTGACATCACCAAAGTCTATTTCCAAGTCAACCAAGTTTGGCTAAGTATACTGAATGTCTATCCAAACTGAACTGCCAAACTTTCTGAGCATCATCATAGCTACCATTTTCTCTATTTGTATATTCTAATTCTTCCATTTTTACTTATAGCACCACTTGAGGCAGGTTATTCACTAGTTAGCATGAGAAACTTCATATTACCACACAATTGTAACTGATAAATCACTGTTATTTTGTATCCAACGTGAAGAGGGTTTGGGTGAGGAAAGAGTGGCTCCTCATATACTGCTGCATGGTAACTGTTAGCAAGTGCTGATGTTTTTAATGCTAAATGTGCTCAAGAATTATGTGGTACCTGGAGTCTCATTGCTTACGTTAAAATGAAGTTGAATTCCAAAGCCAGAAATTTCCAGTATTATTGCAGCATGAATTTCTGATACAACTACTCAGGGTTGATTGCAGTTTGCTAAGTCTCTATTCATGAGTCTTCATAACTTGGCACTAAAAAAAATAGCTCCACGGTATAATTTGGAATATAAATTCTCAGTCTGGGAGAAATGTTTGTCCAGGTTTTGAACAAAAATCCCTTTTTTAGATGAGAGGAAGGAAAAAGAGATACATTTTTTGCTCTCTCCTAGTAAAGACAATCCCAATAAATCACACAAACTATAAAATATAAAGGACATGAATCAACATAATTCACTAACTCATTTTAGTGTCATTTGCCACTATTATTACTACTACTCCCTTGAAATTAAATAAAATATACAGGCCAAATTTATTCTTGACGTAATCCCATTGGAGCTAATTTAGTGTAACATACAGATCTCTCACACTCACTTTGTGTAAATTATAGTAGCAATAACAACAAAATCATAGCAACTAAACCACCAAAAGGAGGTTAAAGATGAAAAGAAGTAGTTTTAAACTCGCTGAGACTTGAGTTCAACTTCTTGTGACTGTTGATGATACAGTGCTACTATCATCAAACCAGAGCAGGCATCTATGTTCATTACAATGTTAAACTTGTCAGTGACGTGACTTCATCAACAGGAGCAGGGGAAGCTGACTCCTGACCTTAGGACTTTGCTCATAATTAACGGAAAACATTATCTACAGCTATTTTGTTTAAGAAAGTATTTCTTCTAGTATCTCTAAGCCTGCATCTATATCCTGTTCTGTATATGGGACCACACACAGCTGTTCTATGCGTTTATTTTAGTAACAAAGACATTCCAGTTTGTTTTCAAAGATAAGGGTCTGACTTATGGCCAATAGATTAGGTTTTGCAGCATATTGCATAGTATACAGTTCAACCTCTAAGCATGAATGGAGAGTTTAGAATGGAGTTCCATCTCTTGCTTTTTAAAGTTTATTTCTGGCATGTTCTTAGCATTACTTTAAGCTGAATACTTTCCTGTGATTTAACATATGATATAATGTCTGAACCCGTGTGCAGTTACCCAGGCATAGTGTTTTGCCCTTGTGTCCTGAGGACTGTGAGACTCTCAGAAGGCTGGAGAACTCTTATCTGGAGACCTAATAGGGAATCTAATCCTGCAGATAAGGATGATTCCGAGTGGGGATATGCGCAAGAAATAGGTGCTGCAAAATCCATTTAATCGCTTGACTGATGCTGTAAGCTTCCCAGTTTATTAAATTTATCTACTTCCAACGGCCAGTTTACATGACTGGATAAACATCTTGTTTTGCCATTTTGATGGCATCATAAAAGGGGAGGAACTGTGAAAAAAATGTTCCCTAAAGCCGCAATAGTGTTGTACTGAGATTTTCAATTTCATTCTCCTTCTAGTAAAACACATAAATAAAGAGCCGCATTGTGGCATGGATTTATATGCAGTACTCCCCATTGATTTCAGTGGGGAATATTGTGAAAAATCAATGGCATGACATAACACAAAGATTGGGATTAAAACGTTTTCCACTATAAAATAAGGAAATACAATTACAGTGGCACATTACAAATGGTTCTTTAACATTCATTTCATGCCTTCATGTAGCACATGGCATGTACTATTTAGAAATCAAATGAAAATACAAAAAACCCTGATCCCATTTCTCATTTTGCAGCACCAGAACCTCCCACAAAACAGGTGGCAGAAAAACTAGGAGAAAACAGAGTGGGTGAAGTCACTATAATGAACGTTTAGTAAAACCCCAGGGAACATATGCTTCAGGGCATGTTGTTATACACATCATTAATATGTATAATAGACAAAGGCAGAATGTGACCTTGCATGGGACCATTTGATACAAAGAGTTCTGCAATGAGCTTTACAAAGTTATTTATGTGCTTACTGTTAATTTGGTACACTGCCCTTGATATCAGTACTTGTGTTATGAAAGAGGGAATGCTGATCAGGACATTAAGGTATCTTTTTCAAAAGCACCATCAATTAGATCCTGACTTCTGCTTAGATAGCCACCAGAGAAACAGACCGGGGGATTCAGTGTAATATTTCATCTGTAACACTTCTTTGGTACTATACTGTAGGGTCAGCATTATTACAAGCATGGGAGTAAGTCCTTTGACTTAAATGCCCAAAGCTAAGACTGCTAGTAAGTGCAAACAGTGGGGATTGAAACAGTGATCCCATTTCTCATTTTGCAGCACCACAACCTCCCACAAAACAGGTGGCAGAAGAACTAGGAGAAAACAGAGCAGGTGAAGTCACTATAATGAACCTTTAGTAAAACCCCAGGGAACATATGCTTCAGGGCATGTTGTCTCAAATTAGTGGCCCTCCTAGAACTATCTGTTTTCGTTACCATTGACTAGGAGAAAGAATCTTTATGGTTCGGAGAGCTAGCCATGACATTGCAATGGCATGCCAGTGTCACTATAGTTAAGGCTGCTTCAAGACATCTGTTGAAAGGTAAATCTTTCTAAGTCCTCTAAAATCAACATGCTCAGTCGGATTTCTTGGAAATTTGCCATGCCCCAGAGGATGCCTGCTAGGGTTAGTGATCCAAATTTGGAATCATTTGAGCCAGGGCTCCACAGACATAATCCCCCAGAAACACCCATTTAGAAAACAAAAGATCTTTTCCCCAGATCTAGAGATCAAACTACTGATGAGCTGTGGGTCAAAACACTTTCAAGATATTGCATGCACTCACTAAACCCAACCTGCCTGCACCCCTCAGTTCTGCCTTTTTGTCCTTTAACAGTATTAGTCAGAATCCTGTGGGTGACAGGGAATGCATTGTAAAAGAAGGTAAACAGTTTGTACACTTCAGCAACCGTGGGGTTGGCGGAGTAAAGGTATGTGTATTAACAGGAATTATTACAGCACTACCGAAAGAGGCCAGAGTTACAGTTCTATGGGCAACCTCTGTATATCCTGGTTTTGAGATGTTTGAGTTTTGCTCAGCTCAGCAGACTGCAAGAGGATGATGTCACCAAGCAACCTTAAGGCTGCACTCACAGTTTTTTGCCACTGTATTATAATATTGATTGGTGTAATGGAACTTGTGTCTTGCTGAGTTTGGTACTGCTACATATAAAAATACTTCTGTAACGGTATTCAAAATTTAAGTCATGGGATAACGTTCTTACTCATTACAGCAAACAACGTATGTTCATTATTCATGTCTACAGAGCTGCGGGAAGAATATCAGGGGAAGATTTATACATGGAACAGTCCACATCTTGACTGCACTACTTTATAAAACTGAAGGGTAACAAACTAGCTAGCCTTTTTTTCTCTTTCTTGTGAATACATCAATTCTCCTCAGGGTCTTCAGAGTATCCATTTAAACGTCAGTTAAAAAAAAGTCATGTGTGAGTTATTTGCTTTAACTCCATTAATTATGCTTTATATAGCTCTTTGCATGTTACAACCTGGGAGGGGGCTTTATTCTAGCAGCCAAGTGCAATTGTGACAAAGAAAGGCACACTAAAAGCAATACTGATGTACAGTAATTACAGAGAAAAACTGTGAGGTGCATGTGACAATTTTCTCCAGACACTTAAATGCATAAGGAAAAGTAATGACAGAGCAGAGAAATAAGGCAAACGAAGAGTGTTTTGATATAGAAGGAAAGAAGGACAACGCAGTTAGAACCTCAATTTCATTGATATTTCTAAGGTGTTTTAAAGACTACTTTGGGTTGCAGACAGAGGCCCACACTGGGGACACTGTAGAGACAGAATGCCTGGTGAGCTCAAGGAGGGATTGTGCTTCGTTACCTCTGTTTTACAATCTTGTGGACAACCTAATTTAGGCTATTCAAAGAGCATTAACTCAGATTCTCACCAGCTAGTCGGAAAACTATGACATCTTCTTGGAAGCGCGGAGTCACAAAAATTCCTCCCTTTGGTGTGAGCTTAACAGTGATTTCATTGAGTAGCTGCCAGTTCTCTTACTACATATTGTTAAAAGTAACAAAGAATTGTGTGGAGGGCATAAGAAAGAAAATAATTCATTGAGCTCAGCAAATTTCACAAAGCTGGGCCTAGATAGAAGTTCATTTAGCCCTTGCAGAAACATTGGACCGCCTCCAAAATTGAGACGCTACAGTCTTTCTTCATAGTAGAGCATCAATATACCCAGGGAGGTTTGTCTTCCCTGGGAAGAAATCAGCATTTGTCTATTCATTTTATGGTCCTTTGGAGACTACAGTTTTGGGATTGTTACTGGATTGGGGTGGGTTTTGCACAGAATATGTACCATTTCCCATGCTCAGTAGAATCATTGGGACAGAGGCATCAAACAGATTAACAATGAATTCCTTTTATTTCCCTCTTTCAAAGTTTAACACACAAACACTATTCCCATAGCCTTTGCTTATTTCAGTGAACAGTGAGGAAGAGATGAAACAGACAGCGAATCCAAAAGCAGAATACTAGGGATGGAAGGAGGATCAAACGTGCAGACAAGGCACTACTATGGACATACTGCGTGCACCCAACTAAATCTGCTGTGTTGGAGAGATCAGCTAGGTCCCTCTGTTTGTTGTGTGGATCTGAAATCCACTCCATTCTAGGAAAATTAAGCCTATCTAGTCTCAAAAATATGAAGGGCAAAAGTTCCATCTTCAACAATTTCTTCAGCTGGGATTTACAGAAGTTTCAGAGTGAACACAATCATCTTGGACATTAGGCCTAGTATCAGATCTCCTTCCTCAGGGGATCTTCTTGGAAAAACTCATAGAATATTTCCAGGGGCACTGCTGATCTCCATAGGCACTGCTGAAGTTATAAATTAAGTCTTTTAGGTCCTAAATAACCAGGAAAAAGAGCTAGAAAAAGTAGGACTGGAAGTACTAGCTCACAACACAGAAATTGTTGCTATTAGGTTGAGCTGAGATGTAACATAATCTATAGAGATTGTGTCAAGATCCAATTTGGTGCAAATATATATAATTTCAATGATTTTACTGAAGCTGCTCCCACTACCTCTGAATTTGACCACCTCCCCTCCCCCTGTTTGGAGAAGTTGTTTAATCTTCTTTGGGTCAGAAAGAACAAAAACAAAAGGCTCATTTTCTAAGGATGGTCTTTTGTATGAGCATTACTCACAACGGCTTTTTCAAATGTGGGGGGGATTATAGATCATCTTTCTCAGGTTATATTAGAATTTCACACAGTGATTGCTCTTTCTTTTGGTAAAACTATGTATTTTCCTCTCCATGCACTCACTTACCTACACTTACTCTTTTCTCTGCCTAGAATAGCTCAACAAGAAAATCTACTGCATCCCCAAGGCTACAGAAAGAATGGGTAATATTACAAACATAAACCTATTCCCATTACAGTTTTAAGAGTGTCATCTTCTGTTCTGCCTGCAAGCTTTGCCATATAAATTAAATGAAACACATAATTTGATATTGGATAGAAGGCTGTTAAGCAAACACTGTATGTATTGGGGTTCTTGCTTCCCATTCTGAAAAATGACATTTTTTTCCAATTCTAACTTCTAATTTTAGATGCAAAGTAACTGAGCTAACTGGCAAAATCGGGGAAATTTATGATGTGCTTTAATTTTAGGGAAATGTCATGCTTTGGAAATGCACAAGAGTTCAATGGAGTCTATTTTACATTAATTGAGTTCCACATTGGATTTTTTCTTATTTAATAAGCATATACCAAAAGGACTCTTTATTTTACGCTAAAGTTCTTAATTTCAGTAATCTGTTCTGAAGTAAAACAGCCACTCATATTGATCTAATAATTTTTTTTATAAATCAGAGGCTCTATATTATGAAAAATTGACATTGGATTTGTTCTTCTACAATTTGAATGCAAGAAAAAAAGAGAAGACTTCTTAATCTACCAGCCCAATAAGCCCTTCCAGACTGTTCTTTTCTATATGATAATATTATGGTTAAACAATAACTATAATCCAGCAGAAAATGAACAAAAGTCTTGGGCATTTTTAAGGATAAAAAGAATCATTCCACATTGGATGCAGAACTTGCCAAGCCAATTTGTGGCAGCCTCATCAGCAAAATGCAGAACCCTCACACCATCAGATAAAAGGAATGATTAAATAACTATAACAGTTAATCACAGTATATCAGCAAGGGGAAAGGGCAGTATTACGGGTTGTTGCATGTGAACAGGAAAACTAAGTATTTAGGACTTTCAGTCCAAGGATCAGTGTATAATGTGAGCATTTTGGAGATGATGGGCCTGATTGTCTTTTCTGTTACATCGATCTTATGCTGGTATAATTCCATTGAAATGAATGTAATTATACCAAAATACAACTGGTGTAAAGGAATAGCGAATCGCACCCAATACTGATATATAGTAACAAGTCTGCTATCCCAGCAAGCTCAAGAGAATTTGTGTAATTCCCCATTAACACTAATTATTCAGACACCTAATTCCTTAATGTATGATGTGGAAGAACACAACCCTAAATCTCTTGGAAGGGAGAGAAATGGCTTTTGCACCACTGCAGAGGATGGTTATTGAACGGATACCTGTCAGCTTCTGAAAAAGCTGTATACACATCTACTCTCTCTAACAGAGGTACCACACAGAATCAATTAACACCCAAATGGAAAGGAAAGGAAAAAGGAAAGGGTGAACTTGAAGAGAAATAAAGTCACCAAAAATTGAGGAATCATCACAAAGTCCTGTCCCTATTATTTTGAGACAGCGAAAACCTATCTGGACCTATCGGTAAAGAGATGTCACATACACTCACCATGACTATGCTTAATACCTATATAACACTTTTCAGCTGTAGATCCAATGGCTCTGGTTAAGTAGTGAAGGGAGAGAGAAGTCACTATGGATAACTAGATGTCATTTAGAAAAAGGTGGAGATGAGGCAGGGGATGTCTCCTGGACACAAAATACAAATCAGCATTTAAAACAGCTTAATGTGTTAGGTTTAAAAAAACAAACAAACTTCTAAATAGTTCTGTACCTTTAAGTGACCACAACTACAACTCACTCATCTCAAAACTTCCCTGAGAATTGTCTTAGTTTATGAACCTTCATGAATGTCTGCACTGCTGCCAAATATTAATTGAAACAATTAACTGTGGAGAACACGTGGGTGTGAAAATATTAGTACCGCATAATCCTTTCTAGTTAAGAGGTCCTTACTGGATTATTGCAGAAAAGCTCTGGAGTTCTAATTACCTGTGGAAGTCCCACAAGGTTACTGCAGAACATGGTAATTAGAAGGTTGTAATATAAGGTGTTAGCAGGGGATTGAGGATTTGTGCTAAGTACCATGGTGTTTTCATGGCTATTTACTGTGCAGAGTACCAGAATTTAATGGAATTTGGCAGAAATCTCCAATGACTATTGTGAGTACGTAATTGGGAGAGGGGAGAAACATCTTAATGTGTGTCTTGTGATTGGTGGTTGGAGACCAGATATACTAGATTTGGATCTTTAGCTAAAGCAAGTTAAAAAATTACTCATATAGTAAATTTGTATAGACTTTTTCAATCTGGCTTTATTAGATATTTTATTAAAATGTTTTATCCAGTTTTGTGAATATAATATAGAATAGACACACACCAGTGTTAAGTAAGTGCTTCATTCTAACTACAGCTACCATATGCATAGATTTAGGAGCAGATTCGTCTTTCAGATATATCAGGGTAAAACAGGAATAACTGCATTAAGTTAAGTGGGGCTACTGTAAATTTACAATGGGGAAAGAGAAAGCAAAATCTTCCTTTATTGTAAAATTCAGCCATTTTAAAACATGGTTTTGTAAGCCATAAGCCAGCCACACATGTATCATGTATGGCAAAGAGGAAAAAATACCGAGGATCTGATTCTCCAGTATTTATACCTTGTGCAGTCATTTACACCTGTGCAGAGTGAATTTATGCTATCACTGGTAGCATCTCACACTCTTTTTCCACAGGTGTTATTTATTAAACAAGATAGAAAGCAGTGGAGAATCCAGCCCATATATTTTGTTAATATATGACCAAAACTACAAATTAGTTACGCATAATAGGTAAAATTCAGCCATCTGCAACATCTTCCATAAGGCCTATGTACTACTCAAGTCCCATCTGAGCCCAACTTTGAGGGCTTATTTAGAACATAAGTGGGATATAGGCCTTGCACAGGCCTCTCTACAGAAGGGGGGGATTCACCCTATATGGTTAGCACAAAGAGCAAAATCAGACCTCATCCATTATTATGCTTGTAACAATCCCAGTCCATCTTCCACTATCACTCCCTTTGGTAACAGGGTTGCCTGGTGTCCAGTTTTTGATTGCAAAGAATCCTGTGGCACCTTATAGACTAACAGACGTTTTGGAGCATGAGCTTTCGTGGGTGAATACCCACTTCGTCAGATGCATGTACATCTGTAAGGTGCCACAGGATTCTTTGCTGCTTTTACAGATCCAGACTAACATGGCTACCCCTCTGATACTTGACAGTTTTTGACTAACAGCCAGTCGAAAAGGGCCCCACCAGCTCCGGTCAGCACTGCTGACCAGGCTGTTAAAAGTCGAGTTAGCAGCACAGACAGGCTCCCAAACTGGTTCTGCCCAGCTCCCAGGAAGCTGCTGGCATGTCCCTCCAGCTCCTAGGCATAGGGGTGGCCAAGGGAGTTCCAAGCACTGCCCCCACCCCACTCTCACTGGCCGAGAACCGCAGCCTAGGAGCAGGAGGGACCTTCCAGCAGCTTCCTGTGAGCTGCGTAAGTGCTGCCCAGGGCCCAAATCCCTCACTCCCTCCCACACTCCAACCCCTAGCCCCAGCCCAGTGAAAATGAGCAAGTGAATGAGGGGTGGCTGAGAGCGAGCAAGCGACGGAGAGAGGGGGGATGGAGCGAGTGGGTGGTAGGTCCTTGGAGAATGACTGGGTCGGGGTAGGAGCAGGGCAAGGGAGTTCATTTTGTGCAATTAGAAAATTGGCAATCTTACTTGGTAAAGTATCAGAGGGGTAGCCGTGTTAGTCTGGATCTGTAAAAGCAGCAGAGAATCCTGTGGCACCTTAGAGACTAACAGACGTTTTGGAGCGTGAGCTTTCGTGGGTGAATACCCACTTCGTCAGACGCAGGTAGTGGAAATTTCCAGGCATATTATATTATGGCTCAGCGCAAGCTAGAGATAACGAGGTTAGTTCAGTCAGGAGGTGAGCCCTTTCTAGCAGTAGAGTGTGAAAACCAAGGAGGGGAACTGGTTCTGTAATTGGCAAGCCATCACAGTCTTTGTTTGATCCAAGCCTGATAGTGTCAAGTCGTCCAACCTGAGACCTCATTAATAAACCAAACTCCATAAAACCGACTTCACTAAATAAGACAGGATCTACAGCACTCACTTCACATCTCTACAAAGGAAAAAGGACTATAAGCTGTCTAAACTCCTACCTGACACATGGGGCCACAACCGTGTACCCTAATCCACCCAGCAATATTGTCAATCTATCCAACACACGCTCAGCCCAGAAGAAAAGTCTGTCCTATCTCGGGACTCTCTTCTGCCTCTGCCACCCCACCAACATGATACAGTTTCTGTGGCAATCTGGAAGCCTATTTCGCCGTCTGTGACTCAAAGAATACTTCCAGGACAACACTGAACAGTGCACGATACACAGTACCCACCCACCAACACACAAGAAAAGAACCCACATGGACTCCTCCTGAGGGCCAAATGACAGTCTGGACCTATACATTGAATGCTTCCGCCGACGGTGCACAGGCAGAAATCGTGGAAAAACAACACCGCTTGCCTCATAACCTAAGTCGTGCAGAACGCAATGCATCCACAGCCTCAGAAACCACCCTGACATTATCATCAAAAGGCTGATAAGGAGGTGCTGTTGTCATCATGAACAGGTCTGACTACCAGAAGGAGCCGCCAACAACTCTCCAATACCAATTCTACAGGCCACTTCCCTCAGATCCACTGAGGAATACACTAAGAAACTGGACCATCTACTCAGGACACTCCCTACACTAACACCAGAACAAATCAGCATACCCTAGAGCCCCGACCAGGGTTATTCTATCTACTACCCAAGATCCCCAAACCCGGAAATCCTGGACGCCCCATCATCTCGGGCATGGCACTCTCACTGAGGACTGTCTGGATAGTGGACTCTCTACTCAGACCCTATGCCACCAGCACTCCCAGCTATCTCCGTGACACCACTGATTCTAGGAACACAATGCATTGGTCACCTCCAGAAACACCATCCTAGCCACCATGGGTAGAGGCTCTCTACACAAACATCCCACACACAGATGGAATACAAGCTGTTAGGAACAGTATCCTGATGATGCCACAGCACAACTGCTGCTGACTCTGTGCCTTTATACTCACACACAACTATTTCAAGTTTATGATAATATATACCTCCAGATCAGTGGCACTGCTATGGCACCCGCATGGCCCCACAATACGCCAATATTTATGGCTGACCTGAACAACGCTCCTCAGCCTCGTCTCCTTTCACGCCCCTTCTCTACCTACGCTACATTGATGACATCTTCATCATCTGACCCATGGGAAGAGACTCTAGAAAATTCCACCATGATTTCACAACTCACCCCACCATCAACCTCACCTGACCAATTCTACACGAGAGATCCACTTTCTAGACACCATGGTGCAAATAAGTGATGGTCACCATTAACCACCACCTATATCAAAACCTACCGACCGCTACGCCTACCTTCATGCCTCCAGCTTCCATCCAGGCACATCACACGATCCATTGTCTACAGCCAAGCACTGAGGTACAACCGCATCTGCTCTAACCCCTCAGACAGAGACCAACACCTACAAAATCTCCACCAAGCATTCTCAAACTACAATACCCACACGAGGAAATTAGGAAACAGGATCAACAGAGCCAGATGTTTACCCAGAAGTCCTTACTGCAAGACAAACCCAAGAAAGAAACCAACAGGACTCCACTGGCATCACTTACAGCCCCAGCTAAAACCCCTCCAACACATCATCAGGGATCTACAACCCATCCTGGACAATGATCCCACATTTTCACGGATCTTGGTGCAGGCCAATCTTTGCCCACAGACACCTGCCAACCTGAAACGTATTCTCACCAGCAACTGCACACCGTACCATAGTAACTCTAGCTCAGGAACCAATCCATGCAACAAACCTCGATGCCACTCTGCACTACCTATCTACACCAGCGACACCATCATAGGACCTAACCGACGATCACCATACCATCTACTAGTCTCATTATTCACCTGCACGCCACCATGTAATATTGCCATATACTGCAGCAATGCCCCTCTGCTATGTACGATCGCCCAAACTGGACAGTCACTACGAAAAGGATAAAGGACACAAATCAGATATCAGTGAATGGCAATAACAAAAACCTGTAGGAGAGCATTTCAACCTCCCGACACAGCTATAGCGACCGCTTAAAGGTGGCTATCGCTGCAGCAAAAAAACTTGGACCAGACTTTCAAGAGAACTGGGCTGAGCTCAGTCATGTGCAGAATTTGACTACTTACTCAGACCTCTGGACTCAAACAAAGACTGTGCAATGCTTGCAATTAACAAACAGCTTTCTCTCCTCCATTGTGGTTCACACCCTACGCTGCTAGAAAGGGCCACCTCTTCCTGATGAAACTTAACTCGTTGATCTCTAGACTTGCTGCTAGCATATATATAAACCCTGCCCTCGGGAATTTCCACTACTGCGTCTTCGGACGAAGGTGGTATTACCCACGAAAAGCTCACGCTCCAAAACGTCTGTTAGTCTCTAAGGTGCCACAGGATTCTCTGCTGCTTTTACTTGGTAAAGTAAATCTCCGAATTTTGTATTTAAGGCAACATGATAGAAAGTTTGTAAAGTTCTAAAGAATAAAAGATCTGATTTTGAAAGGTTCTCTTTTTCAAAAAACATACACAATTGTGTATGTGAAATGTATAAAAAACTGTATTCTACTACAATTGTTCATCTAAATGGAGTTTGTGCGCATGCAAATGGTCCATTAGATGCACAACTACTGCAGGCATTTTTTTGACATACGGTTGCCCATGTGCATTTTTTAAAAATAAAGGCAAAGGAATACAGTGAAGAAAGCTTTTTTCTAACATTTCACAACTCTTTTTCTATTTACCACTTGTAGTTTTTGTGATTCTGATTTTGGATATATGGCCTCTTAAAATGTGCTTTCATGCTTGTCCTGTATAGCTTTTCATTTGTGGCAGGCAAGACAACAGTTGCTACTTGTATCAGTTCATAAGGATGATTCATCCCACCATGGAAGTTAAATCCTGGCTCTCATGATTTTGGCTCAATCAAGGCAAGTTTGCTTTGCCATTTTTAGCTTAGCACTAATGAAGAGTCTGTTACCTTCTGCAGATCCCTTTAATGAAGCCAGAATGAATAAGGACTTTTATAGAAGCAGTGCTTCCAAGATATGAAAATCCATGTGCATCTGCCATTCATTGGAATGAGGAGAGAATTCCCTCCCTGACTAAAGAGAGAAATTCACCCTGAATGATTACTCTCTCCTCTGAAGAGCGAACATCCCTTTTCCAACATTACAACACGGAATTATTAGTAAAGAGTGAAAAGCAGCTGAGCTGAGCAGCGCCGCCCTCAGCCAAAGGCTTAAAGCTAAAAGTCTGCCCTACCTATCCTACTTCTAATATTAAATCTACCACCACAATAAAGGAGGGTCAGAAGAGGAGGGAAGCTGGCAGAACGAGCAAGCAAGAAATCAGGAGACAGCCTGGAAACACATGCATTTCCTGCAAGATGTGGGGGATGTGCCAGAACTACTAAGGGAATCCTACAATTTATGGGAATGTGAATTACTAGCAATGCATATACACCTTTCACAAACAGTAACATCTAAATTTTATTATCAACAGCCTTCACTGGACCAATTAAAAATGAGAATGAAGCAAGATTTGTTTTCTTTTGGGGAAGGAAAGTATTCAGAATAAATATTACTTTCAAGAAGTTAAAAAATAATGATATATTTACTGAAAAACCTCACTACATACAGTATAAACATTTGACATTGTTTTAAATCATTCAGCCATTAATGAGAGCAATTGTTCAGTGTATCTCACAACTTTCTAAAGGGCACCAAAAAAGACAGTTTTGTTTACTAACTTGTTACATTATGCGAAGTGTAAACTGATTTGCTTATTAGTAGTTAGATGTCTAAAGACAGGATGTAACTGACGAGCAATATCACCAAGTAACACAGTTAGACCTTGGAGAGATTTTTTTTCATGGTGTATAGTGAGAGTGCTAATTGACTTATTTCCTAATAATAGCTGAAACTAATAATCTGGAAAGGCTAGTGATTTCAAAGAACTGAAAATTAGACATGAAGACATTTTTCTACCTGCCAAGTCCATATGTGACTGTCTTAAAAAAATCAATATTGAAATGTCTGTCCTCTGTACTGAATTAATTAATTCATCAATAAGTCAGTCATGACCACCATAATACAGGGAATCTAGAATCTAATAACATATATGTAATTACTATTATAGTAAGTCATTTTGAAGGTAATGCAATTGCCTTTCACCGTATCAGCAGAACGGTAGTGTGACAAAAATGAGCTGTGGTTAAAACATTTAGAACAGATGTGTATTTGACATGCCTCAGGAGTTGGATGGAGTTTGTTTAGAGTTGAATATTGCTTGGCTCCTTGGAAGACACATATGTGCGGACTGAACTTCCCTGAGATTTTATTACCCTTTGTGACTGATGGGGAGAGTGTGTGAGATGAAGACTAAAAAGGTGAGCCTGGAGAACTGAGGAACACTGAGAAAAGCATCCTAACCCCAGGTCTGCCACACACCTGACATCTCCAGCTCTGCACATACAGCCAAGCTTTAAAAGCCATCTGCCTATCCTTTAATGCAGCCAGCTACAGGGGAAGCTCACATTCACAGGGCTGAAGGTACAGGCAACAGCTCACAGGCCCAAGCTCTTTCCTCTGCTTAGCCACAAGAACAATATGGAGCCACAAATGGACTCTTCTAGCCCCATTCTGAGAAGCGTGCAGCTGCCTGGTGAGTGGCAGGGAAATGTAGGGGAAGCCAGCAGAGGAAGGCAAAGTTAAAAAAAAAAAAAGATTGAGGGTGTCATAAACAGATAGCTAAGGGTTAATGTTTCTTTTACCTGTAAAGGATTAACAAAGGGAACCAAACACCTGACCAGAGGACCAACCAGGAAACCGGATTTTTCAAAGCTCAGAGGAGGGAATTTTTGGGGGTCTGTGTCTTTTTGTCTGGCTCTCAGCTATGAGGGGGAATCCTTTCTATTCTGTAAAGTTTCTAATCTCAGTTTCAAAGTGTGTAAGCACAAAGGTAGACAAACATAGGCTGTGGATTGGTTTTGTTGTATTACATGTGAGATGCTGGATGTTTAATTGTATCTCTTTTTTGAATAAGCTGGTTATTCATATTTTCTTTTAAGTTAAATAGCCCTGTGTATTTGTCACACTTATGCAGAGATCATGATGTTCATGTATAGTAATTAATCCTCAACTTTGAACATTAGAGTTCAAACTATGAAGTACTAGCATGAAGTCTCTAAGGCTTAATCTCCAGCTTAGATCTGATAGCTTGTCCACCCAGTCAGTGATGCTAGGGCAACCCCAGAAGCAAGTCGGCTATGAGGAGCTTTGGTTGTACGAATAGATGTGGATGGCTGTGTGTCTTTTGTTGTTTTCTCGGCTGTGAGTAAACAAGCTTCTCCTAACTGCACTCTTATCTCAGAATGTCTCATACCACATATACAAAGGAACCCCAGCCATTCGGCTATGAGGAGCTTGGTTGTATTTACATAAATGTGAATTGTTGGACTGGTTTAATTGGGCTATCTTTTAAATCAGTACTGTTCTTCATATTTTCTTATAACAGAAAAGCCTGTATTGAGTTTCTTATGCAAGATTATTGTTCATCATTTTCCTTCTTTTTTTTCTATTAAAGTTTTACTTTTTAAACTTTGTGAAAGTTCTTTATTCGAGTAAGCAGAGAAATGAAACTCGTGTATCAGGTACCTGTCTCCCTCACGGTGAAGGCAGGCACGGGAAAGGCAATGGCTGGGGTTCCTTTGTACTCACAGATGTTGTATGAGACATTTGGAGATAAGAGGCAGTTAGGAGAAGCTTGTTAACTCACAGCCGAGAAAACAACACAAAGACACAGCCATCCACATCTATTCGTACAACCAAAGCTCCTCATAGCCACTGCGCTTTGGGGTTCCCTTGTACTCACAGACTTTTGGTTAATATTTAAATAAGAAGAGTTAGGAGGAACCTTGTTTGCTCAGAGCCAAAAAACAAAAAAGACCCCGAGTATACAAATTCGCCCTGACTTTAAACAATCCATTCTACTGATGGTCCTCTGGTAGGTGTTTGGTTACCCTTCCAGGTAAAAGAAACTTAACCCTTACCTTACCTATCTACTATGACAGTCATTGTTTTGTCTTTCTTTTTTATATAAAGCTTTCTTTTTAAGACTTGTTTGAGTTTTCTCTCTGGGTGGGCTTAAGGAAAGAAGGGAGGGGAATTTCTTTGTGTTAGATCTACGGAGGGGTAAAGCTCTGCAGCACCAGGAATGGTGGAAGGGGGAGAGAGATAGAATCATTCTGTTTCCTTGTATTTGGGGTTTGTCTCTTTTGTGGCATAGTAGGAGACATCTTTCTTGGTATCTGTGATGTAAGAGATTGCATCAGTACTCTCAGGTTAGCCCAGAGAGCAAAAGCCTGGGTGGAGAGAGAGGGGGAAGGGAAGGGGTTATTCCCTTTGTGTAAGGAACTCAGGGCTTCTGAGTCTTGTGGGTTCCCCAGGGAAGGTTTGGGGAGACCAGAGGAGCCAAACCCTGGAATTTTGGCTGGTCAGGCAGTGAGATCAAATCTGAGCTGGTAATTAAGCTTAGAGGGGTTCATGCTAACTTCTCAGGTTATGAACGCTAAGGTTTAAATCTGAGTAAGAAGTTATGATAGAGGGGCAGGGGGAAATCAAAGCAGAAGAAGATGTGAAAAATAAAAGAAGAAAAAATGGACAATGGAGAGAACAAAAAGGGAAAAAAGTACAGATGACAGCATTTGTGCCAAGAAACAATGCAAGGGGACTCATCCACCCACCAGCCCATTGCAAAGGGTTTGCCTCTGTGGGCAAGGGAAATCTGCTTGGGAACCACTGCCTTATAAAAGAGACAGCTTGACTAAATTAAACTGGGCTGCATTTCATTCACTCAAAAGGTTCTGACTCATACAAATGATATTAGCAACAGTGAAGCTGAAACTGCCAACTGCTTCCCTATTCAGTGTTTCTAATTGGAGCAGAAGTGGGGTAAGAGAAAGGAAGAGGCATAACAAGGCCAAGGAATAGAGTGAAAAGGATGAAGCTGGCCAACAGAACTGAAGAGAGGGGACGAAGGAGGGAAACGTGCTCAAATGAGCTGCAGAAAGGGAAGGGAATCAGAAACCTCATGCTGTCAAAGCAATAATACAGTAACAGGCTGGCAGAGACGAGAACACAAAATCAATGGAATCAAATAAGGGAGGGAGGGAAAATGGCCCAGTAAGAGCAAAATAAAGGGGTAGATGGAAAGGAGAGAAGGGTAAAATAAAGGTAAAAGAAACAGGCTGAAGGTAAAGAGACTAAATGGGGAAGTATTTACAAGTGTAAGAACAGTAAACAGGTGTATAAAGATCAAGTGAAGGAGATGAAAAATACACCAAAAATACCGAGACCCCTCTGAGCTGGCTGAAGTGAGCAATAAAAACAGAAAGGAGTGGTGGGAGGAGCTGACACACCTTTAGAGCAATAGAACTGAAACTATCCATCACAGGAGCTGAGAAATTAGCCAGTGGAGCTGAGACATCTCGGCTGAGAGACGGAGAATAAGTAAGAACTATGTATAGACAAATAGGAAATTGAAACACACATTTAGAGGAGTTTATAATATGCTGAAATTGGCATAACCTGCATATTGAGGATGCTGTCAAGTATAAATTAAATCTGCTTAGATTCCCTTCTAATTGAAGTGCTTGACTTACCTTTGTATTTTGGCCCATTCTCTCACACTAAGCACAAGAACGCATTTCCTTTCTAGGGCTAACATATCTTCTAATTGAAGGGTAGGCTGCTTTCTTCACAGCTACCAGAAATGCCATGCTGAGTGTTAGTATGCTGAATAATTTGCCAAACCTAGCATCCCCTTTGTGAAAGTCTAAAGCTTTCCACACTTGAAAGTTTTATCTATCTATACATTAGTTTTCTTGATAGTGATTTTTTTGTGCTTCAGCACCAAACTTCCATTTGGAAACTGTGAAAATAAGTCACATTCACACTGATTCTGTTTATAAAATGAGACATTTCAATGAAGATGAGTGTTGAAGCAATAATCAATCAAACTAAACAGAACTACCTAATGGGGTGATTCTGCTACCATTAAGAGATTTTCCACTAATTTCAAATAAGATCCTAACTATGCTGTTTAATTTACATTTCATTAACATTTAACATTGTTGGCTTCAAAATGGGGGCACGCAAAACTCAGGCAAAATACTCAGAAACCACTGTTGACAGCTCTTTACCAAATTAGTTGGACTTTTCTATTATGGAACTCTCTTTCAACTATGTATTTCATCGATATGGCCATTCATCATTAACATCCTTTCCCTTTCTATCATTTAGAAGTGCTGTATTTCCTAACACAGTGCTTTCCCCTCTACATCGTATATAAACCACACTTCAAAATCTCTTTATTTGGTGTTCTCTAAACCCCTTTCCTGGCCCACATTATCAGATAACTGTATCACATAATACATCAGAATATGTTATGTCTATACCTTATTTTGTCCTAGAATTGATACCAGGGATAACAAAGGTCTTCTTCCTATCACTAACGATGTTATGTGCATTATCAGTTATGCAGGTGATTGCATTATTTGCAGACAATGCTCTGCCATTTACAGTGAAGAAACAGACAGATGCCTTGCCGACCACTTCAGAGAGCACTAAAGGACCAGTAGAAATGGGTACACTAATAGAGCTATTGTGTCCCATTTCACTTCTAATAACCATGATCTCTTTGTGTCTTTCAGCAGGGTTTCCAAGATGCGAACCACTCAGATAAAGTTTAATAGCCATATAGATTCCTACTACCCAGCAAAATTAGAGGACAGTATAATTTTCTACTAACTTCTTCTACTACTTCTCTTATATTTATCCCTAGTACATTTTCACACAGCATACTACCAAAGTAGTCTCATTTCTGTTTCTCTATGTTCAGTGATTCAGCCAGCTCATCCTGAAGTCCTGCAACCTTGTCCATTATTTGATTTATATCCCTTTATATATTGTAATGGCCCTCTCACCCTATATCCTGCTCCTATATGATTTCTAGAGTTTGTCCTAAATTTTAAACTTTTAAGTAAAACTTTTTTTTCCCCATTCTTGGCCCTTCTCATGCCTTCCATGCTTTTTCTTATTTATCTTCAGCACAATTCTCTCTTCAATCCACCTTTTCCTCATTCCCAGACCTGATTTACTTGTGTATATAATATTCATATATGTGTGACAGACTGACAATTTTCTGCCATAACCTGGGCAAACCTTACGGCATTAAAATAAACTTAATTCAATAAAGTTAAACCTTATTAAATTAGGGTTAATACCATTGGGGTGCATTGTATTACAAATGCCATTATGTATGTGTTATTGTGAAAATGTATGCAACTCCTCTAGGAGGAGGAGGATGCTAATGTAATTCCTACAGTTATCCACCCATTTCAAGCCTCCCCCTGGAGAGGTACATATATTCTAGTTCAAACCTGATTCTCGAAGAACCAACAGGCAAAGAAAGGATTTCGGGATAAATAGCCTGGTTTTAAACAGGCTCATGGCCTTCTTCCTGACCCAGCAAATCGACAGGACCTCCGGTCTACAGAGGGCCCCAGTCCTTAAATAAAGGTTTGAAGGACTGGGCCTACTGAAGTCCCATAAGACTGGATGCTTGTTATGAGCAAAGGCTGCTACGAGCTTGAAACCACAAGGAAATGCCTTGGATTGGGTACTGAAGGACTGTTCTGACCAAAGTCCACGTAAGGGTCAGAGTAATCTCTGGTAAGCATGTGGCAAGCTTGTAGGTTCTTTTACTGTTTAAATATTACTGTTTAAATAAATTTTACTGTTTAAATAACTTACTCTGTAGTGTTTTTACCTAAAGAATAAAACAGACTTGCATAAAAAGTGCTGTGTAGCATAGCTGTGGGCAGTCACACTGTTAACCATCTCTAAAGAGAAAGCAAGAAGATTCTTCTTGGGCAGCCTGTCTTTGGTGGGTAATACACAGTGAAAGCAGACAACTGAGCAGCCAGGAAATACCCTGGTCAGAAGGAAGTAAGATGCGAGTCTCCACCAGAGAAAGGCAATGACTGGGGAACTGGAAGCTTGAGAGTGGATGCTCTTGTTGGACATTGGGGAAATAAGGAGCAGCCACCCTGAAATGTGACAACATGCACATCATATTTCAGCTGAAATTATTCTTATTGGGTTTCAGACCAAAGTGAAATAGCTTTAGATTTTGAAGAAAATCTATTAATAATTTTTTGAAAGAAATTGGGATAGAGGAGAGAATGGAAAACAATTTCCCATTAAAAAAAACACACACACAAAAAACAAAACAAACAAACAAAAACATAACCACAATTCAAAAGGCAGGAAATGCAGAAGTTAAAGTTCTCACAATAACTATAACCAACCTGCATTGCACATACAGTAATTTAGTACTTTGGGTATCTTAATATGAAATGGGTCAGTTCTGCCCTCAGATATGCAGACTTGTATCCCATTGACTTAAATGGGAGTTGCATAGAAGGCAAATTTGACTTCTCTAAATGCAGAATAGTTACGGTTGCTTTGAGAACTTTTGAGTGCTTACAACTGTAACCTAAATATCATGTCAACCTAAATATCATGTGGCGTATAAAGAGACATAAACAAATATAAAACTGGCATTATAAATGCAAGTATCTAACTGGCTGATGAAATTTCCAGCTGAACTGGAATGCAGTGAAACTACAGAGTGGAACTCAGTCTACAAGAAGTTGCGCCAAAGGATTGTTTTTTCAAGACTTTTTTTTAAACACATGAATCTCCTCCAGTAATAATTTATTTTTAAAGGTAATCAGTTTAGTTGCAGCCAGTTTCTGCAATCAGCTGCTTTAACAGCTTTGTTTATGTTGACTGGAGTTGAGTTACAGTAGAAAACGATTCACCAGTGGATTGAAAAATTGGGGAAAGTGGGACCAATTCACACTGACTGTATATACAGAGTAGTTAGAGCAAGATTTAGCTGAAAAAAAAAAAAAAGAATCCTAGATAATGTTTTCAAATGTACTTACGCACCAGATTTTCACTCATTTTCTTAAATAAAAATGTCTTTTGTGATGAAGTAAAATGATATGAAGTAAAACTCAAATACAATACAAGTCAGGAAATATATCAAATTTGGAAGCCAGGGACCAGAAACATCAATCTCTTTCTATAGTAACCCTAGTCCATTTAGTTCATTGTATAAATATTCATTGCTGCAGAAAAGGAAGTTGGATCACAAGTACTCTTTGTGGGTGTAAATTATTAAATATTGCCTGTATTTGTTCAAATTTATGGGGAGTGTCTATGTGCACCCGTTCAGAAGTTTGTAAGTACGTGGCTGAAACAAGCAAAGATTTCTGTGGTGTCACTCCCTCTCGGCCCGCCTCCCCCTCCTTTATTTTTTATTTATTTATTTATTTTAAGTACACACTTTCTGGCTGCAAACAATAACATACTGTATGTCTCATATCTATGGTGCTAAATCCTAATTTCAGAACTAAAGTTGCTTCTCAAAATAAAGCTATGAGTGAATTAAAAGGAATGTCATGTTCCAAGAACTGTGAGATTTTAGAAATGACAAAGGACCACATTTTCAGGCTCTTTGGGTATGATGCAACATATGGTCTATAGAACCATTCATATTCTACAACCACTTCCACATAAAGAACTATCACTCAGATTCATTCAGAATAACTGAGCTGGTAGAGGGGTAGCCGTGTTAGTCTGGATCTGTAAAAGCAGCAGAGAATCCTGTGGCACCTTATAGACTAACGGACGTTCTGGAGCATGAGCTTTCATGGGTGAATACCCACTTCGTCAGATGCATGTAGTGGAAATTTCCAGGGACAGTTTCTCCTTTCTTGGTTTTCACACCTCATCTGCTAGAACAGGGCCTCATCCTCCCTGATTGAACTAACCTCGTTATCTCTAGCTTGCTTGCTAGCATATATATACCTGCCCCTGGAAATTTCCACTACATGCATCTGACGAAGTGGGTATTCACCCACGAAAGCTCATGCTCCAAAACGTCTGTTAGTCTATAAGGTGCCACAGGATTCTCTGCTGCTTGAGCTGGTAGAGATGCATAACAAAACTGGTGTATATTTCTGAATTCTAAGGGTGTGATTTTAATCTAATTCTGGTTTTATTCCAGTATTTCCATTGACTTTAATGGAATTACTTCTTATTTTCCCTTCTGTATGGGAGAGAAGAATCAATTTAGCAAGGTATTTAGGCTATATTTTCCAATGTTCTGTTCATGTGCTTAAGGAGGAGATCTCTGCACCCAGATGGGTCTACCAGAAGCAGAATTTTCAAAATTGAGTGTCTGTGTTTATGTTAGTAGGACAAACTCATTATAGAAAGTTACAGAGCTGAGATGCAGCACTCCTCCCAAACATAGATACTATAGTATTCCAAGTGCCATATGATGGCCTATTGAAACTGGTAGGACTAGGATTTTGGTACCAAAGAACAATGGTTGAAATTTTCAAAGCTCACAAAAGGATATAGCCACACAACTCTAGAATGGTAACACCTAAGAACCCCAATCAAGGATCAAAGCCCTATTGCACTAAGCACTGTACAGACACCTAAAAAAAGACAACAATCCATTTCCAAAATCGTAACCTATTAGTCCATGTGTGGTATGTGGTAATTTTAGGATCCTATTTGGGGTCATGAGACTTGGCATTTGTTACCCATGATTTCTGAAATAATATACAGTATACAATTCCTTAAAATTGGTAATAGAAAAAGGCAATCATTATGTATCATTTCAATTATCCCGGCTTCCTGTCATTCTAGATATACTTCACCAGACAGCAAGGGCCAACTGGGTTGTCATGGAGACTCGGTACCTTCTTCTATGCTGCCCCTACATGTGGAACAGCCTGCCAATTAATATATGTTCGGCTTCCTCACTATTCTCCTTTACAAATCACTTTAAAACTCACTTGTTCTATGATGCATTTCAATGATAAAAGTCCACTGGGCCAAATCCAGAGGTGAAATGTAAGGTTCTATAAATTATATTTTGAGTCAGTGTAAAGAAGTATAAGCTAGTGTAACATATATGCCAAGAAGCCCAGAGGAGATGCAAAAATTATGTAAATTATAGTCAAGCTAGTTTACTTGAACTAACACCTTCTTACGCGTCTGTTCATTTCTTTTCCTGTTGCGGTCCTTTCTCCCAGCCTCTCAGCATGTATCTTGCAGGAGCATAAGCTTCCTTAGATGCAGAATGTCACACTCAAATGTCACAAGGAAAGGGGATAAAAGTTACATATTAATAAATTCATTGAAACCCCCAATACTCTGCTGCCTTGCACCACTACACTGGCATAAAGTGACCTAATTCCAGTATAATCAGCCATGGAAGGGGCATTTTCCAGTGGTGCAAAGCAGCTATTTCTGTCATCACCCTCCCTGAAGCAGGCACAGGCAGTATGGCTGTAGAGAAGGGACACAGCCAGGACTTCTCCACAGTCACTGATCCCTGTTTGTTGTAATGGTCCTTGAGGCCACTGGCAACTGACAACATTTAAAGGAGCCCTCACGCTGCTCTAACTTATTCTTGGGAAGCAGCCCAGTATATATAGGGGAAAACTGCTCCTTCACTTACCTGCAGCTGAGGCTCGTGGGCCAATAGAACCAGAAGTAGGTATAAGTTACACCATCTTTGACTCACATCTGAATTACGCCCTCTTTCTTTGTACTAAATGGAATTGTGCTGTTCTGTGTCAGCCTGTATCTTCAGAATGCTAGACCTTTGGGGTCAGGAGCCTATAAACTGTGTTGCATATTCCTCCTCCTCTGCTATGCTGTGAACACTCACTGTGTTATATTAACAAAATTATAATAAGGATGAAATGGGAGATATATATTTTTACATTGATATTATTATCCTGAACTTTATTATGCCAGAATTTAAAGGTCAACCCGATTATAGGATTCTACTTAACTGAAACAACTCAGAATTAAAGATGTGAAATAAAGAAGGAGGGAACACGCTTCCAGGAGCCTTGTTATTCTCCAGCATCCTTTGTCCAAAGCATATAATTAGGCCAGCTGTAAAGCTGGATGATCATAGCATGTATCTGGCATCGCAGATCTCCCTGGAAACCTGAAAAACTATTTTTCAAATTAGGATTTCATATTTCAAAATAGGTTTGGAAAATGTGAGTGTGATCATTTTGTATGTACTGTAAAAAAACAACAATACAGCGTTATCTGGAAATAACAAGACAGTTTGGTACGACAATTGGTACAATCTAACAAAAAGCTTGATTCTGTACCCACTGGAAGTCCTGATCCAAAAGGGCACATAAGAATGTGCATACCTTTAAGCACATAAGTAGTCCCATTGACTTCAATGGAATTAATCAGAAGCTTCAAGAATCAGAGGGGTAGCCATGTTAGACTGTATCCACAAAAACAACGAGGTGTCCGGTGGCACCTAGAAGACTAACAGATTTATTAGAGCATAAGCTTTTGTGGGTAAAAACCCACTTCTTCAGAAGCATGATCTGAAGAAGTGGGTTTTTTACCCATGAAATCTTATGCCCAAATAAATCTGTTAGTCTTTAAGGTGCCACTAGACCCCTCGTTTTCATAAGCTTCAAGTTATGCTAGCTCTGAAGTGCTTCACTAGGTTAAGGCATAGTTAACAGCAATACTCAATTTACTTCAATGGGTGCAGGATGGAACCCAAAAGTATCTTTCCTCGCTTGTTATAATTTCTTCCTTGTTAATATTCTATAGTTCTGGGATTCTGGAACAAGTCTCATGGAGTTCAATAGAAGTTGGGCACTTTGGGGACACATTTACAATAGAGCAGCAAAGAGTCCTGTGATACCTTATAGACTAACAGACGTACTGGAGCATGAGCTTTCATGGATGAATACCCACTTCGTCTTGCATACGACGAAGTGGGTATTCACCCATGAAAGTTCATGCTCTAACACGTTTGTTAGTCTGTAAGGTGCCACAGGACTCTTTGCTACTTTTACAGATCCAGACTAACACAACTACCCCTCTGATAATTTACAATAGAAATACAGTACAAGATAGCCATGCCTTTTTTTAAATTCTGCACCTTGCTCCTGTGAGGTGAAAAATAACTGTGGGAAGATGTTGTATACCTTTAAGTCCAGCTGAAGTCAGTGGGAGTTGATGGTGCAGCGCACCTTCCTGGATCAGCCAATTAAACCATGCGTTCCTGAATTAAGCTTTTATGTTCACTTCTGTAATTAAAATGGTATCTAATATCATGGTACTGATTTTTTTTTCCAAATGCTTCTGGACACTTTGTACTTGTTAAAATAAATATAGAATTTAATTGATGGGAAAATAAGTAATTAATGGCCGTAAGTGTTAGGAATTCTGCTGCCAACACCATATCTTTTTCTATTGGTAATCTAATTATGAACGATATCAATTAAATATTTAATTCAGGTAAATATACTATCTGTCAATATTTAACAGTTTTTTGAAGAATATTCTCACTTAAATGATTTCTATCCTTCTCATAATTTTCTATAAAAGCAAGCCTAACCCCCGAGAGGACTTCATCACTTAAAAATACAATAATTCCCCTGGAGAGTGAAGAAAATACAGTACTGTTCTCATGATAGTAACAAAAGCTAGTCTAGTAAAGAAAAGGTTCAGAAAGAAAGTTTACAGAAAGCTTATTTCAAAATCACAGGTAGAAAGAGGAAAATATATATATACACCACTACAATGAATAACTCCATCTGCAGTGAAGGGTACAAAGTGAAAATTATTTATTTTAATTCTAACTTACATCAGGCATGTTGGTCTCTTTTCAGTAACTAATTATAGCAATGCTGTATACTTATTTATTTATACTACTGAAATGGAATGCTGTCATCTATAGTGCCAGGATTCTGTATGGTTACTAAGTCACAACTCTGTACTGTAGTTTTAATAAAAGCCAAGCATTCAGTCCGATTCATTAGTGTCCTCAGATCTCACCATTCATGCAGAATGCCCTCAACAAGTATGGTCGTGTGAATGTCTCAGGTGTACTTCCAGTTAAAAATGAAAAGATTGTTTTAAGCCCAAGTAAAGATCTTTACAGAAATACTATAGTACTCTTCAGTAACAGACCAAAACCACCATAAATGTTAGCAATAAATTTTCATGTAAGGGAAATTATCAATCACCACAGAGTCCAGAGAAATAAAAGATTTTCTCAGTCACAACTTTTTTTCCCCTTTTCTTGGGAGAGCAGAGGGGTTTTTATTTTTATTTTTAAATAAGGGACCTTTATGGAATGTTATAAAATATACGCTACTTACCCAAAAGGCTGCAATGGCTTCCTTAGCAAATTAATAATTAGGCAGTTTTACAAAACGCACATTATTTTCCCAAGTGACTGGAACAGCTCCAAGTGGTAAATTAGGTAATTAGGTAGTTTTTCTAAAGTGCTTATTATTTACCTGAGAGTCTCATTCCAGCCTCCCTAGTATTTGCTGTCCCCCCTGCTAGCAGCTATTACCAAAAAACGCCTCTATAATTTCCAGCCCTCCTCCAGCAGTGATATGAATAGAGGATATTACTTGGGGCAACGGATCATGAAAAACAAAATGTGACTGTGCCAACTACCCTATTTAACTGACAAGCTGAGTTTCCTTTGTCCCTGGTATTATGATTTACTACATTACACGCACAGCAGAAATCAAACAACAGGACTTTTCAACTTTCTGATGCTTTAGATCACATTTTAACTGGCTGCAAACCACACTGATGGCTCTCATTTTGCGCATGGATGTGTGTGGATGCAGAGGAAAGGAGGAGAAAACAACAGGACTGTACTGGAGTTTTTTCCTGGATAGTATGGTCAGTGGAAAGGTTGCCAAGAATCAGCCATTTCACAGGACAAAACTGCTTCAACATGATAGTCCTGCATCCCACTTACCAGTGATTTTGTCCTGCATGCAGCAGACATGGGCTGAGCTATCAGGAAGTTTTTATCTCTAACATATGTTCCTGGCTTTAACTCAGAGAAATTAGATTGAAACATCAATATTCTTTCTGGAAGGTTGCAACACAACACTATTTTATTTCTTAGAATTCCAAATGATAACAAAACAAGAATCCAAAAACACAGAGAAACAAAGCAGGCTGCTCCAAAAGGCAGCAAGGCACAACTCATCCCCACCTTATTCTAGGCTGGCTTGTTCCATACTGACTCTGATCACACATTTCCCTACAGAGTCCCATAGCCTGCAAGCAAGCAGGACCATGAAACATCCTGGCCCCCTAGAGTGATAACTTCCAATTTCAACACAGTCCTCAATATATCACCATCATTTCCTCTTTCCTCCTTCCGCTAGGAGTGTTGTTCAGATAACTTGGCATACTGATACGGTTGCCAATTCTCCAGGATTGCCCTGTAGTCTCCAGGAATAAAAAATTAATCTTTCATTAAAGATGGTCATGTGATGAAACTTCCAGGAATATCTCCAACCAAAACTGGCAACCCTACATAATGACAGTGGCTGAGAATGTTCTTGCTCTTTCTGTTTGCTGGTTCCTCAGATTGTGGTTGGAAAAAGAGGAGCCAATCAACAAAAGGAAGGAAGGAGACCAGCCGCTTGGCCCAGAGCTGGCTGGTTCACAGAACCTACTCAAGCAAAGCAACGACATTGAACACCCTCTCCCAACGATCATGGGCAGAAAAGGAGGTTCCCTTTCTACCTTTCCTCCTGAGTCCCTCTTCTTCACTCCTTTGCCCATCCTGGGGACCCAATCTCTTTCACGACCTCCCAGAAGACATCAAGAGAGACTGCAATTCTAACTTGAAGGGAGAGAAAGGGAGGAGATAGTAAACCCAAGAGAAGAATAGAAAAAAAGGATGGAGGAGGAGGGGATTCAGGAGACAGCAAAAAGTGTACAGAGAGCTAAGAATAGTGGTGAGCAAGAGAAATAAAAGGAAGAGAAACAAGGATAAAAGAGAACATCACGTAGGAGGGCAAAGAGATTCCATCTCCCACATTATCTTGATGGATGGTGAATATGAAAAAAAATAGATGCTGTTTTTCAAGGAAAGCAAGGAAGAGAACAGAAAGAAAAGAAAAATAAACTAGACAAATTGCAAACAGAAATAATGTGGTATGGAAAGTGATAGGCCAAGTCTGGGATGCAAGGAGAGTAAAAGGAAACAAAGAAATGGAAGAAGGGTGGAGAAACAAGAAAAACAAGGCATTTTGATTTTTATTTAATAAGTTAATTTGATTGTATTTCCCTGGCAGATGTCCACCTCCCTCTAGGCCCTGACTTTGATCTCACTTACACTAATTTCACAGCACTGTAACTCCTGACTTCAGCTCAGTTATTCATAATTCACATTTGATTAAAGTGAGTTCACTGTCAGGACCACTGTGTCCAAAATGGGATGGTTATTGTCAGGGTTCCTTCCCCACTCTGAACTGTAGGGTACAAACGTGGAGGACCTGCATGAGAAGCTCTAAGCTCAATTAACAGCTTAGATCTAGTCTGGCTGCCACCACCCCAAGCACTCCCTTCCCTGGGTAGCCTTGAGAGACTTCATCAGTTTCCTGGTGAACACAGATCCAAACCCCTTGGATCTTAAAACAAGGAGAAATTAGTCATCCCTCCTCCTTTCTCCCACCAACTCCTGGTGGATCCAGATCCAACCCCCTTGGATCTAAAAAGAAAGAAAAATCAATCAGGTTATTTACAAAAAGGCTTTTAATTAAAGAAAAGAAAGGTAAAAGAAAACCCTCTGGAGAGATTAGCATACCAGCTACTCACACAGACAACAGATTCCAAACACAGAAGATGTTCCCCTGGGCATAACCTTAGTTACACCAAAAAATACCCAAATGCCCAAATTGATTCTTACTCTAATTGGACAAGACAGATTACAAAGAAATAAACATAAACCTTTTTATTCTTTTCTAAAACTTACTACTCTGATAAAAGGCTGGTTCCTTGATCTTTTTTTTTTTTCTGGCTGAAACTGAAACTTACTAAACAAAGGAAACTTCTCTCCTTCCTTTTGAAACATCTTGTTCCCCCATTGGTTCCTCTGGTCAGGTGTCAGCTAGGCTAGGTGAACTTTTTAACCCTTTACAGGTAAAAGAGGCATTAACCCTTAACTATCTGTTTATGACAGTTACTTTGTGTGCTGATTTAATATTAATACTGCTGGATATCTACCCTGCATAATTTGGTTAACGAAATATAAATAGGAGCCACAACAGCACATGCATTAGCAGGATACTTGGACATGCTTCAGTTGTGTTGTAAGGCATAGGGCTTGACCTGTGTGACTTCACCCATCCAAGAACTGCACCAAGAGGCTATAGTTACACATCCTGGTACAGCTTACAATTTTCACAGCATGCTTCTCAATTTTACATCCAATTTTTAAAAATGTTCAAGAACCTAGAGAGAAAGGAAAGAGAGACGAGAAGGAAAAGGATTGACAGATAAAGTAGGGCCTTTGACATCCTCTGTAATATTTTTAAAAAGACTGAAATCCCTATAACCATGTGTAAGCTAGACGTATGTGTTTGCACGCACACGTGCAGTGGCAGGCAGGGAGTAATTAAAATCATAGGAAAAAGAAACTACAACATTTTCCATCCTACGTCTTTCATTAACCTGTTGAACAGAATGGGCATTTCTGACGATAAGCTCTGCTCTGCGTACTTCTGGCCATTAATGGATAGCTGTGGTATCACCAAAAAGGTCCATCAGGGAATTCATAAAATATTGGCATTTGAAACTGATGATCCAAAGCTTGCTCTAATTATTGGCATTCTCTTGGTTGTCAGAGTCATTTCACAGTAGATTTTTCCAGTGGCATTGAATCATTCCTCCTCCCCAAGGGGTACTTTCTCCTTGTCGTCTCTGCTTGTTGACATAGCTATGGATATTACTTTAAGGCTCATCCTTTACCTCTCTTTTGTCCTTTCCTTTAACCTCTTGCACTGAAAGATAAACATCCCTTGTGGGGCACATATTCCTTGCATTAAAAAAAAAAACACAACACCTGTGCTACACTAGTGTCTGAATAAACAGGTGGATAGGGGGAAGATTAGCTGGTGGAGCTAATTTCCTCTTTCCTCTGCCTTTTATCCCTGGCCTTAGGAATGGATTAGATTGTATCAAATGCCCGTTCTAACCAGAAAATTTCCCACCAGAGGCTATCCCTGAGCCTCTACAATAGTGCTAGCCACCTCACCGTTGCAAATTACGCCATTCAAACTGTTAGTATCCCTCCTCATTTTTAAGAACAAAGCATACAATATTACAAGAAATGCACTGACTCTAAATTTGCTTGGCAAATGCTGTTGCTGTGGCCACCGCTTATCATTACTAAGCATTTTTTTAAAATGGGAAATTGTGTAAATCAGTTTGTTAGTCCTTCAACCTTCCCCTCTAAGGCCCAAATTCACTATAAGCACGTAAACAGTTCCATTGACCTCAGTAGAACTCCTTGTGCTTAATTAGGCTCATGCTTCAGTGTCTTTCTGAATCAGGGCCTGTGTGTACACACATGCTCATTCATGAATAAAATTAACCCTTTTTGCAAAATTGTAATTTTGGCAAATCAATACAGATGGTTTGCTATTTTTATATCTCTTTGCTACCATGGGTCCTGATTCTGCAATCCTTACTTAATTTGAGTAGCACTTGCTTACGCAAGTAGTCCCACTGACCTGTTTCCCAAACATGAACACTCATTGCTAGAGCCTCATCTAGATATTCTGTATGTTGACAGTAACAATCTATCTAGAACACTGACTAAACCATAATGAATTACAGTCAGGTAAATCATCCAGCAGTAACCAGGACAAGAGTCTTCATTTGAAACATGTCTGGGGCAATAGGTCCTAAACAAAAATATATCAGGCTGTGTGCAGATGTCAGCTTGCTGCTGCCTGATTCATTAGTTTACACATTGACACAAACGATATGATACAATTTTGCAATGGTTCTGATTTTTAAAATAATTTTTATTTAACATAAAAGACTGTTGATAAAACCACTCTGCAGATTACATCCTCCTGGTGGAACAGCTGTGGAAGCGTAATCATGCTGCCCCACCTACGAGCCTCACTTCTGATCTTCAGAGAATGCTTCTCCTCTGAGAGCGAAGTTCCATCTCCATGCTCATGTAACCTTTTGTCTTTTTCTTGAGACTGAAAACCAGGACACAAATTAGTGCCAGCTGAGATGATGAGTTTTGAAAAGTGAATATTTATCCACTAGAGATAGAAAGAAAAGCACCAATTTACTGCATACAGGCCACTCACATCAGATGACAATTTCAGCCACTGTTGTCTTTGGTTCAAATCCAGTCCGTGACCTAGAAATCTTTATTTCATTGCCAGTTCTCTGGGTCATTCAGACACCTTGCCTGTCCCCTCTCCTCACTTCTTTTTAAAAAAACAATGCGTCTGGGAGGATAGAAAATGCCTTACCAATGTCACATTTCATGGAGATGGAGTCTGAATCATGGTGCTTGTTAAAATCCCCCACCAGTACTCACTACCTTGTGCAGTCATTTGGTACATCTGCTATGTCAAAAACAAATCTGATTTATGAGTTTTAATAAGAATTTACATCAATAAATTATAACAGGTTGGTGATTATTAGTATTATTTATATGCAATATTTTTGTACCCCTTATAATGCCAGTGTCTGCTTCCCAGGGATTAATTGTTTTCATAATTTTGTCTAAGTAGTAATATAGAAAATGTCAAATAGAAAATTAGATTTTAACTTTCCAGACACAAAAATTTAATTAAAGCCAACTTCTACTTGAAGAACAACTTCCTTAGCAGGTTCTGTGATGTAGCAGTAGCTCTACAGGCTGCCATGTGGGAGACTAAAGCTCAGAAAGTGACTCAGGGAATATTAATCACCAAACTGCAGAGACTAAACACATGATGAATGTGCCACGATTGGTCCCTGCAGCTTATTTATGGGTGGTTGGAAGAAGCAGCTAGTAATGATTTCTCCCTGTAGAGGATGCTGCTGCTTGTACAGCACTTCTCAGAAATGGTACTACACTGCCATAGAGTCTCCTCTCAGATATAAACCAGCCCAATAGGAAACCTGTAGTTATCTTGCCATGGAAAGGTCAGACCTCCCTCTTTCACCAGCACTTACAGGAGTATAAATTAGAACTTTCTCTGGGATTTCTCTGTAATAATTGGTATCTGCTATTATCTATTCAATCTTTTAAAGACCAAAGGCTAGATGTTTCCCCTTCACAGAACTGAGTCCAAATATGAAACAAGCTACTGCCATGTTTCTGGATTAAAAATTCTGTTTGGGGTTATCCACATATATATATTCCTCAACCTCCCAATGCTGCCATAGAAGACATACAAATTATAACGTGGGATATCACATGAAACAATTATTCCCCTATTTCATCTTTCCTGTGTCTTTACCTCTCTCATTATTCCTTTCCCTTAACTTTACCCTCTTATCTTTTGTTCATTTTAACACTTACTCACTCCTGTGCACTTCAACACTTTCTTTCCTACCTCCTTCCCCCTCTCAGTTCCTCCAGTTTTCCCTTTCAGTTCATGATTCCTTCCTCTCCTATCCATCTATTTCCCACCTTTTTCTCTGTACCTTGTTCATTCTTTCAAGTCTTCTCTCTCATGACTGAATTTTCAGAAAATAATATAGGAAGCCAATTTCTTGCTTCATGATGTTGAGTGCAAGTCGGTGACCAATGAGACAGATACTACTTGGTGACTTCACTGTTAGTCTGGAAGATGTTTTTTCTCTATTGGTTCAAAATTTCATGGATGCCATAGCAACCATGTAACTGTTTCAAGTTGTAGAATCCACATAACAGGCCAGGTGCACTCTAGATCTGGGATGAAATCTTGACTCCACTGAAGTCAATGGTAAAACTGCAAGAGGCTTCAGTGGAGTCAGGATTTTACTCCTGGTGTTTGGCTTGGAAGTGGAAATATGCAGGAAAGATATTCCTCTGTCATGGACTGAGCACTGTCTGCTTTGGTTTGAGGTTGGGCACACCTTTCCTGACAGCACAAAAGATCTGCTTTTAAAGATCCACCACTAGAACTTGATACAGCATTGAGTTTCCAGACACGATTATAATAATAATCTTTTATCTTTCACTATCAATACAGGTAGCCCCTAAATGCCCTGTCTGCCAGCTTTGTGCTCGCAGGTCACCATCATTTACAGATGCTCTGCTCCTGGTGAAGAAGTGATAGGGGAGACAACAGGAGCTACTGAAGGAAGCCTCATGATGAATCTTTATTATTGCAATACAGATTTTTTTAAGATCACATGCTGTAACTATGCAGAAGAGGGAGAAGGGTTTCTTCACTTACCCCCACAGATCTGCAGAGAGAAGAACTGCTCAATGTACTTGACAGCTTTGTGAATATTAGCTGTCTCCACTACATCATGGAGTCTAGTTTTACTCACTCTGAAATATTTTCATGTTCATTTACAGACAAAATTTCCTAGATCTGGACCTAGTCATCTACTGCTGCAGAAACAGTACAATGTCTTGAGGGAACAAACGTGAAGTCTTCTCTGTTTGAGTTTCAGCCAGTGTTGCTCACTACTCATTGATCTGAGATGCTGCTTGGGTGGCTTCCAACTCCAGCCTATGAATTAGACTCATGTCTTTCTGGGCCAGTGAAGTCCTGTAGAAAAGTACTAGGTTCACTGTTGGCAGTCCATACTGGGAGAACATGATGTGAAAGTGTGATAGAGGTTCTTCCAGCAGCCATTGTGAAACTTCAGCTCTAGAAGTAACTTTTGATTATAACAACCTGGCTATCTGCAGGCATCCACCTTCCACATTATAGGGAAGATGATTGCAAAGGTTGGCTGGAACAATATTTCAATTTCTTAAGCCCTCAGATTTCCTTGACCCGAGCCATCGCAGCCAGTGGGAGCCGTGATCGGCCAGACCTGCAGACAGGGCAGGTAAACAAACTGGCCCGACGCGCCAGTGCATTTCCCTAAAGAAGCAGCGACTCCAGTTTGAGAAACACTGCACTACGGCAAGAAACGGCCTGGAAGATTTTCTGACTGGCTTCATCCTTTGTAGGTAAAAGACTAAGGGTCATCTCACACTAAGGGAATGAAGTCTCCTCAGGTCTTCAGATTTATATAGTTTTGGAAAAAACACAGGTAAGTGGACTGACTGATTCAGGTGCAACTTCAGATAACTTTGGGAGTGAACTTAGAGTATAAACACAGTAAAACTCTGTCTCCATTGAATATGGCAGGTCGAAGGGTTGCTTGGTGAGCACCAAAAAACTCCCAAGTTTTAAGTCCTCTCAATGAGTAGGCTTCCTTACTGGTAGAAAGGTGAGCTCTCCCCAGCTGGCAACGGGAAGCCTACATGGGAAACCTTACAGTGACACAGCTGTAAGGCCTGGAGTGTAGACAGTCTAACTAGTGGCATCTTTTTGACTGTTAGTAAGGATGCTTTGCATGGATTCAGAGATGAACATCCTAAAGTTGGCAGCCATCCAAAAACCACACACTGAAATGGAATGCTTGGAGGTTGGGATACTTGATTCTGCCCTTCCCCCAGGTCAGAAGATTGTAAAAGGGCTGAATATTGATTGGGAACCAAAAAAATATGCATAGAAGACACAAGAACAAAAATTGTCTGGGTCAGATGGGGGCCATGAGGATGATTCATGCCCTGTCCTGGTAAATTTTTCACAAGACTTGAGTTAGGAGTTACAAAGGAGGGAAGGCATAGTTCAGATGATCCAACCACAGAAGGAGTAGAGTGTCATCTTGAGAATAATGCTCTAAAGCACCTCTTGAGCAGTTGTGTTACCCGAGGTTCTTTCAACCCAAAGCTCTTGGTAACTTTTACTCTGTGCGATGAGGTGTCAGGAAATAAATGAGGTGAGACATGGCCGTCCAACCGATAGATGGCTGGCACAAACAGGACAACACAAGAGTGCTTTCACTTAAAGCTAAACTTTACTTAGTCTCAAGCACTTACACATGTCCACAACAAGATTAGTAAAACACCCCCAGCCCTTGATAATTACCAAAGCTGAGTGTGGCTTTCAAGTGACACAGCGGCAGGCTTCCAGTGGGCAAATCTTCCGTCTGCCAGTGGGTACCACAAGATGTATCCAGAGGGAGAGTCCAAAAAGAGTCCAAAAGAGTCCCAAAATGAGTCCAACTATCTCAAGCTTTTCCCCCTTATTTATGCCTTAGTAATAGAATGACATGTCGTTTAAAGAAACCTTGTTAAGTAAGCAGTTTCAATAACCAAGCAAGAGGTTCCTTCTGATTATTGATTAACCAGGTGTGGGTTTTTCCAGAGTTTGTAGCCCTGAGACCCGAACAGACATACCTGGGGCATATCCTGCTCTTTTAAAATGCATGTATCAGCAACTTCAACACAATTCTTATCAGGAAGGACACGGGGTCAAACTGCCCTTTCTGTGGCACCCAAAACTCCTCGCTCCTCTCCTGCCTTGGTCAAGCTGAGACTGTTTAATGGCTTGCTTTTAACAATAAAGCCATAGTGGTTTTAGGCACTTTACTGGTTTGCCAAAGTCTCCCCGTACAGTTTCACTACGTGCTCATTTGAGAGGCACACTGGTCCCTCGTGGGGTTCCCCAGAGAGCAAAAATACTATTTACGGTGGAGTCATGTAGCTCCCACTCCTTGTCAGTAACAATGCCTGCTGAGGGAGTCCACCAGCACATTCTGATTCCCTGGAAGGTAAACTGCCAACAGGGAGTTTTGATTGCTGATGCAACAATTCCATAAATGGACTGCTTCTGTACACAGGGAACTAGATCTTGCTCCTCTCTGTGTGTTGATGTAAAAGACAGTCATAATCTTGTCTAACATTATGAGGACATGGTGACCTTGGATGAATGGGAGAAATGCTTTGCAACTCTCTTAGACTGCCTGCAACTCCAGAATGTTGATGTACATCATGGCCTCACGGGCTTTCCGAGTACTCTACACTGTGTGGCTGTTCATATGGGCTCCCCAGCCTAAAAGGAAGCATCTGTAAAGATCGTTCTGTCTAGTGAGGGGGAAAGGAAGGGAATGCCCTTGCATACTTGATGAGAATTGGTCCATCTTAGTAGAGATGATGTTACTGTGCTGGGAACTGTTACTATGGCGTTCGTGGGTTGTTTGGTGATTGTACTGTTTGAAGCCGTGCCTGCAGGCAATGAAGATGGGGCCTGGCAAATGGCATGACAGAAGTGCATGAAGCTGTGTGTCCCAAGAGAGAAAGACAAATTCTGATTGATGTGAAAGGTTGTTCATGGCCTGATATGAGGTTGTTCATCACCTGGAACTTGACCTAGGACAGACAAGATCTTGTCTGATACAGTCTAAAATCTGTATTGGAGTGAGGACAGAGCCTTTTGAGTTTACGCTGACCTCTAGAGAAGGGAAGAGCTGAAGCACTGACGAAGTTCACTCATACGCTTCTTGATGTCTCTTGGCAATGAGAAGCCAGTTGTGGAGATAGAGGAAGAAGATGAAGCCATGATACCTGATATAGGCTGCTCTTACTGAAAAGACCTTGGTAAAGACTCTAGGTATTGTAGGGCCAAATGGGAGCACTCTGTATTAAAAATGGTTGGGGCCCACTATGAACCCGAGTAAAAGTCAGTGAGTGAGGTCAATGTCCATAGGAAAATATGCATCCTTCATACCAAGAGCTATAAACCACATGTCCTTTGCTGCAGGAGGGATTCTACTTCTGTTTGAGAATCTACCCATGAGAATGGACCTCAAAAAGGGGAAGAAATGAGGCTTTGGAGGGGACAGGCAGGTCAATTTGATTGCATAGCTGGAATGTTTGAGAATCAGCAGATGGTGGCATCATTCGTTTGCAGCTCTTTAACTCCCACCCAATACATCTTTTATCCAGGAATTGGGGGTTGGCATGATGATGTTGCCATAACAGGTACAGAGAAATGGCACATCTGAACCCTTTGCCTCTTTATGGGGTGGCTCATACGATTGCTGGTGGTAAAATTGTTGAGTGAGGTTTGTATGATTGCCTGTGGAATTTTCTCTTCAGGGCAGAGTATATATTCCTAAGGAATGGAGAGTGGCCCTGGAGTCCTTTACAGTATGTAAGGACTCATCAGTCTTTTGGCTGAAAAGATTTTTTCCTTCAAAGGGCAGGTCCGTCATGGTGTCCTGGACCTGAGAAACCCTGAAGTGGGAAGCCATGATTCATGGCACATCACAAGGGCAGTTGCCATTGATCTTGAAGATGCATCTGCTGCATCTACTGCTGACTGATGAGCAGTCCTGACAATCACCTTGTTGTAGAAGCATGTTTCCTCTTTACATCATAGCCCTATCAAACTTCTACCACTTCCTATACCCATTCTTGAGAATGCTCTGTTCATAGACCACTGAACTTGAATTTAAAATCTCTCTCATATATTCTGTAGATTGCAGAGGAGTTTGTCTATATTACGCAGAACAGAGGAGACTCAAGTGTGCTTCGTGAGTAACCTGATATAAAATCCTGCCTTTTTCCTTCCTTTTACTCGTAACTATACTTACTCTACACATTTCAGCCTTTTTAAATATACTGACAACTATTCTTATTCCCTCTTTTTGTAACTATTGTACTTATGGATAGTACATAGCTTTATCACTACATCAGCATTTTCCATAGTGCAAAAACATCCAGTCATTTCACAAATGGAATATGATGGGGATAAAATGGTTTAATCTTAAAATGTGTGCTTCCTTAATCATTCACCGGTAACATTCTTTCAATGGAAGATGGCTCTTTAAAACAATTTATTATACTTTAGAACCTTTTCCTTTCTGTTGGCAGTTCCATACCCACACTGGCAGTAATTGCACTTATTTATATGTGGTAGCAGCAGGATTAGGCCCGGATTCAACAGAGTTTTACAGTGATCATGAGAATAGCATCTTTTATCCAGCCCTCTTTAAAATACATCACACATATGGTAACATTTTCGCAGTTTGCTTACAGCAATGTAAAACCTTGGATTTCCCTGTCCTCCTCATCTTTTCCTCTGTCAAAGACCTGTTTTCTCATACATATTACCCTATGGGCTAAAACCCCTTATTGCTATCATTCTGTTTTTTAAATGGAGTCATGATGGTAAGAACAGTGCTTCTTTAAAGTGCCTAATATACTGTGTGTATACATTTCCTGTATGAGGTAATGCAATGAGATTCCAGTGCCCTGTACAGTAACTAAACAACCATAAATCATCTTTCATGCATATGCAAAATTGTCCCTCTAAGCACCTTACTAATTATTTCAAAGATACTTAGAGGTCACCACTCATAGAAATTTCTATGCATGAAGCCTCATTAATACAAGACACCATACAGAGAGATGGGATACATTTTTTGTTGCCATAAAACAAGGGCAGAGAGAGAATAATTTGTAATTTTTTTTATTTTAATGATCAGTATAATACAATCACCTTTTATCTGCAAATTCTTTGTCTCCGCTGATACAAGGGCTGCTACATTATTCTGAGCAGCTAACCCTATCAACATACTGGAGTTCTAGTAATTAGAGCAGTAGACCTGGATGTTGCCTATTTTCAACTGGCCTGGTGCTGAATGATGCTAGATAGTAGCGAGGCATTAAAGAACTAATTTCATTCTTCTAAAAATCAAAATGATACATTTAATACAAGAATTGAGTGACGCTATGTCATTTTCAAAGTGATAGATCATAAGCTGATATAACTTGCCTTCTAACACTATACTGTCTTCTGGTTAAGTCAGTCATGCAACAGAAATCAGATAAACAGCGGTATGACCAGGCAAAGTACACGTGTAATAACAATCCACCTTTCAGAGTATGTCAGCAAGTGATTCTATTTATCTGAGAAGCGTTGTTCATCGCAAATCCATGCCATAGATTTTTGCCTACTGAAATTATTATGCGAATATGGTAACACTGATCTTGTCAGTCACATTGATCCTTTGCTGTAATTGCTGCTGTTTATTTTTCTTTTATTGTGTGTGGTATTTTGACCTCTAGATTGATTCAATAAAAAAGATATTAAAAATCTGTTATGTCTGTATAAAAATCAGAACAGCAAGTCAAATGTTAATGGAAACTTCAGGCAATGTCCATTATGTTATCTATATTGTTCAAAAACACTGCAAAGAGAACTAATTTGCACATGCAAACAACCTAAATAAGCTTAATTACAAGAGTAAGCCCAACTTTACAGTTCTAGGACATGCATTAGACAAATGAAGTGAATTTTAAGTAATTCCAGTTTTATTTGAAAGTGGACAACTGAAATAATACTTGTAGAAGAGCGAAGCTGTGACATTAATGTTTCGCATATACAGTACCATAAATACATCTAGAGCGTGAATTTGTTACTTTTTAAATATGTGTCCAATGACACAGTATAAGGATTTGACCTTTATAAAGAAATATTTGCTTGTGTGCACTTAATAGTTGTTTACCTTATCACAATATTGGTCGTCTTATACTAAAAGTGGGTTAGTTCCATATTCCTGTCAGAGATTAGCCCAAACCAAACCTCAGATCTCAACACTCCAAACTTTGATGAATCTCAGATCTAGCTTTTTGTGTTGGGTTAATTCCTGGTAGTGAGAAATTGCGGTGGACATATATTGTCACAGTAAGATAAATAATAATCTATTAGTGTGTACAATGGCACCTGTTTTATTTGAGAGGAAATAATTTCTGGGTTTTCATAGGTTCAAGCTTAAAAAATTGAACCAAACATATCTATATTTTCCTAAGGTTTAAATATGAAATTTATACAATAGTGTATTGTTTAATAAGCACTGCAGTGATGTTTGGAAATCAACATAAAAGGTTATTGTCCTGTATTTTTCTACTTGAATTTACAGTTGGTGAAAGGTACTAGACTGATTGTTCTGGTGGCTGAAGTCTGCATTGCTGAAAGAAGCAGAGCAGCTAACAGCAGCTCATGTTTTCCAACACTGCCCCACAGTTTTGGCACTCTGTTTTGATGGATTATCTATAAGAGGAACGAGGTAATCAGTGATCAAGGACCACATTTTAAAAGGTATTTAAGCACCTAAAAATGGGAGCTCGGTGCCTAAGCGCATCTGAAAATCACACTATCTGTATCTTTAGGTGCCTAAATACCTTTTAAAATGTGCCCCCAAGGCCAATTCATGGACCATCCATGATGAGATTGCTGATAATCGTCAGCTTAAAATCAGTTCTGATGATATGTAAACATCATCAATCCACCAGAAACTGAACTGAGATCACTGACTCATTTCACATAGGACAAAAATCAGTGACCTTTCAATCATTACCAACCTGGGCCTCAGATTGAGTTTATGATTTGGAGATGAAGAGGCTCTAAATTTCATTCGTACAGGCTGACTAGGGAGTTTTCCTGGGCAAGTAGGACAAACACCACCAGCTTCTACAGAATCCCAAGTTTCATTTAAAAAACCCAGATATTTCTAGACCTTTTTGCAGGGTTGTCAATGCCCATGATTGTACCATGAGTCCCAAGATATTTGCTGTTATTCTTGAATCCTCATGCAATTATATGAGAACCTCAGTTTCCAGGGTTGTTTGTTTGTTTGTAAAGTAAGTTGTAGTATGTAGGAATAGCACAATATACCTTTAAATAGTTTATGAGCACTCTAGTGGTGGTCACTGTGTTTTATGTAATAGAAACCACTAGAGCCAGCCAGGGAAGCAGTGTGTATGTAGCTAGGCCTTTCATGTTTGTGCATATTTATTAAACACAGGTATTTAGGGTCCAGCTGTGCCTATGTGGTTGCTTTCCATTACTTTTGTTGGGTCAAGAGCAAAAGATACAACACTAGCCTTCATGGTTACAGAGAAAAGCTTGAAAATGTGACCTTGGTACATCCTTTAGTCTCAAAAACCAACAAGAAAAAGAAAAAAATATAATAACAATTATTATTATTATTATTATTATTATTTTAATCTCATGATTATTGGCTTCTGACTCATGATTTTTGAGCCCTTAAGGTTGGTAATACTGTTGGGAACAGTATCTTTATAACAGTAAAAAGAGTGTAAGCAATACTGTCGTTGAGGACTGGTGAGAGCCCAGCAGCTATTGTTATACTATCAGGCCTATAGGGGACCTATATGCATGCTGCCTCAGTTGGGCAGCAGAGCAGTCACTGTTCCCACTGAATCTTTCAGGCTCCCACTACTTTAGACAAAGCCTGTTCCCCCCTCACCCCGGTGAGGCAAGGCCCTGAGCACTTGTACTCTGCCTCTGTGCATCCTCCTCCCATGCCTTCCCTAAGATCTCTCCAACCATTCAGCTCCAGCAGTACCCACCCCACACATAGAGAAGGGAGCAGAAGATACTTAGCCCCTTATCTCCAGGTAGGGAACAAAAATCACAGAAGATTTACTGGTGTCCTCTCAAAGCAAGGGAGCAAGTAGAGCAGAACCCCTGGACTGAGAAAATGGTGCTGCAAGATGCATTGGAAGTGCCTAGCACACTGTGGGTGTAATACCAGCAATCAAATATGTACATACAATGATGCAGCTAGGAGCAGAGGTGAAGAGCCATCAGGTGAGAACATCAGGGCTGAATCTGGGGAAGTGCTACAGGAGTAAGAAGTCTGATTGAGGGAGAGGGCTGAGCTGGCTGCTACAGTTTTGAAAAGCTGCTACTGAGGTCATTGATTAATCTGGGGAGCAAATGGAAGAATTGGGAAGGGAACTGATGCACTGAGAGAGGGAGTGGAAAAAAGAATTAATTTGTATGTGGGGCAGGAAACTGATTAATCTGTGGTGGAAGAAGGCAGGGGGACAGAGTAGCACTGAATATCCAGACATCATCATGGGGAAAACAAAGGAAGGAACACCAGGAGGAGAACAAATCATCTTAACCAAACTGCACTAGATCTGTTATTTATTTGAGGGTGAAGAAATAGAAGCCTTTTATGCAATATAATACCATTGCACAAAGCAATAGCAGATGAGGATACCATGTATAAAACAAGACTTGGCTAAAACACATGTGCAGCATATGCACTGTCATGAAATGTGAACTTGTGGCCATTGCTAAGATGCTGTTGAAATAATTAAAAGTAGCTGTAAATATAGACAATCTGAATTGTTTTTAATTCTTGTAGATTTAGTATCTTTGAGGCATGCCCTGATGTAGAATGTGTTACTCTCATAAGAAATATCTGCAATTATTCTTCCATCTGTTGATATGAAACTGATTAGCTATTCGTTATAACAGCCAATGCAAATCCATTTTACTTGCAGGTTGTAAAGTGAAGGGAGGGTAATTTATAAAATAAATTCTAGTGAAGTCCTACACAGCAACTTTGTAAGAGCCTTACTCTCTATGTGACAATGTGATAGATTCAACTTTTTGTCTCTGATCTGTCAAAACAGATCTTTGAGATTCAAAATAAATCTTATTCTACATAAGCCAAACTTCACTTCCTAGTCAGGTACAGTAGATAACATAACACATTCCTTGGGTCATCTGTATTTCATTCTACGCAGTGGCAATTAGTAGAGAACTTCATCAACCAGAAAGCTATTTGAAATTCTTATTACAGTACTTTTCTTCTTAGCACTTGAAGATAGATCAACAAAGTTAACTTATTTGATTCAAAAGAAGAGATGCAGAGGTCATCAAGGATTTTTTTTTTTGGGTCAGTTTATTGTGATCATCCTTTAGCTTTAGGATGATGACATACTAATGTGAAAACTGTATGCATTTGCTCACAAAAGAAATGCCCTTTAGAATCAAGTTAATACTCCAGAGCCAGTTCACCTGCAAAGCAAGAAGGGCCATTTCAATAACAAAAATATTTTCCATCGGATGAAACAACTACTAATACATATTATAATTCCATAGATATATTTAAAAAAAACATGCACAAAACCCCACAACTTGATTTGAAATCAACAGTATTTTTCTGCAGGTTAGGGCAAGAAAAGTTTAAAAAAACCCAAAAACTTACCAACACATGGGAGAGAGTAGCCAAGCACAGGGTCATGGATGAACTTCCGATCATTCAGCATAGTCACACAGTATAAATGGAAGCAGTCTAGGCAAATGACATGGCGATGCAAGCACTGGAACACCAGCACAGGACTTCTGTTAAAAATACCAAAAACAATGCAATGGTACGTTATTGTATCCAGTATTGTCTAGATCGACTATTCCAAAATATTTCAGTTTAAAAATTCAGTTACAGAATTATTAATATCTGGTTATATAGAATCATATGCCAGCATAGCCTTCCACTGGATATTTGAAGGAAGGTGAAGAATCAAACAGGCAAAGAAAAATAAAGATAGCTGTTCAAATGGGCAGACACTCCAGAAGAGTCTCTCATAAAACGGGGTAAGATCGTGTATAGGAGAGCCAAGAGGCTAGTGTGGAGAGAGAGGAGATGGAATTATAGAAGGATGATCTGAGACATAGGCTAAAGAAAGTGTCTGAAGGAGTTCATAGGCTGCCCTCACACCTCGACAAGGAGGGCTGGTCTTGTAGTGGCATTACTGGCCACTGCCACATGATAGCAAGGGCACTGCACTGGTAACAATGACTAGAAGAATTCTGCATGCAGAGTTCAGAGGCAGGCAGAATACCTATGGAGGTGCAGAGGGAGAGCACTCAGGACAATTTAGAAGCAACAGCTTCTCCCAGTGGTGGGGCCAGCCTCAGAAACTGCACAAGACGCAAACATAGCTGCTGCACCAGCAGGACAGGGAACACTGCAGTCCAATCAGAACCACTCCCAGTGCCCCTTTTGGACTCATACATTGGAGTGTGAATATGCTTTTGAAAGATTACAATATAATTTTGCTTTATCGCCCAGACGCTTCTGGGATAGGCACCCCAAAATGTATATAACAGCAGAAACAATAAATGATATATTATGACTTCCATACAGGCTATAGCCAGAATATCTTACAATTAAAATTTTCCACAGCATCATATAAATTAAAGAAAACCACTATCCATATTTTATAACTACAGAAATCACTAACAATAGTCTTCTGAATGGCAGGAACAAAGTTCTGAGACTACTAGCATAAATTAACTAAAGACGCCTTTTGGTGGATCTACCTTCATTGTCAATTCTGAAGTAACAACTGACAGATATTGCAACTCTATGCATTGACTTTGGAGACAACTGTATTGCCATTATGAATGATTTATGTATGATTGTATTCCATTCCATGGGAGCAACTCTATGAATGAAACAATAGGCGTGGGCAGTTATAAGGCAAGTCACTGAGACTAAACAACTCCAGAGAAGTTCTCCTGCATGGGGAAGTTTGCATATACTGGTGAGGATGGGTTTTCCAGAGACTAGGAAACAAAGAAGGAGTTTGATATAAAAGGATGAGCTTGAACTCACTCGTGGCCTTCTTTCTGATCGCAAATGGACAGGACCTTCTTGTCCATGGGAGCCTCAAACCTTAGGGAAGGGTTGTAAAGACATTGGCCTACTAGGGCCACTGAAGACTGACAGGTGACCTCTGTAAGATTTTAACATGTTTTTTCTTGGTTTCTTCCGCAGTGCAAGTCCCATAATAAAAATGTGCTTGCTTAGAATGGCCAGCAAAAACACTGTTCTTAACCCTTGGAAAGAAAGCAACACACAGGCACTAGAGGTTAGGCAGACTGTCTTGCTGGGAATACCACAGTGTAAGGCAAGGAGCTGTGCAGCCTTAACCCCTTCCGAACCCCGCCCCCCCAGTCAAAAGGAAGTGGGACAAGGGTCCTTGCCCAGAGACAGGTAATGACTGCAGATCTGAGACCTGACTAGGCACTTCTGGAGTCGACCACACGGGGGGGAATACAGGTGCAGTTACCTTGAAACTGTGTTAGCAACTATGTCCTTTGATAAAGTTATTCCCTGCATATGAGCTGTGTACCATCTCTTGCCTGTCTTTGGCCCCATAGCATTACTGCCCACCACAAACATTCCAAAATCAAGAGTAAAGCCCCCAAAACCATGAGATTACCATGAAAATCATGAAAAAAAATGTTTTTATTTGCCTTCTGGGTTTGATTGTTTGGTTTTTGTTTTGTTTTGTTTTGTTTTGTTTTGTTTTGGGGAGGGTGCTGTATTTTGTAGAGCTTTTTTGGTGTACTTGAGACACATTTTCAAGCTTTCCTCTTCAACTATAAAGAAATTTGCTTTAAAAAAATAAAAGTTAAGATTTTCACTTATTCCCCTGTCCCCAGGAGCTGGGGCTTATAAAGAAAACCCATCAAATATCAGCAAAGAGTCCTGTGGTACCTTATAGACTAACAGACGTTTGGAGCATGAGCTTTCGTGGATGAACACCCACTTCGTCAGATACTACATGCATCTGACGAAGTGGGTATTCACCCATGAAAGCTCATGCTCCAAAACGTCTGTTAGTCTATAAGATGCCACAGGACTCTCTGCTGCTTTTACAGATCCAGACTAACACAGCTACCCCTCTGATACTTGATACCATCAAATATCATGACACTTGTGATAAAAATTGCAAGAGTTGGCAACACCTCCATAGGTTCTAGAATTTCTGCCACAAGACAGTCTGAAAGCCTCCCATTTAACATTGAAATAATAAATCGTCATGTCCTCAAAGTAGGTATACAACTTCAAAATGTAATCAATAATAATTTCAGATGCTGTATATAAACGTTTAATCTTTTTTGAAAATAAGCTTCAGAGTCACATACACTGTAGAATTCATGGTAGTGTACTGGTAGCTTTAAAAATATAAGCTTTGTATTTTAAAGGATTTCATTGAGTAAAGCAGCTTAAAAACTGAATTAAATAAAACCTCTCCTATACTAATCCTCCTTATTAGTTGCCCACTTGCTGTTCTGAATATAATAAATAATAATTATACAAAGACAGCTGCCAGTCAGAATGAGGAGCTTATCCGTGCTCCTCTAACTCTGCCTAGTCCCAAGATAAATAGGGAGAGCTAGAGGAGCACCTATTAGGTCCTTATTCGGTCATAGGGACACCTTTAACTCCCTGCCAAATTTGCATATCTCAGAGACTCCGTCTCCTGGGAAGGAGGATGAGGCAAGATTCTCACCCCTGGAAGCTTCCCATCCTGGGCCACTGAAGATCTTTCCCTTTTAGGGGGTTTGTTGCTGGTGGCCACTACTGTAGTATCTGAGTGTTTTCCAAGTTAGGTGGAAAATTCCTGGACCTGCAACTCACTTTCCCTGGCTTCAGAGGGAGGAGGGATGGTATGTGCGAGAGAGATCCAGAAAAAATAGAGAAGCATCTAAAAATCAGACCACAAATGTAAATAGTGGAAAATGTATTCTGTATATGATCTCAAAAAGCAATAAAACACTTGTGCAATTCTTCCCTTTTCTATAAAACGTGAATAAAATTGCAACTAACAGAACTATATTATGTAAGTGAACTAGTCAGTTACCTTTGTAAATTACCTATAGTGCCATAATCTCATTTCTGGTGCAGCGGGGCTAAGGCAGGTTCCCTGTCTGCCATGGCTCCATATGGCTCCTGGAAGCAGCAGCATGTCCCCCCTCGGGCTCCTATGCACAGGGGTTGCCAAGGGGCTCCACACACTGTCCCCGCCCCAGGCACTGGCTCCGCAGCTCCCATTGGCCGGGAAGTGCGGCCAATAGGAGCTGTGGGGTTAGCACCTCCGGACAGGGCAGCGCGCAAATCCGCCTGGGCATGCCTCCGTGTAGGAGCCAGAGGGGAAATGTGCTGCTGCTTCCGGAAGCCGCCTGAGGTAAGCCTCAACCCCCTACTCCAGCCCTGATCTTACTCCCAACCATTCTGTCCCAGCCTGGAACACCCTCCTGCATCCCAAACCCCTCATTCCTGGCCCCACCCCAGAGCCCGCATCCGGAGCCTTCACCTCCTCCTGCATCCGAATCCACTGCCCAGAGCCCCCTCTCGCACTCCTAATTTCTGGCCCCTCACAGAGCCCTCACCCCCTCCCACAGCCCAAACCCCTGAGCCAGATGGATGAAAATGAGCGAGTGAGGGTGGGGAGAGCAAGCAATAGAGGGGTGAATGGTGTGAGCAGGGGGCAGGGCCTCAGATAAGCAGTGGGGCAGGGCAAGGGTGTTTGGTTTTGTGTGAGTAGAAAGTTGGCAACCCTAATCAGGTAGTGTGACTGCAGGCCCCTGACTACTTGTCCCCCTTCCCTGCTACCATCTCCCTGGCTGTACAGAAGCCCCAACTGTTTTTGTCCAGGTGAGCTTATTTCTCAATTAAGCCTCATTGGATCCTAGCTCCCCTCCAGGTACAGACTATGACTAATTGGCCTTTCTTGCCTATATTAACTCCTCCAGGGCAAGTGTGGGTTGAGTGCCCCATCACACAACCTCTGCGTCCACCTATTAGGAATATCATCCCTTTTTAAAAAGGAAAATCTAACACTGAACATTGAAAAGATCCATAATACATCATACTTGTTATTGTGCTAAAGTTGCATGGTTTCTTTGCATTACGTTAGCACTGTTCATTTACTTCAAGGAAACAGAAGAGATTTAACATAAAATGGTTTCTGCTTAGTATGGAAACACTCTGTGGCACAACAGTGATCCTGTTGCAGCTGTTGTCTGCTCTTTATATCCCTCCCTTCCCCAAACTGAGCAACAGCAAGACACAGATAATACCAGATACATTGCTATAGAATCCCAGCTAAATGGAGAAAGATATAAAGACTGATCCTGTTTAGATAAAACCCCCACTGGGAAATAAATTGTTCTAGTATATCTCAAAATCTCATGACAGGTGTTATTAATGTACTAAAAGTCAGTGCAGTAGCTATGAATGTGAGGAGCTACTTAGCATAAGGAATTATTTGCAGACACAACAGTGGATTAAATGAAGCATCTTTCACTGACACCTTATGAAAACCTTGGGCTAAAATTTTTTTTTTCCTATTAGTCCTTATCCTTCAGCTTTAGAAAGGGCAGTGTGAATTATGGTTTAACAACACACCCCATCTATTGGTCCCTTAAAAAGAAAAAGATGAAGAAGAAGAATTTGGAGCAAGGGGATGTAGATAAAGCCAGTAGAAATGTGTGTGTGTGTGGGGGGGGACATGTTGATAGAATCTGTGAAAAATCCCTGGGGGCCATTTTTAGGTGACAGTTGGTTTTTTCTCACGGCTGTATCAAAATCTTAACCAAATAATAATAATAATAAAAAAAAGCAGCAATGTCTATATGGCTGACTTTCTGGGATTACACTCAGTGAAGCAAAAATAGCCATGTGGGATTCATTGCTTTGTAATAAATAAGTCGGAAGGCACATCACTACATCATAGCATTTATCCCCACCCACAAGTGCTATATTTATAAGATGGTCATGAGTTTCTAATTGATACTTTTATTTTATTTTGGCAATGTTTCTCTACCTTCAAAGGCTTTCCATATAAGTACCATAAATCATTTTTATTGCTAAATGGATCCCCATATACTGCTCCAAAATATACCCTTTGTTAACTTGCACATAATTATCATCCAAGAAAAGACAATCACTAAAATACCTGTTTTTAAAAAACAGAATTATTGGAAATCACAAGCCATGGCTACATATACAATTCTGACACTATCCTAAATACCCACTTCAGTCACACATATACAGTCATTAACAAGAAATATTCTCTATAATCAGCACCCAAACAATCTTAACTCTATCCCTGTAAAAGAACACAGTAAATAAAAGCTTAAATAAAACACACAATCCACTCATCATAGCTTTCTCTTGGAACTGTATACAAAAACTAATATAATCCTTTTACTCATGCAAAGATTATACAAAGCCTGACCTTTCATACAATCACTTATATAATCCACAAATCTAAGATTTAAACCATTCAAGACTACTTGAATCAGTGAATCTATCTAGTTTCTTATAGAGCCAGCACAATAGTAGATACTCAAATGTAAATTACAAACTTTTCTTACCAAGAAAAACAATTCAGTATAAACAAATATCATTAGAAACAAGGCAACTATTTCTAAAGATATATTTTAAAATAATCAAATTGTTTTTAATGTTCCAACTACTTAATGCTAGGCAGCAGACAGAGATAAGAGAAACAAATCATTCCTGCATGCGAGTGATCTCCTATTACATGTACAGTAAACACTAAGGTCAAGAAGCAAGCATTAAAGTAGACTCAGTGACCCAGGAGCTGCAGACAGCAACCTGTGAGCAACAATGCAGACAACTAGGAACTTACACCAGGGCTAGACATATGAAGTGGGAGCCAAGACCTTACAAGATAAGAAGGACAATGACAAAGAGAGCAGGAAAAAGAAATCTCAGTGAGCGACACATTGTTTTATACCGAAGGGAATATCTTTAATGGGAACTCAGGCATCAGTATAACATATTTTCCCTTGTATACCTAACAACTCTGCTTTTCCCTCCCTAGCCAATGCAGTACATAGCTACAAAAAGTCAGAATATGACAGCTAAACAATTACAGTATATATTTATATAACATAATACAACCATTTTAATCATGTTAAAATAATACAATTATCTGTGTTCGTGTGTTTGATCACTTGCCATGTGACACATCACAAGTCATAATGTGAAGTTTATGAACAGCTTGAGACATCTGTGTGAAGGCCTAAATTTGCTGGCTGTTGTCTTGTAGAAAAACATGTATCCTGATCCACGGCTGTTAAATTAAAGAGGCATTGCCAAGGATATCAGGCCTGAAATCTGACCTATTTTCTTCTCTTTCATCTGTTTACAGAGTCCGTGCTATTTTATATTTGCAACAATGCGTTTTACTCCCATTATTATTATTATTATTATCGTAGCATAAAGAGCCCTAGTTACAGACCAAGACCCTATTTCATGTTCTTTTATCTAACAGAGACCAGTGCCAGAATACCAGCACTTATAAAGAGCCCTACAATAAGAAACCAGAATACAAACGTAAGGAATAGGTAAATAAAAATGAGAGTGCATGATGTCAGATTTTGCATAGACCCTGCTCTGATCCAGCTGCAAGTAACTCAGCTGTGAAGTTTCTGTGTGTGCTATAAATATGTGGAAATGATTATCACCACTGCCTATAAAAACTGCCCGCTTTGGGTTTGTGTGGAAAAGCACCATTCTGAAGAGCTGCAGAAGGTCTTCCCTGCCATCAGATGACCCAGGTGGATGGGGTGGAATCCCACATTACATGTGCTGGTACAGATATATTGGCACACCATAGCAAGAAAACCATTTTACAGGCCCGTGAGGGGGATGCCAAAGCAGCACGTAACGACTGTAGAGATGACATCCTGAATCCCTTTCATGATGTCTCAGAGAGAGTGATGATGCTGTTGCTGCTATCTGACAAGAGATATTGCTACCATATTGGGTGGAGAAGAAACTTCTCCATAATCCATCAGTGTGAGCAGAGTGTTGTCCAGGTAGCACTCTTCCTGCTGTGCAGCATACTCAGGGGCAACTCTAGCTTTTGTGCTGCCTCAAGCATGGAAGGCCAGCTGCCTTCGATGGCTTGCCTGTGGGAGGTCTGCCGGTCCCGCAGCTTCGGCGTACCTGCCGCCGAATTGCTGCTGAATCTACAGGACCAGCAGACCTCCCGCAGGCAAGCCGATGAAGGCTGCCTGGCTGCTGCCCTCGCAGGGACCGGCAGGGTGCCCCCCAAGGCTTGCCAGCCCAGGCACACGCTTGGAGTGCTGGTGCCTGGAGCTGCCGCTGAGCATACCATCAATAATGCAGTCCCATTCTGAGAGAAGATCAGTACATGTTCCTTTATGTAGGATTTTAAAACATCACAATGGATTTCTTGAACAGAAGAGGAAAAGACATGAATCAATGGAAGCAAAGGATGAATGACATGATTGAAGAAGACAGATGAAGAACCATCTTGGATTACATCATGATGTCAGTCAGCAGCTGGAGCATGAGGAAAGCAAAGAAGGTGAGAGAAGCAATATAATGTGAAAAGTCCTTTTGGAGAAGCCTCAAAGGGCTGTTGTGAACACACATGGCATTTCAGAAAGCAAGGATCCTCCCACACAGTGGAAGAAGCACAGAACCACTATTATACAAGGAACTCAAGTGGGTTTATGCCTCTGCACAAGGAAGATCAAGAGGTTCAACATTTAAAAAAAAACAAACAAGTACCTGCTGCCTTGGGACTACTCCAGGAATAACAGCATGGCCATTAGTGGGAACAACGTTAATAGGAAGGACTGGCACACCTCTTTAAAGACTATCTCAGTAATGTTCACCATTTTAAATGTTTCTCACTCAGAAAGACTGCACCTCACTGAAGACAAGCCTGCTTCTTAAATATTGCTCCCTTTTCATGGAATGCCCTTCCAGATCCTTGTGAGATTTACCCTCTCTTCTTCTTCTACAAATCCTTCAACACTCACTTCTTTTGATTGGCCTCCCATGCATATGTCCACTCCACCTCTCCAGCCCTCTTGCTTGACTTTACTCACTTAAACATCTAACACATACATATTTTTTAAAATCTAAACATGAATCACTACCTAGAGAACCAGAACCAAGAAGATGTGTACATAAGAAAGCACTTAGCTTTCACTCTCTCTCTCATCCTCCACCACCCCCTTTTTAAAAATTTGTCTTGAAATTAATAAGGCTCTTTGAGACGGAATCCTGCGTATGAGAATGAATTGGTTGTAAAAGAAGGTGAAGAGCTTGTACATTTCGGCAACTGTGAGATTGGCAGAGTAAAGATGTGTGTGAACAGGGCATCTTGGGGCACTGCTCACAGAGGGCAGAGTTAAGGTTGCATGGCCTTAACTCTGCATTGCCTCATTTTCAGACGTTTGAGTTTCTCAACTGAACATTCTACAAGGGGACTACATATCACCAAGCAACCTTAAGTCTGCATTAATGTAGCAGTTTTTTGCCATTGAATCAAGGACAGCTTGGGCAGAGGGACAGGTCTACATCTGCAAAGCTTCGGCCTGTGGGCTAGCCTGTGACAGTTAGCCTGGGCATAAATATACAAGGAGGAGCAGAAGTCTCCCTCAATGCAAGGCAAGTCACAACTATCGTCCCTCACACTCTCCTAAGAAGAACTGGTCCCTCTCTGCACGTCCTGGGAGGCTAGCCACCCCAAAGAGAGCCAGGAGGAGAGAAGTATGATGCACTATCCTAAGGGATGCTGCCTCATTCACAGTCCCTTGCACTCGATAGAACTCCAGGAGGAACTATGTCTGTCATGTACACTGTCTTTCCACTGGAAGACTATCCCAGACCCTCCTTCCAAGTCACTTTGAAAATATACCGCAGAGCAGTTACTCTGAGGACAGTAGCCTTGCTGACGCGTAAGAAAGGAGGGGAGTTTGGAAAAGGAAATAAGGTGTTGGGGTGGGTGAAATGAATGGAGGATGGGAAGTGATAGAAGGGAGTAGGGGAAGGAAGTCCCAAATTAGTTTTCCAGTTTTAAAAAATTACCTGTCAGCTTCTTGACAGATCTTTTTCATCTTCCATTTAAAATATGAATACTTAATTAAAATGTTCAGCCGAACGATAACTCGAGGGTGCTTCCTGTTCACCGAGGTGTTGGCCTCAGTCCAAAATATGATTATTCACTCAAACAGGAAGCACTCTCAAGTTATCATTGTAATAGAGATTTCTTTATAGAAAACTATCAACCAGCAGATGATAACTTTTTGCAACACTCCCCACCTTTATAATTTGAAGAAAACCTTTAGCTTTTGCTCCTTGGTTCAGACACTACAGGGGCTGAGGCCCAGATACAACTGTCTGAGAGCAAGCCGTCTATCCAAGTACCTCCTCCCAGAAAGGCAAAGGATGTGCCATCTGCTAGCAAAACACACCGTATACTCCTCCTCTGAAAGCAGAGTGAGTTAATACCCAGAACAGTAAATTCCCTCCCACCTACCCACCCACCCGGGCAAGAACTACCACAAGATTACAAGCTTAAGATCATAATGAGAACTGCTTGTTTACATTGTTTTCTATATTGGTTATAATCACTGTCATGAGAATGAATTAATAATGTGCTATTTTCTGTTCTTGTTACAGTCTTTGTCACAAGAGCAAGTACAGAATTTTAATGACGAGCACACTAATAGCTGTACTACTTGAAATCTTATAATGCTCTGTAGTCTCCTCATTTGTCCATTCCATCTCCTTCTTACAGGTCACTGCTGTTGTATACAAGAATAAATAAAAACAAATAGCCAATCAGATTAAAGAATGTTTAAAAAGTTTAATCAGTACAGTATATCAACTAGCATGGGAAATATCCTAGTTCTGACTGCTTGTAGCCAACGTTATAAAGTGTGATGGGTGAAACCCAAAATGTTCAGAAACATTCTGCTCAGCTCAGTATCAGAATGCTTATATAAAGCTTATTTGACCAAGCTGGTCCACCAAACAGGGTCATCAATCCCTACCTCCCCAGACCATCCCTGCACATAGTTTCCTGAGCTGCTGCATTGTCTTCTTGAAGGCTGGCTGCGCCCCTCTATAATGAATCTCTGTTTTTTAAAGAAGCCACTTTGGAGACCTGGTTTCACTAAATCTATCCTTATCTGGCACAGGAGGATCCAGCAATAATCCATCTACCACTTCTCCTCCTGGATTTCATCTTTTTAAAAGCTGAAAGGGCATTCTGGATATTTAACACTACTTCTATAGTACCTTTTGCCTCAAGGTCTCCAGTCTTGGATGCTCCCTGAGTGCACTGAGATACAGTAATAACTGGGAACATGCAAGATTCCTCTTTCCCATAACATTAAGGGATCTCATAAGAAAGGAAACAAGAAACTTGTAATAATGTGGTTCATTCTGGGGTTAGAACCCAGACTAAAGGATCAGTGAGATGAGCCGGACCAAGCTAATGTGTTTCCATGACTCTCTGCTGCAGGATACAGCACATAAAATGAGAAGGAGAAGCAGTAGCCTTTGGGAGTTGCCTGTGAAATCTATGTTTGAACTATGATGAAGTGCCCTTGGAAGAGAAGACCCAGAGCTAGAGAAGGTGCATGGTGTCCAGCTGCCCAGATCCTCTGCTCTTCCAGAAGATCTGGTTTGTCAGTTTACAGTGTTTTGTCAGTGTGAGTTTTGCTGAACATCAAGTTTCTATTTCCCTTCTTTTCAGCAGCCCCCTCAGAATAAAGTGGTCATTTCCAGACCAAAATATGTGCATTACTCCATTATAGCCTACTAAGAAGTAGCCTGGCCTTGCCACAAAAGCTATGTTATACTCAGAAACTTCATACATATCCTAGTTAGAGTGGAGAAAAAGAGGAATAAATATGTATCAAAAGCTGCAGAAATGTACACAGGCATTTATTAATGATAAGCTAGCCCATCTTCTGTTTCCTCATGACAGCTCCCTCAGCACACCTGGATGTACTTATCATGCACTTAAGGGCTAGGATTGGCATCATAGGCTACTAATAAAAGACGGAAAATAAATATAAAGAAAAAGGCAACAGAATGTAAAACAGACTAAATGAAATTCTGATAATATAATCAATAATCTGATAATATAATTAATAACGCTTACTTATAATATGGGATACAACTTCCCCCATTCCATGGGGACTACAATTTCCCATCTTGTGCCTAGCCAGCTCTGACACATGGGAAAGGTGGGGAGTGTGCTGGAGTTCTCTCTGCCCTCTCCTCATCCCTATGCACCCACTTACTCATAGAAGAGCAAGAGAGAAGCAGACCCTGTTCTTCCCCTCTGTACTGTGCCATGAATGTAGGGGAGTGGAATGGGGTTCTTACACCCCTATAATACCTTGCAAAAAGCCAAGGCTTAGTTTTGCCAAGAGAGATTTAACCAGCACAATTAAAAAACAAACACAAGCCCTTATCTAGTACTCAAGTTTATTCAAAATATGGGACAAAGCAACTCAACACCCTTATAATGGCCTGAACCTGCAGCATTTCCTCATATGAATAGTCATATGGAAGCCAATAAAGCTATTTAGGCAGTTTTATTTCAGGTTGTAGAATAGGGCCTGAAATAAATGAAAGCTCTTTACATTTTATTCTATTTATAAAGGAATTTACCAAAAGATGCCTGGGGATCTAGGTGATAGAATATTCCCTCTGTTTTGCTTCAAATCATTAGATTGGAATTAGTTTACTTTTTTTTTAAATTAGCTTGGGTATAATGTGTAGCAATTTTACTTTAATCTGTGTGATAGACCCAGGCCACCTGGGAACAGCAGAGTAGTAGAAGGGAGAGATACTGGCCACTGGAGAACCAGTTTTCTGTTACCTGAGTGACCAGAGCAGGGGCTGTTCTAGCCTAATGAGAACACCTGACTCTAATTAACCTGTTAAGAGTCAGGTGAGGCTGTTAAGCACCTGACTCTAATTAAGGCCCCTCTGATGCTACAAAAGGGCTCACTCCAGTCAGGCCAAAGGGAACCAGGGAGCCAGAAGAGAGGAAGTGTGTGCGAGTAACTGGGAGCAAGAGGCATACAAGAAGCTGAGAGTGAGTAGGCATACTGCTGGAGGACTGAGAAGTATAAGCATTAGACACCAGGAGGAAGGTCCAGGGGGAGGGATAGCTCAGTGGTTTGAGCACTGGCTGACTAAACCCAGGGTTATGAGTTCAATCCTCAAGGGGGCCATTTAGAGATCTGGGGCAAAAATATGCCTGGGGATTGGTCCTGCTTTGAGCAGGCGGTTGGACTAGATGACTTCCTGAGGTCCCTTCCAACCCTGACATTCTATGGTGAGGACAAAGAAGTTGTTGGGAGGAGGCCATGGGAAAGTAGCCCAGGGAGTTGTAGCTGTCACACAAATGTATCTGGAGGCACTCTAGACAGCTGCAGTCCACAGGGCCCTGGGCTGGAACCCGGAGTAGAGGGGTGGGCCCAGGTTCCTACCAACTCCTGATCAAACACAGGAGGAATTGACCTGGACTGTGGCTTCGACCACAGGGGAAGGACTCTGGGCTGTTGCCCAACCCACAGGGTGAATCTGTGAGGCAAGCAAAGCTGACGAATAAGCACAGGACCCACCAAGGTGGAGGAGGAACTTTGTCACACCTGAAGTATGCTTTTATTTTTATGTGATCTCAATTGGCATTTACATATCTTATATCTTGATTTGTATTTGAAAAATACTATTCATATGGTGTATCAAAGCGCTGACCCTACAACAAAAATTGAAGACAAATGTACTGCTAGTATCTTTCTAAAACTACTGTGCATTAAAGAGATATTGTCTGAAGGAGTTGCACACATTTTCTTTAAAATAAATCCAGGAATGTATAGTTTTTATTTTTAAATTTATGAGATACTTAGAAATAACCTTGAGGATTAAGGTTTTGCCTGGACAAAGCTAAACTCCATTTGTTATCATTTTAATAAAGTAAGAGGAGGATACATAAGCAGAGTTTGCAATCTCCAGATTCTGCCTGTTAATTTAACAGTTCCAAATGAAATAATAATAAAGATTTCCAGACTCCCCGAAGACACAAATCTCTACACTGATTTACTTAAATTTAAACAAAGGCTCACTGAGCACTTTGAGATGCTAGAATGTAAAGATTATAATCTTGGATGGTCTAATTCTATGGACTCTTTGAGGAAGATCCAGATTTGGCAGAGATGCCATGTTTGATAGCATTTTACCTGTAAGATGGAATGCACAAATTTCTAGGATGTTTATCATTCTATATTAGAATCTCTGACTCGAGGGAAAAAATGGACCCCAAGGTTCCCTAATGGTGAATCGGGAAACAATTTGCCATGCCATTTGAATGTGCACATCCATCAGTATATTTTAATAGCTGCGGTACAATATGGATTGATTATTATACTAATAAGGTTAAACATAATAAAAACATTCTGAAAGGAAATTACAGTGGGTACCTGATATTTAATTTTAAAATACTTCTAACATCTCTCTTAAAATCTATAAACTATTTTCCTATAGACTCTAGTCCCTTATGAAGACAGGAATTTCTAATGGTAATGCAGAAATCCTTGAAGTTCAGTGGTGGCAGATAGTGACACTGCTCTGATACAGAACACACAACTGTGCAAATGCCATCAGCAGATAAGGCTAATGGCAGCACAATGCTTCTTTGAAGCCATGTGTCCTGCTCTCAATGTCGTTTTAGTTCTTTGAAAAATAGTTCAGAGCAGTGATTTATTCTTGCTCTGAAGGAGAGTGGCTTCTTGCATTCCACTCAGCCATTTCGCTACAGATGAGCACTGCATACGTTTTTGATTCATGAAAAGCAAAGACTGGCAGAAACCTCATCCATAACTTCTTCTCCCAAAGACATTAAAATAATTCCTGTGTTGTCAATTGGCTTGTGTTGTGTGTGTGTGTTCTTTCAGCGTGCTGTGCCACTCTGCACAGATAGCAGGTTTAGCAGACCTCGATAATACTACCTAATATTAAGTGTTGAGCAACAGAATGTCATTGCCTCAGTAACTGTTTAGGCTGCTCAGTGCTTCTGTCCTTGAAGCATCAATGTTATTAGTAGATAGTGCAGCATGTAAATTTAGCAGACCTTGATGTTATTCATAAAAAAGACCACAGGCACGGTTCAGAGACAAAGGCATTCTATCGAGTTTATTGCCCAGGTCCAGAATATAGAACTAACAACCACTTTGCCAAGTTCACTGGACAGTGAACTTGTAAACTTTAATATACAGCCTGACTTTGGTTCACAGCCTTTGGCTCAGGTCTCAGATCTCGCACTAGGACTAGTGCTCCGGTCACACACTACTACAGCTTGATAACATTCCTGAAAGCAGCAATAAATTACACAACAGACCTGCACAGCACATTGTTTCAGAGCAGGAACACATACAAAAATATGCAATATACTAAATATACTTTTGACTAAAAGAAAAGACAAGACTTGCCCCTTGCTTACATAACAGGGTCTGAATCTGCTTCTAGTGTAATCAATAGATAAATTACCATTGATTTCAGTGTAGCAAGACACAGCTATAAACTCTCTTGAATAACTAATTTTTAGTCACTTTCTTGAGAAAGATGTACTCCTTTGGGAAACACAATATTGTCCTGTACATGTAGGGCGAAATGTTCAAACATAGCTGGCAAAATTACATCTGCAAAATGCATAGCAGCTGCACACAAAATCCATGTTTTTGCCTGTAAGTGTGCTTTGTTGTATGAAATATGCACCCAACCAGTACTTACTGGTCACACTCACAATATTAAAAAATAATCAGTTTTGAAATAATAGAAACTGAAAGATTTAAAGTAGAATTTCCCGGCCCACCACAGAAAAAACTCAAAAGCAGCATACTTACCATGGTATGCACACCAATTATTCAGGAGTTTATTGAATCTATCGAGCAAGCAAATGCCAGAGCTAACTCCAACCCCTACCTTCAGAACCCTAGATTTCAAATCCAGAGACAGTAAGCAAACTTTCATCATCTGAAGTAGGACTGAGGTAGGACTGGTACATGTGGAAACAAAACATTTTTACAATAACCAGGAGCCAAACCATACAAGGTTTCCTAAAATAAAATTAAGGTCTTGATGTACACAAGAAAAAACTCATAGTCAGAGCAGGAAACGGAGTGCAAAGGTTTATGCTCTGCACAAGGAACACAACTAAGGAAGGGTCACAACATTTTGTAGTAAGGGAAGACTCCAAGGAGACTTCAAAGGCCACCCCAAGCCAACTACGTTGCGGAAGTCTAATACAGTGATAACTCTAATGAGGTCCATATCTGCAATCTCTGACCCTGCTGGCTAAATACAGATGAGTAAAAAATAAAACCCTGAAAATACAGCTGCTGTATTTGGTCCCAAATACTAACAAACATATTAATATAGGAAAACATAACTCCGTAGGTAAAGGGAGAAGATTATACATCAGCCATCTCCTCCAAATGGCTTCCCAAACCCGCTGGTGTCTCCTTCACCTTCCTTGGAAACTTTAGCCAGTTTACTCTTATACAAGCTCCTAAATTGGTCAGATGTTAGGAAAACAAGGATTCTATACTGGAATCTGATTCTCCTTTCACATACACTGGTATAAATCAGGAGAAACTCAATGAAAGTCAATGGATTTACATAGAGGCAAACTATGTAAGTGATAGCAGAATCAGGCCCAAAAAGAGTTTAATATCATCAGCCCTAACCATCTTGCCATCTTTTTCAGTGGCTTCATACACTGCATATATAAAACAAGTGTGGTGACAGAACAGAACCTTTTAAGTATCCCACATAAGAAACTTCCAAAGGAAGATGTATAACCTCCCAAGTCCTATCTCCTCTGCTCTCTCTCTGAAGGGAAAAGACAAAGCCATCCAAAGATGATTCCTTGTACAACCACCCTGTTAAACATTCAGGATAATAGTGCCTCAGAATCAGTGGCATCAAAAGCTGCAAACGGATCTAAAGAAATCAACCTGGCCACTTACTTGTAGGAGAAAGCCATCAGGCAAGGAGACCCAGGTAGTCTCCGTATCATCCCCAGAATTAATCTCATATTAATAGGGATAAAGGAAATGTGAGAACTGCCCATGAAGCTGGTGCTGCTTTGCCAAAATCTTTAACTGTCCCTTGATGGGAAAGGGCACTGACTGATGACACTAAACATCAAAAACTGTTCACTAAGGGCTGGTCTACACTACGGGGTAAAATCGATTTTAGATACGCAATTTCAGCTACGTGAATAACGTAGCTGAAGTCGAATATCTAAAATCGATTTACTCACCCGTCCTCACCGCGCAGGATCGATGTCCGCGGCTCGCCATGTCGATTCCGGAACCCCGTTGGGGTTGGTGGAGTTCCGGAATCGATATAAGCGTGCTCAGGGATCGATATATCCCGTCTAGATTAGACGCGATATATCGATCCCCGAGCAATCGATTTTAATGCGCCGATACGGCACGTAGTCTAGATGTGGCCTCAGTAAGGGATGAACAGCCTCTCCTCTGAGTGAAAACGGCATCCTGACGTCCTGGAAACAGGCACTAACAATCTAACTTAATGAGGATTTTGACACCCCTTCACTTGTTTTTATTAACCATGAGAGGCATGTTGTAAACTGCAGATACTCAAATACTTCCAGAACTTTTACATGAATCCCGGTTTGCACAAGCAATTAGCCCTATAGCATGGGTATTTGTGGGTTCTGCAAGTACGCACCATATGGTAGCACAATGTAGGTGCCAGTTTTTAAAATTTCATCTGAACTGTATTAGGACTACTGCAAATGAAGGGTGGGCAAAAGTTCTCTCTGAAAATGTAAGTTTCTTCCCAGTCACAAAAACAAAACACTCATGCACCCCTCAGTCACTTACGACATATGCAATTATATGATGGTTCAGAGGTTTACTTCAGTTCAACTCGTTTCAACAAAGCTTGTATGTTAAAATTATACGAATATATCCAACTTTTTATTTTTCCCTTTTCCCATCTCTCTTCTTCATATCCCACCCTTGCCCCTTCCTTCCAGCAGAATCAAATCCTCCTAGAACTCCAGAAGTCTCTTTAATAGAGTTTCCACTTCTTTGCCTTTTCCTAAACCTTTACTAATATTCCACTGTTGGAAAAAATAATGCTGGTATTCTCTGGATGGGTTCTTATATTCATTTCTAACACGATGACGGGGTTCCCTGGGTCAGAAATGCCCCAAACTCATTGGCTGTGTCAAAGGGAAGCTTCACAGGTAGTGAGCCCTGCAGATATTACCAGAGCTACTGAGACCCCATAATGAAATTTAGAAACTAGATAGAAGGTTGGCACAGGGACAGTAAAGAAGGCACTAAATTACCCCAACTTTATCAAACATTCAGAAAGTTCACTTCAAATTCTCTGATACAATTCATGCTGATTTTTATCCAAACTGCTTCACACATCCCTAATTATATAATGTCATAATTATACTTTCCTTTCCTTCTCACATTAGCTAACTTTACAGGGATATGTTCAGTCTGTATGTTTGCCCCCTCTTCCTAAAAATAAATGTAAAATGAAGCAACTCTCACCCACACAAGCCCTAGCTCGATCTCTTAAAGTGTGATAAGACAATGGCATTTCCTCTATCTTGCAGCATCCAAAAACTCTGTAGCCTTCTAGCATTTTAAATCACCACACTACATCTAATAATGTGAACACTAAAACAGCACAGGTTTTATAAATAGTGCCTATGCAGGGTCTGAATGTACTTGAGGAAAGAATCTTCTATTTGAGAGCTGGCCTCACTGCAGACAGCCTTGTTGTGAGTGGTGAAGTTTATCAGATTAGAAGCAACACTGTTAGTATTCAAGACATATTTCCAAGTGCACATGACATGTCAACTGCTTACATATCCTCCAATTCTTCCTCACATACTCCTTTTAAAGTCAAACATAAAGTGACAGAAGTGTAGAAATATCTATATCCTGCACTCTGTGAACATAACAGCTAAAAAAACAATGAAAAAAAAACAAGCCAACAATACTTGACATATCAGCTGACAGAAAAAAAATCCCAAGCTTCTGCTGAGATATCCTGATTTTCGTATCATCAACCATGAATTACAGGAAATGTCTTGGAAATACAAAGCTGAGAACTCTAAAATATTATACACGTGAACACCTTGCATGCCCCCAAACATCCTTCTAGTCCTTACCTCCTACTCTGTGTCAATACAACAACTATCCATTCTACTTACAGGGGCATCCCACAGAGATCTAAACATTTATTTAATATATTTGAGTCTATCTATTCTTCCTTTAAAATGTATATTCTTGAATTATCTGTTGAAATACACAATACTGTTAGCAGGTGCTTCTGCCATAATTTAAATGAAGTGCCACCTATGAAAAGTGCTTCATTTGGCTTCCCTTTCCTGCAGCAAACCTTCACTTTAAAGACATTTCCTCTTTGCTTTTTAGGTTCCATCACTAGCCACTCTATCCAATCCCAGTAGCCATTTCCAATCTGAGCAGCAGACTGTATTTGTCATCCTGTGCTAGACAAGATACTAAAGAAGGCAGGAGTCTAATTCCAGTTCAACCCACCACACAAGTGAAATTCTAGTATATTTTCAACCTGATGTTAACATATCACTTTATTGCACTAGAGGATTGTTTCTGAGCATCATAAACATCTTAATTTTAAATCAAATTATCCAGCAAAAGACTTTTGTGTTCTTAATATACAATATTAGAAAACTTTATATTATAAAATAATGTCTCACATTTAGAGAATACTGTGTGTAGAGGGGAGAGACTTTGGTCATGGACACTATAGCAAACACTCTTAGGAAAAGAACTATTCAATTTTAATGTCTACACATGGTACACAGGACCTCACTTTTTAAGGTCTAATCCAAAATACTACATTCACAGCAAACTGTACAGGACATATTTTTAATTGACCTCAGAAGAGTATCAAAAGAATTTTGTCAAGATTCATATGTGAAACCTAGGGCCTGGTTCTCATCTTGCTTACTTTAACATTAATCAGAAATTGCTTCATTGAAGTTGATGGATTTATAACAGTGTAAAAGACTGGTGTGAGATCAGAACAGACACCCAGTATTTCAAACTCGGTGCTCAGACCCCTAAGGCAACGTTTCTCAACAAGTGGGTTGTGACTACAGGAAGGTCACAAAAGGCAATCAAGGGATTGCAAGGAACTGAAAATTTTATTACAATTCTAAAGCAAAGAAAATAAAATTTCCAAAGTAACTTGCAGGTGGTCAAAACCATCAAGCTGAAAAGGTTAAGAAACACTGCTCTAAACCATTTAATCCAATTTACGTATTTTACTTTTAATATTTGCTATAGTTATTTATATAGCCACCTTATCTTGTAAAAGGTCATTCTCTTCATCAGTCGTGGATATTTCAAAGCCAAAAAGTGTAGCTGAGATAGACAGAGCTAACATGTTTGCTTCTGGGAAGAAATATCTTTAAAGGTTATCTAAAGATGATATTAGAGCTTCAGAGTGAAGATAGTATTTAATCACATTGGAAACTATGTGAAAATCAAATCAATAATTTCTATGTGAAATACATAACCAGAGTGTGGTAGGACAGTAAAAAAAATCAGCTCATATTACCATATTACCATGTTTTTGTAAAGATATTAAAGATCCATGTTATTTAATCTATACAAGGGAGGCCTCTCAACCCTGAACATTCCAACATATTTTTGATGACTGAAGAGTATTTACCCCGATGCAGAAATGGGACTCTTGTTTGTTTGTTTATGTATGTAGGGGTTGTGCAACATTCAATAATTTCAGCCAAGAGAAACAGAGAAGATCCTTTCCCTCCCATGAGGAATAAAATGCTTGCAGGGCTCCTTAGTACTGTTATTTAATCTGTGACACTGCAATTGGAATTTGTCACTCTAGGAGCTACATCTGATGTTACAGCCCCAAGTGGAGCTAAACCAAAATAAACAATCTGTTCCATTCTGCTTAGACTAATACGACAGTGATGTAAGCCCCAGCACAGTGGAAAATGAATAAATGGGTTGCTACCCAGCACATACCTACATGCACAAAAACGAGTGCAAAGAAGATTCAGAAGGCTTATTACTAACATTCAAAGGATAAGTGGAGCATCACTTGAACCTTTTTGCTTGCTATGTAACAGTATTATTTTGTTTTATTAATGTGGCAAAGAGGCACTCTAGTCAGTATATTAAAAAGGCCTTCATTTTATTTGACTTATTTAATGACCTCTGCCATCAAACCTCCCAGAGATAAAGTAGCTCTAAGGCAACAGCAATGGCTGATGGTAGCTATTTTTATTATGTTTCACAAACAATAGCAGTAGCCTTACAGTCTAGTAAAATTTTAAATGACACACAGAGAAACACTGTCAGTCGTCCAACTACTCATTATACTCTTTAGCACATTCTTTATGATTTGCAAGCAGACTAATCTCAGAAGTTTGTACTGTATGGAGATGATATCTGTTTTATTTAAAGAAAAAAGTGTTATATCATCTTACAAACTACTGCCTTTGCTACAGCATGACTTTTCCAGGGTTACTGAGATAGGATAGCCACACAGAGATATTTTGTCATGAATGCAGCACATTGAACAATGCCACAACTGTGCAAACATCAGTCTCAATATTTCCTGTTTAAATACAGCATTACACACTCTGTTAAAAATGTTGTGTTCCTGGAGCCCTGCCAGCGCTGGGATGTTTATTCCAGTTGCATATGCAGGCTCAGTTATGCAAAGGATCATGTTGAAACTCTAATCCGGTTATTCCTTCCACTCAGGATCACTTGCTGAAAACAAGGAGGAAAAAACTGCCATACATAATTCAGTTAAAATTGTCAATCTGATTGGCTGAGATTAATTCTAGTCCCTTACATGCAATCAATTTTCCGTTTTCATAGCGTTACAGAAGATTAGGGTTGGAAGAGACCTCAGGAGGTCATCTAGACCAACCCCTGCTCAAAGCAGGACCAACACCAATTACAACTAAATTTTCTCTTCCCATGCTAAGCAAGCAATGCAATAGCTGACCTGGTCTCATTTTGCATAAGGATACAAAGAGTTGTCCAATTTAAATAATTTTATTTTAGAAAAATAAGGGATTGGGTCAATTTAAAAATTCATGATAGACTTTTCTCTTTTCTCCATACCATGCTTTAAAATGTTTTCATCTCCAAATATACATTTTCCCATATGCTGTTTTCATATTAAAAAGAAAAAAATCTTAAGTGAATAGCTCGGCTCATGCAAGTTAAGGATATGGCAGCAGTAACACTGAAATCCTTTTTCCACATGTCAGGCACAATTTAGGGAGCCCCAATGCAAGCCTTCCCACACTCCCCAGCCAGTGACCTCAACCCTCATCTGTAAAATCATTTTCTCAAAGGATGCTAGGTTATCTAGTCTGCTTGATAGCTCAAGTCTTCAGCCTCTTCTTGTTAGAGGCCCTCGTACGAGCTGAGCCAGGCATGACATCCAGTTTTAAAATTAATACTAGAGAGGATACCCAGAAAGCTGCTAATACCAATTTGCATTTTGCTTGCTATCAAAGCTAGTAAGCTTTTTACACTTCTGCTGCCATGCTTCCCTGCTCCTGTCATGCTGACAGCCAAAACTGAGTTTACTTGCTTCCCCTGTGTTTCATGTAGAATGTGCATCTAACTCTGGGAAGGCAGGACGGAGCCCTGAACTGTCAGTTCGACGTCATCATGGGACTAAAGCATTGCAGCAGTAACAAGTTTAGAATTGCACTTGACTTTTATTTTTAATAGCCTCTTCCTCTCTCCAATATGTTATTGTAACAAAGGAATCACTCCACGAATATACGTGTTTCTGTTCTCAAGTTGAGTCTCACCCTGGAGCTGGATGCCTCCCAAGTCCTCCCTCCTCCCTATTAGTAGAACTGCATCACTAAACATTTAATCAACAGAAACCTTCTTGTCCACCCCTAGATGGGGCTACTGTCCACAAGTCACTATGCTGATTTTATAAATTCAGTTCACTGAGAATAAGAAGCTGAAATTAAGTACCAACTATTTATTAAACTCTGGCCTATATATTAACCCCCTTGTCCTTTATACTTAGTACCACTGACTCCAGCCTCAATATAGTGCTACTAAGTCCAAAACTTTAACTATTTCCCATCTTTTCCTCATCACAGTAAAAAAGCAAATTCCAAAATGTTGTTCTTAAATTAGACCAAAAAAAAAAAAGAAAGCTATATCACCCAGTGAGAGCTATATATGCTTCATTATGTCATCAGCAGGCAATGAGTGATGACCAAATAGATCAGAATAGCAGTGAGGGTGCTATCTGTGTATCCTATAAATTACACACCTAGGCAGTATAGAACCATAGTGGTAAACATGTGGGGATACATCTATTAGTTATTAACTTATCTTGGTAACTCATAGCACAGAGGTAGATTTTCTGGGATATTTTTAGGTGCTAGGAAATAGGTTTGACTCCATCTGAAAAAGAATCAGTTATCCTCTTCCTCTTACTGTCTGTTGCTAGCTATGTGTGTTAATTGAGTGTTCTTCAATGGGCATATGTCCTTATAATAAGGACACTATAAAGAAAAGTAAGTAGTGAATCAAATCCCCAAGGAATATATTTAATACCCAAAAAATGTACTTTATGAATTCAGCTGTACTGAGTTACAGAGAAAGGGTGAAGTTAAGGCAGCAAGAAGGGTACTGGTACAAATGGATCAGATTTATTTTAATTTTATTTATTTATTTATTTATTTTTACTGTTTTCGGTGCTCTCTCTGTAACCACGGGTCTTTTATATTTAATTTATTTTATTAATTTCGGGTCTCAGTCTCTGCTGCCCTGTTCCTTGTGTAATCATTTCTATCTGTGCAACACGAGAGCAAAATTCTTTGCCTAGAAATAAACTACTACAAGGGCAAGAAAGCGGAGAATCAAGTCCTCTGTGTTTACTGCTCTTTCTTAAACCTCACCAAATTGCTTTTCATTTATTTTCTACTTTTTTTTGCTCTTTTTTTTTTTTTTTTTTTTTTTTCCCTTTTGAAATATCCCCCAAAGAGTTTTTTTTTTTTTTTTTTTTTTTTTTTTTTTTTTTTTTTTTTTTTTTTTTTTTCCCCATTTGGGGTTTGTTTGTTTGTTTTTTGAGAGGGGCATGGTGTGAATCTGAGAGTTCCTTTCCCAGCAGAATTTCTAGAAAGCCTGTGCATTCATTTTTATGTAAAAGTAATTCATAGAGCAGTTGTGAATATCACTGTATGAAATGATTCCATGACAAGTTAGGAAAATGGAAAGAAAACCACCAACAACAACAACAAACAGAAAGAAGGAGCATACTGTAACAAAGCAGACAATCAAGTAGAAGGAGTAGACAGAATAATTATAGATTACTGGATAACACTCCAGATGGCATTTTGCGCATCACAGTTAATAAGCAGGCTGTTTCAGGGGACCAGCATGTTAGCACATTATTGCAACAACTGGAAACCAGAAGCTGAAGCATGTCTGATTATCCAGGGAGCAACATACTTCAGGCAGCCAAAACCAAGTAAAACTGAGTGGCTGGATATTCACTAGTATTACAGATGCAGAAACCCATTTTTCTCAATAAAAATAATGACAGAAATTGCCATGATGCACAATTAAAGGACTCTCTAGGAGGAAGTGGTATTGAGCATGACCGGACAGGCTAATGTTTAATCCCTCATAAAAATCACTGTTTAAACAAGATTACACTACTTGCTGCATTTTAAAAACATATTGCACACAGGGACAGCTGAGAACCAAGCTTGGTGTGGGGTTTTGAGTTTTTTTTTTTTTCTTTCTGAGAGTGTAAATTATATAGTCCAAAAAACATTCACTAAAAGGAAGCACACATCAAGCTTTCAATTTACATCCTATTTCTTCATCAGATTCTGTGAACTTCTTTAGCAGTTTCAAGAAATGTAGGTTGAATGTTAAATTGTATGTCAAAATAAGCATATTTTCTGAGTATATTGTCAGTTATCTCCTTTAGCGAAATACATCTTCAGTTTTGCAAGGGGCGCCATTGTCGACATGTGGCCCTCAGGGAATATGTTTGAAGGACAGCAAGTTTGCTGTTTATATCCTAGAGGAGTTTTCTGATACACACTGTAAGTCATAACTACTGTACATGTATGTGGCTCCTTTTATCCAGGAGGTTCCCTAATTGTAAATCATAATTATTACTGCAGTATTTGTCAAAATGTAGTATTTGGCCTAATGTTCAGTACTGAAGGAGACATGCCTCTTGTACTAATTTTAAACCAGAGTAACACCACTGAATTCAACAGCGTTACTTCTGATTCCAACCAGAATGAGCAAGGTCAGAAACAAGTCGAGCGGGGTTTTTTCTAGAATTCAGACACTAAGTATTCACAGTCCTAGTCCTTTTAATTCAAATTCTAAACCTCCGTTCTCCCATCTTCTATTATCCCTATCTCTCTTACGGAAAGTAACTCTCCAAATGAATTGCCATCTGCCTGAATCTGAACAAATCTAGTCATACAAAAATGCCTTTTTTTTTTTTTAACACTTTCACTGAAATATTAAAAAAATGAGATGAAGATAATACCCAAAGCCACCTCTTCAGTTCATACTGTGAGTTTTATCTACTCACATTAAAAAAAATACAGTGCTCCTGCCATCCCAAGAGGACCACCCAGCTGCTACAAACACAGAGAATAATGTTCAAGCGCATGGTATTGTTATGTCAATGCCTCATATACCCCCAAAGTTCAGTTGTGAACAGAGGGTAACAGGAGTCACTGTTTTTAGGCACAGTGAGCTAGAAATACAAATTTATCTATGCACATACATTACACTCTCACCTAAGGATTTCCTGTCATAGTACCAAGCCTGATTTACTATAAGGTTAGTGTTCATACCCACTTCTAATAACCTTTATATTGTCTGGGAAGAAAGGAAATATCAAAAACATCAGAAGAGGGGGCAATTTATTAATAATTGATGCTAGTTCTTTTGCCTCTTGCTTGCTTTCTCTTTAGTAGCTTTTTCAACGTCATCTAGGGTTTTGTCAAGAAAAAAAGATATACAAGAACCAAAAAGCAAATAAATGTTTTACAAAGAAAATAAGTATGGATGAGGGGTTAGTTTGGCAAATTATTTTGGATTTGGGTGCATTTTTGAGTTTCAATAGGATGCTTCCAATGTCTGTCTCCCTCTTGCAATATATAATTAAAGGCAAAAGGAAGCTGAATGCAACCTTTAGTGGTGTGACGCAGTAGGGAGTGGGGCGAATTGACCTGGGAATGTCATCCAGTTTTACTGGGACTGTCTGCGTGGGGGATGGGAGAGCAGGGGATGACTTTAATTGAGGAACGGTACCTGAGCCTGTAACCTGAGCCAGGAAGGGGGTGGTGTGAGGCGACACCTTTGCTGGCAAACTGGACAAAGGAAGGGAAAGAGGGGAGAGAGCCGGCTGGAGCATTTTTGGTTTCAGTTTGAGGCTGGCTGGGAAGACGCTGGGAATTCCAAATCTGGGGTCTAAGATCCTTGCCCCAGAGGGACCTGGCTGAGGGGTCCTGGTTGTGCCTACAAGCCCTGCTTGGGACTGTGTTCCTGTCGTCTAATAAACCTTCTGTTGTACTGGCTGGCTGAGAGTCAAGTGAATCATAGGAAGTGAGTGCAGGCCCGTGACTTCCCCCTACTCCATGAAAAGTGGTTAGAATTTAAATATGCAAATCTCAGGAAACTGCAAATATAAAGTTTGCTCACACAACATAAACTCAGTCAGGTTACACATTCCTACATATTTCAAGTGTATTAAAATTTAAATTTCATAAGGAAAAGAATAAAATTTCTATTTATGTATATGACTGAGTTAACTCTATGAGAGAAACTTTGTATTTTTGACTTTCCTGAACTTTAAGTGCTTGGGTTTTGAACTCTGACGGTAGTTTTTTAATTTTCTTTTGTATTAGAGAGGCGGTAGGGGGAACTAAACCCTCAGCTACACCTCTACCCCGATATAACGCTGTCCATGGGAGCCAAAAAAAATCTTACTGCGTTATAGGTGAAACCGCATTATATCGAACTTGCTTTGATCCGCCGGAGTGTGCAGACCCCCCCCCGAGCACTGCTTTACCGTGTTATATCTGAATTCATTATATCGAGTTGTTTTATATCGGGGTAGAGGTGTATTTGACTTGTGGTACTTAAAATTTTTTTGTCATCTTTGGCAGGGTAATTTGTAAATTATTTGACCCTGAGCTATTTAGTTTGATGTGAACCCAGATGTCAACTGAGCCCTCTAGCTATTCTTGACCGGGGACTTCTTAATATGTTGTGCAGGCTGGAGAAGCCATGAGGGGGGAAACAGGAAGGGGAGAAGGAGATGGGCCACTTCCTCTGTTACTTTTGGAAAATACAAGGCTGCCTAGCTCACTCTCAGCAATTCAATGCCCCTGAAAGAGCCTACCCAGATGTCAACCCCCACCACTTCAACTCCCTTTGCTCCTCTGGAGGAACCTGTAGAATTGTATACACTAGAGAAATTCAACAAAAAATTACTAACATCAGTTCAGCTGCACTCTTGTTAGGCAAACTGGGATCAAAGGATAAGAAATGCCCCCTCCCTCAGGCAGGGTTTCAGCACAGTCAGGGACCTGTTATGAACCCTGGGCATAGCTCTGAGCTCCTTCCACAGCTTCCTTTCCAACCAATCCTGTCCTAATATCTCCCTGAGCCAGCCATTTTTTTTCTGTATATGCCTTGTATAGGACAATATGACTCAGGGATCCTCCAATTACTTCCTACAACTTTGCCCTCCCTTCCTGATGCCAGCAAGAAAGGGACTGTGTATTAAGCCCCCTCATAAGAGAAGATATCTGAAATGTATTCCTGGACCGCCATTTGTGTGTTGTCAGTTTTACATTTCCAGTTTATTTTTTCTCAGCTGTTTCTCTACCAAGTTATTTTCCTTTGAGTCCACAGCAAATTTTATCAACCAATGTTTTATTCAGTACTAGCAGAGAAGACAGAAGTGCTCTGTAATGACAGGATGTCATCATATCAGGTGTCTCTGTCTCACAAACCAGAATCCATCAATAGCAGGTCTTCAAAATCCTGAAATAATGCATGAAAACCACATTATGTACACCAATTTAGGCACAGTGGTTTGATGTTTCACCTCTTTCCAGAAGAACTTGGATTTAATCCAAAGAAGTTTAATTGTCCTGGTTCACTGATCTTCAGGTGCAAAAGAAGCGTTGAACCAAGAGCACAACTGTCCTGTGAGTCCCAAAAGCTTTTAAGGACTATAGTTCTAAATATATACATCTATTAGATTAAAAAAAACAAAACACACCAACTCAATCAGACAATGTTGGAAAAGCAAAGAACACGAAGATTCACTTGCTGCCTTACAGTATTTTCTATAACATTCTGTAACTACTAAAATATTATTATTCCTACTGTCAGTAGAGTATGGTAAAAACAAATTATTCTCAGAGCACTTGATACAAAATGTCACTTGTGGCAATGAGGTCTTTTATAAACTAAAGAAGGGGTAGTCATTTTTTTTTTTTTGCGCCAAGGTCAAAATTTCTTGGTCAAGGTACAGTCAAGGTCCAAATTCCACAGAAAACAATTTTAAAATAAATAAATAAATAAATAAATAAAAACGATTGCGGGGTCCATTCAAAAGTATCTGGTGGTCCAGATTTTATTCAAGAATAATTACTGCATTTATAACATGGAATAATTATTCCAGAATACAGTCATGTTTATTGAAGAATAGAATATCCACATGGGAAGTTATTTCAGAATAGCTACTACAGAAGATTTACTCTTGAACAGCTATGCCAGCCCCAAGCTTCACTGTGCCTCAGCTTCCCATTTGTAAAGTGAGGATAACAGTATTTCCATACCTCCGAAGGATGTTGTTAGGGTAAATACATTAATGAATATGAGTATCTAAATATCTAAAATAAGTACCTACAATAGACACTATGGTGATAAGAACCTAAAAATACCTAAAACGCTCAAGCAAAGAAATGATGAAAGATCAGAAAGATTGACACAGGTGCAGAAGAAATTAAAAAATAAAATCCAAGTGTGAATAGGTGAATCAACAGTATTCAAGTTAAATGAGTTTGTACAGTAACCTACAACACGTGCTGACAAATGGTTGAAAGATAAAATAGAAAACAATCTAGACCTTTTATATCTATATATCTATACACACACACACACACACACACACACACACACACACACACCTCTGCTTCAAAATTACAAGAGATACTACAGGAGCATAATGAACTGTGGTGTATTTCAGAAGCTAAAGACTGCAAACTTCAACAAGGGAGAGTGTTATATCAAAAGTTTACTCTCTGAATTTAGTGTAGTGAGATTTATGAAATATAAAAGAATGATATCATGGCTTGTTTCACTGAAAACTCTTTTAGTGCCTAGTATTTATCATAGTGATTTATTTTTGGCTGTATGTATGTATGTATGTATATCCTTCCTAGGATTGCATTTTACTAAGTGTAGTTTACTGCTAAAGGATTCCAATGTCCGTAGCTATAATACATAGCCTGGTAACACTGTCACATGCATCAAAAGCTTGGAGAAGAAAAGTATTGATCCTAATCAGATCAGACACTGAAATCTTCTGATGCATATTATTTTTCAATATTAATATCGCTTTATTAAACCCATATAAAATATTTTGCAAGTATTTGCTGCCATTTGTCATTTTTCTTATATATCTCAATTCCATTTCATACATTTCTCTGAATTACAACTTTTATACCTGGCATTAAATTAAATTGAAGTTATAGGTGTTTCTCTGGCTCCAGTTCAGATAGCCAGGAATACTGCCAATTTGGAAAGACACATATATAAAAGCAAAGGCTCAGATTATTTTCTTCTCATTATCATCACCATCCCATCTCATGTATACAAAGGTAATTTTCTATCGCTTGTGAATCACCATGTGGAAAGTAACAAAAGTACAGAGAAACACTGTTAATTTTATTAACAATAGCATGCCTGTAGAGCTGCAGATTGTAGCTGCAGCAGTGACAAGAGTGCTCATAGAGCAGAGTTCTAGCAGCTGAATGGAGGCTCCCTGAGCCATTCTGCCCTACACAGGGCAAATGCTGACAAAATGGCTCTGGGGGAAAGGCATTCTACTATTCTCCTTATAAGTGGTCCAAAAAGGAGCAGTGTGTGCTAGCCTCACAATGTCTGCTTCTGATGTCAGCAGAATACACAGGGTTACCTACGTCACGCAGGGCTGATGAGTTCCAATGCATGAACTAGCCAAATACCTACGGTTCTGCCTGTAAGGTGCTCAGCACAAATTAGGGTCAATAGGACTATTCCAGTGCTTAAAATTATGCGAAGGCTTACATAACTTGTTTAATTAGAGCCAGAGTGCACTGCAATCTGCAGGGTATAGCCCTATGAAGGAGAAGAGACTTCTGTACCTTTCCCTGCCTAAAGCACAATACCATTCAGAATTTACCCTATAGCAGTAGCATACACCAGCCTTATAGCTTTCAGAAATTTGTCAGAAGCTGATGAATAGGAGGAAGGCAGGGCTCCATACCCAAAACAATTAAAAATGCTTTTGTTTTAAAAAAAACCCACAACATTATTTGATATTTTTTAAAGCTTCCCAACACTTCAAACAGCAAAACCCTCTGACTATTTTAGTTATTCTACTGAAAATTTTAAACAGGAGAAAAATAACCCTTTATTTCTGTTCAAGATTTGCAAGTCTGAAAAGGAAAAAGTAATTTGATGGCATCTAAGGCTATGCAATTTTAAAAGAAAAATGTTTGTGGAAGAGTAAATAATACTGATGGCCCTTAGATCTATTCAGTTATTTTCTCTTGGCAATACCCATTTTTTGTATAATTGGGTTATTTTCATTTTCTAATTTTATTTTGTCAGTGTTGCTATTGCAACAAATATTGTACTTATTGTCACTATCATGCTGCGTACAGGTTGAGACTGCTAAAAAACAATATCAACTACTGGTCAAGAATTGGCTTAAGGTTAACCTGACTGCTGTAACAGTGCAATGTCGTAAAGACAAGCTGCTAACTTTAAACTGTTCACAGCATTTATTAGGGTCTGAGTAGTGCAGCAAAATCCATTATTTATAGTTTTAATACTTGATTAGGTGTTAAACAGATATCATAAAAGATTGCAGGAGAAACCTAGTTAGCTTTTTAGCAACTTCACCACAGAGCTAGCCCTCATAATTAATGTGGGTTCAGGCACCCAGGTTAGCATAGGCCATCTGTAATTGTAAAGCCTGCAGAGACAGACTAGAGCAGTGGTTCTCAAACTTTTGTACTGGTGACCCCTTTCACATAGCAAGCCTCTGAGCGTGACCTCTCCCTTATAAATTAAAAACACTTTTTAATATATTTAACACCATTACAAATGCTGGAGGCAAAGCAGTGTTTGGGGTGGAGGCTGACAGCTCGCGACCTCCCTATTTAATAACCTTGCGACCCTCTGAGAGATCCCAACCCCCAGTTTGAGAACCCCTGCTCTAGTCTGAGTTCTAACTAATGCTGCACTCACCCATCTGTGTCACTAGGACTTCTGCGGGCATGTCCCATGATTCTTTTGAGCTGAAGTAAGCTGAGAAGCTCTATGACTCTTCTCCAATAAATTGCAGGAGAACTTGTCCTTTTGGGCACACAGCAGGACCTGTATGAAGGCACTACAGGATCTTCAGCAATTGGGTGATTTAGCCTGCATCCTCACTACAAAGTGGATGGGTTCTAGCCAGTGTGAAAGTGGAACCTGGACTTTAATCCCACCAGCTGTGTTAGCTCGCACCAGTTGAAATCACCATTTAACACAGGGGAGAGATTTTTATGTGCAGAGGGAGAAGGGGTTACATCTGAGTAAGAACCCAGTCTAACTACAGTCAAGACAAACATTATCATTTTATACTGGAATCAAGACAAAGAACTGCAATGCTTTCAGGACTCAAATAGTAGATTTTAAAAAATGAAACTAAGAATTTTATTCTTCTGTCAATATTAACACAGGCGCAAGTAATAGGGAAGGAATTTTAAAACTTTGGAATTCTGAAAAGCTGGCCTCTTAAGCAGTTAATTCTGCTGTGCAATTAAATGGAATTGACTGTGTATGGTTTTCCTTCCAATATCCTGCCCTTGACTCATTCATCTGATCTTTTCTACCTCTAACTACCATGCTACCATTCTATGATCTTATATTTATTCACTTATGGGCCAGTCTATAAAGGTGAGATCCACCAAGGGACTCAGGTGTTGCAACGCTGAGTATCATGATGCCTAACTTTTAGGTGCTTAGAAAAATCACAGGAACAACAAAGCTTGAGTTAGCCACTGAGGTTCCCCGCACAATGAATGGGGAGAGACAGGCACTTAAGAATGGGATTCACAAAAGCCAGTATGCTCCCTGCCTATACTAACCAATGGGAGATGCTGATGACAGGGGTGTGTGATAAGCCCTGCCCCTCTCTTGGAGATAGGCAAATAAATCTGGACTGCAGGGATGCACTTAATCCTGCTTAGCAATTCACAAATGGGAATCACCAAACCAGATACCTGACAGGCAGCTTAGGTGCTTCTTCTCCAGGGAATGAGTTAGCCACCTGCCTTGCTCCACACAAAATGGCAGTGGGGGAGGGAGGTGGTGCCCTGCGCCTTGTAATTTTTAGCCCAGAGGTTAAAACACTTGTTTGGGATGTGTGAGATCCCACTTCAATTCCCTTTCTCTGCCAGGGAAAGGATTTGAATAAGAGTCTCTCGCCTTTCAGGAGTGTGCTATGGGATATTCTGAAGTGGAATTTCTTTAGTCTCTCCTGTTGAAGCTGTTCCACCATGGATTAAATAATGAAAGAGTCATTAGAGCAGGGGGACTGGAAGAGGGTCTCCCACCTCCCGAGGTGGTGCCCTAACCACTAGATAACACAGTCATTCTCACTTGGTTATCAGGTGGGCACCACAACCGCCTCCGCTTCCTCTGGCTGGATTCTGAATGGGATCCAATCTAACAAGTGCCATCTGAGCATAGGTACCAGATTGAGCCTCACATACAATTTAGGTGGCCAAATGCCTATTATGCCCTGGTTCTGTGGTTTATGTAGGAGACCAGCATCTGGATGTCTTGAGTGAGGCAACAGTGTGCATGCCCGGGAACAGAAACCTGGGTGCTAAGGGAACTTTTACTTTGAAAACTTAGGTGCTGAGTGAGTTTATGAAGCTACAGGGTTCAGCAGCTGTTTCGTGGATTACAGTGGAGCCAAAATTGGGATTTAGGTGCCTAAGTCTACGGTTTAAGCACCTTTGCAAATCTGGGCATAAAGCTTTAATTAAAAGTAAGTGAGGCTGATGTATTGAAACTGCAAAATGAAAATTCATTTTAATAAAAAGTATGATACAATCAGGGCTGCACTGACAATGGCACTGTCTCACACCATTTGGTTTTATCATAACTTTCCATGTAAGCACATGAACAAGCTTAATCTGCAACATCTGTACTTGTCCTCAGAATTATGTCAGCATCAATCAGTATACATGGGCAATAACATTGCAATGGATCCCAGACACAGTATACTGTAAACTTTTATGACAACCTTACCATTATCTCAATTTCACATGCAGATCCCAAACATGTTATACACAGAATGATGTGAGAGAAAGATTATTTTCTGAGCAGTATTTTGGAAGGAATAGATGTGGGGGAAATATCCAGACGACTGAAAAGGAGGAGATTGCAGCAGCCAACAGTAGGAAATAATTAGAGCATGTATAAGTAATCTTGCCCTCAGAACAGAAAGGAACAGGCAGATGTTTTCACTGTTGAAGAGGAACAAGAGACAGGATTTGTTCTAGTGCTATGTGCAGAATGACAATTCTGGTTCATGGGGGATTTTGGAATTTCAGAATTTGATTTTGTTCCAGTTTGGAACAAAAATTTCAAGATTCTCCACAAAACAGAATCTGACAAAAATAAAGTTTAAAAAAAATCAAAGTGGTTCAATTTGATCATTTCAAAATGGAATTCCACCTGAGAAGCTAACAGGGAGCTGGGAGCCTTGGAGATGGTGCTTCCAGGACTTCTAGGGTTTTGGCTCACCGTTAGCCCACTGTGCAGGCTGCCAGGAATCCCAGCTCCCCAACAGCTGGCAGGCTGCTGAAGAGCCTGGTGGACAAGCTGGCAGGAAACCAGGAAGTTTCTGAACCCTGTGCGGGGTTTCATTTGACCTTCACTGAAATCAAACCATCTCCACAAAATGTTCCAGTTTCTACACAGCTGCATTCTCTGGCGCACAACCATTCCTCTGGAGAATTTCTTACTAGCTTTAATTTGGTCACAGCCTCAGTGATCCCCATGTTATGAGCCTAGGGAATGGGGAGAATAGCAGTGTTATCAACAAAAATAAAGAATGGATGTAGAGGGTTTGAAATGAAAAATGATGAGTTTGGTTTTGACCATGGTATGTTTGAGAAGACTAGGAAATATAAGGCAAGTGGAGGAACAGTGGGAGATATGAAATGAAACAAGACAAATTCAGAGTGCCAGAGCAGATTTGGAAGTCGTCAGCATAAAGCTGATAATTAAACCAATGCAAGCAAATGAAATTAGCCAGTGATGAGTCATAGAAAGAGAAAACAGAGCCTTGAGGGACTCATTTTATAAAAAGGTATTATCACTACATCGGGCACACGTTCTGGTGCTAGAGATATTACTGGTTCTATTAGTGTTCCTTATTTTAAGAACAGGGAATATGTCTACAACAAAATAGGAATGTACTTTCAAGTGTCTCCACTGTTTATCTTTATATATGGAAAGAAGAGTAAATACATATTTTTAAAATGTTATAAAACTTTCAGAAAGTCTGATTGTATGATTATGTACACAGGAAATGCATGTCACCTCTGGAACCAGTGGGACAGAAGAGATTTTTTGAAGTTGTATAGTAAGTTCCATTATTTTTTTTAAATGATTTTGGGTTAATTTAACAGTTGCTTTACTATTAAATGAAAAGCAAAATTTACATTTTAGAGAATTATTTATTTCCCTTGTATTCCAATGCTAAATATATTCGCCTTCTCAATTCACCTCCCAGTTGGAAGCCCAGCCAGGTGAAGAATCAACAGAGTAGCAGTCTAGTTGGAAAGAAACTTGCATCATTTCCACAAGTATTGGCAAGTATTTTTTATATTTATATTTTTTAATATTTATTCATACACCTATATATTTATTTAGTTATCTAAAAGCATTAAACGCAACCCTGTTCATTTTCCTGTAAAGCTCCTGTTTGGTAGTCAGAATATAGTTTCTCTTTTCAAAATCCCCAGGCACTTCCTGACAAAGATCATGAATAGTCTGTTTATTCAGTGGATGCCTTTGGAACCTGTTGTTCAGAGAGACTGAGCCATGATTTTCTTGGGCAGAATGCTCTTTCCACGCAGGGATGGGTATCTCTTGGTCATGCTTCTAAAAGGCCTCTCTGTTCCTTCCAGAGAAGCTAGAACAGCACTATGATTTCTCAGGGATCAGTAAAATGTGTGGGTGGCTGCATGGAAGAAGCTTTCACAGTGTGGGTAATTGCTTAGTCATGCATTTCAGTTAACTAATCTTGGGCTTGTATTTTCTTGATTAGCCATGCAAGCTGATTGGATTGTTTCACTTTTGTGGGAAGTTTCATAAGCGCATCACTCTTCGCTTCTTTTTACATGCAGAAAAGTCTGATACAAGTAATGACCTCTCAGTGGTTATTGGAAAGGACTGAACTTGGGGCCACTTGAGATGAAGGAATAATTCCTACTGAAGGAAACAGTAACTGGCCCCAGTTCTCCCTGTGGACTATCCACTGAGGGGGATGCTACACACTTGGCCAGTTATTGCGAGCGAAGTTTCTCTATCCATCTGAGATTCACAGCTGTTCAAATGTCCATACAGAACCCCACTTTGTAATGACTTCATACGATAAATCAAACTCTAGGATAAAGAACAGCCATTTGAAGCCTAGAATAAATGTATGAGTGTCCATGCTAACCTTTACAAATATGTTAAATATCTTAAGGTAACTGGCAATCAATTAACTGGAGGTAAAAAAAAGTCTAATAAAGATAAGCCCTAAAAGTCTCCACTACCCTAATAAGATAGCTGCCATCCAGAGGCTGGGATGAGATGAGATCAGAAGAAATCGGGATTATATAAACAAGGACCCTCAAAAGGGACTTGGCACAATGAGTCATAGCATGGACTGATTTATATATTTTTTGGCACATCAAATCTCAAGATCTCAGGAAGTGAAGAAAAAAACATCTGTGCTTCTAAAATAAAGCCTGTTTTCGGCAATATAATCCAACTCCCTTTCCCTCAGCTGTGGTCAGTGATCTGTGATATAGAAAAGAAAGATCTATTAAAATGTTTTGGGGTTTTTTTTCATTTTTACACCTGGCACTCCATCAGAGTTCAGCTGTGGTGCTGAGCTGGGCTGGGGCCTCTGTGAAAAAGAGCATTTCCTCTGATAGAAAGCATTGTGTGTGTCAAAGATCTAGGGGTCTACCCAATTTGTGGCTGTGAAAATCATGCCACGGACCATGAAGTCTAGGCACCCAGCTCTGAAGGCAGAGTGGAGGCTGTTGTCTGGACACCCAGCTCTAAAGGCAGCACCAAAGTAAGGATGGCAATATTGTGATCCCCCTACAGTAGGCTTGCAATCCCCTTTTGGATGAGGCCCCCAGCTTGAGAAATGCTGCAGAGAAATCACATATTTTCTGTGAGTTAGTCACAGCATAAAGAGCAGATTTTGCAGATGTGTAACAAAGATCAGACTGAGGCCAACAGCTCAACAGCAAGGACTAAGGGTGGGATTTTCAAAAGAGCCTGAGTGATTTAGGAGCACAAGTTTCACTGAAAATTAATAGCATATGTGTTCTTAGGTCACTTAGGTGCTTTTCAAAATCCTACCCTAAAATAAGTGCTTGTAGTCATCATCATCTTTTCCTTAAGCTATGGTGGATGTAAGGGAGAGGCTGACAGGAGGATATAGGATGGATGGAGAGGACAGCTAGGTTTTTCAGCAGTCAAATCCACTTCAACCTCCTCTTCTTGTTTGATTGTTTTAACTTGCGATACTCCTTGTCTCAAGGCTACATAACCATCTGGTCGAATGAATATTTTTATAAACCAACTGTTATTCCCTAGAGAGGGTTGCCATTTGCACCTCACAATGGTAATTCTCCTTCTGGAGAACAAACATTGGATTCAGTAATAATATCCACTTCACAAGCCTGGTTGTTTGGATTATGTTTCACAGCAGACATCTTTTCTGGCCAATTCGAAGACCTGTTATCCATGATTCTTGAGTCTGGCCGACCTGCACTGAACACATGACCCAAAAAGAGTGAGGGTGTAAAGAAGGGGCTTTACACCACCTTTGTGGCACACAGATTCTGGGACCTGCCTCAGTCCTTGACAACTTAAAGCAGCCCAAAGACTATTCAAAATTATAACCAGCAGCTAACAGCCCCAAGGAGCTGTGCCAACAGCTGGCACAGCCTTTTGCAGATGTGCTTTGGACACATCTCCAGCACCAGAGGCTGCAAAAGAGGTGACTTGGAAGTCACTTTTGCCTTTGTGTCACCCAGAAATTCTTATTACACAGGGGAGCTTCCAGGAAGCCAGGCTAAGCCAACTTTCCACTTGCTTTGCACGACTGAGGTGTCACAAAGCAAGCAGAATGTAAGAACTGAGCCCAGAATAGCTGTGCGTGCTTGTATATTTCTCTTGGGGTTTTAGTTAGAAGCAGTTTAATGTACTGACTTGCCTTCCCTCCTGCATATAAAGTTCATCAGAGAAAACATGGGAAAATGTTGCCAGTTAATCTTTGAAAGACTAAATATTTGCCGAGTCTTTTGCCCATATACTTTGGCCTCACAAAATATATCTTTTTCTTTTAAATGCACTGGGCCCTGTGCACTGCAATTTGAATGATTAACTCTGTATGTGTTGCCTCTGGTTAGCAGACAGCACAACTTGACCAAATCTCAGTTTATGGCTGCGTGACAGCTGGCTTTAGATGCTGTCAATCATACAGTCCCTAAGGAAATTAATCATAATCATAATTTTGCACAGTGACTATGTCATAAAACTGTTTGACTGTCTCTGTATGTACTGTTCTCTATACTATTCTCAATATCTATGGCAGCTGGTTCTCAAACTGTGGTACCTGAAGTATTTGTCACGGACAGCTGACTGGACAAATAGAGCTAACTCACCTTCCTGTTTCCACCTGTTAAATCATAGCTAAACATATATGAAGTAATTTCCTAATATTCATTTTCCACATAAGCAACTGCTGAACTTACCAAAAGGATGTAATGCACTTGTGCATGTAAGTGCTGGAACTAGCAGTGCTACTGCATCCCCTGGCTTGAAGTGGTTCTATTATATACAGAGTTTACAGTTTGGTTCAACAGCTCTCAGCAGCCCACTATATAACTTGTGCCAGCACCCCTGCTTGCAAAAGGAAGGTGAAATACACTGTGCCATCATGACTGAGCAAGGTGGTGTTCAAGAAATGCTCTCTCTACTGAGATGTTGTCCAAAATATGAAAAATTTGAGATACCCATTTTATGTAACTACATTCTTGGTGCAGTGAGCGGGGAAAGAGGAAGTGATTCATGCTTCAAGGAGTGATTACTAATGAACTGCTCAAGACACATTATCGCAGAAACAAGAAGGTCAGAAAGCTGACAGACTTCCTCAAATTGTAGAGATGTCAGCTATGCCACTCTCCCTGCAGTCTCTGACCCAGGGGGCATACAGCAAAGAGGGTGATGTGGTTGGACTGCTACAGCACTCTAGCAATCTCCAGCTGTAGATGGCCACAGGGAGGACAAAACCAGCTGGCATATAAGCAGCCCCCAGCATCAGGGAATCACAAGCAATTCCTTTGTGTCTCACTCTGTCCCGCTGGTGGACCCAATGAATAGTGGGCAAAACAGAAAATCTAGCCTTACTGGTAAGATATTACTCTCATGAAGCCAGTGAAACATATTCTTATAGCAAGGTGTGATGAAAAGTTGAGTATCTTAGCTTTTTATTGTGTTTTATCTTTTTTTAACAATCATGAAATTCACCTTCCTGGAGCCATAGATCAACAAAGAGTAAATAAAATCTTTTTTTAGATTTTCTTTGGGGCATAATACTAGCCAGACTTGACTGTAAGACAAAGACAGAAGTAATAGAAGAAACAGAAAAGGCAAGAGCAGCCTAATCAAGCCCCAGGCTGACAAGAAACAAGCTCTATATCCATTTTATTTGTTTTTGGTTTCTTGGTGTTGTGTTTATTAATTTATTCTGGGGGGCAGAAACAATCTCCTCCTTTGCCCCGTGCAATACAACCAAAGTAGTTATATAACAAATATGAAAGGAAATCTTAACCACGTGCCTCCTTTAAACGTGCAATCTTGTGCAGATCCATTTTATACTAAAGAGAAGCTGTCCCTGATCAGCATTTTCAGCAGTAGCTTAAGGGAAGGGGGAGGGGGAGGAATTGAATGCGAAAACACTTAAACAAATGTTTCTGAATGCAAGGTCAGAGAAGAGCCAAACTGTTTTCAAGATTATATTATCAGGAAAGATTCCCAAACTGAGTGAAAACATCAGTCAAAATAAAGAGTGCTGAGAACAAAAGGTGAAAATTGTTTGCTTCCAATTATTCCACTTATTTTTGTGATGTGCCTTTCTGTTGACACCTTTATCCAGAAAGGACAGTGAATTTTCATGGTTAAAGTATATTACAAGGAGTGTGGAATATTCCTGCAATATAAGGCATGGAAGCACACACTAAGAGATATAGAAATAATATTCCAATGTTGATATCATCTACTAAGTTATTTTTCTGGTTATCTCTTCTATTCTATGACAACACAAGTAAAAGAGTGAACACACTGGTGTTCGGGATAAATCTTATACTTATTAAAAAGCTGAAAAAGAGCAAACAAGAAGCACAGAAAATAATTTACCTGGGGGGGGGGGAACTATTCAAAAATACGATTACTTATCTCCAGCATTTTTTTTTATATGCAGATACTGCCACCTCACTGCTGTATATTACTCTTCACTAGGAATTCCAAGAAAAATATGTAGATAGGTATCAATTTCTAGGAGAGATTTTCTTAACAAAACCTTTGTATAGATTTCAATAGAGGCAAAAGGAGGCATCCAGGTTATTAAAAAAATCCCCATCTCCAAAAATTTGCACTTATTTACAAACACAGACAGAATACATTTGCGCATGCAAATCAGGTAACTGTGCACCCAGATGTTTATCTATGTTGTTTCACCCCATCCCACAAGTAATTATCCAAAGTAACAAGCAAAAATACATGTTTTTACACGTACAAATAGTTAGAACCACATGTGATAGGTCCATTTTCAGAGGCTGCCTGAAAATGTGGTTCTCACAGTTTAAAATTCTCATCCTGCAAACACGAATGCACACAAATGACTTTAATCACAAGAACAGTCCCTCTAATGGAACTATTCCTATGAGTGCAGTCACTCATTTGTGTAACTGTTTACCAGATTGGGCACTAAATTAGGAGAATGCATCTAATGGGGGAGATAGATTACTTTATACCTCCTCTAACGTAATCTCTTCTGTCTGAACAGAGCAGTAAAGAACTGTTTGCCTAGCACTGCAAATAAAATAATTGTCTGAATACTGACACTGCTAATATTTTTTGGCAAAAGAGAAGATACTCCCAGCCACATAGACAATTGGGCCATTGTTTAACATCTAAAACTTCTACAGAAGGTAGAGATTACGGATAAAGATTATGTATCCATACTAGTATTTGTTAGATCTATCAGCTGCCCACAATACTGTTCATCATGAAGGCCAAGATTTTTAAAAGCATCTATTGATCAACTGAGTTAGCGCACCTCCATTTTGGACCCAACTTGATATATTTCAAAAGGCCCTGATTTCTAGATGATGAATGTTCAGCACTTCCTCAAAATCAAGCCTTTTTAGGGTGTCTCTAGATGTTCACTCAAAAAAATGAGGCATACAAAATCACTACTCACTTTAGAAAAATCTCGTGGGAAATGCTTACACAAGTAGAGCGTACTGGGAGCAGACAGATCTACTCTTGTGCTCTGCTACTTCCTTACTTAGCATGTGCCCATCATCCCTAAGAACACTGTCAAATGACATGCCACAGAGTTGCATTTATTTCTCCTTGTGTTCAATATACATATGGAGAAATTGAGAGATTTAGTGAAGAGGCATGGACAGTGGTACCTTCAATACACAGACAGACAACATAATAGGAAAACGCTGGCACAGAGAAATGAAGTGACTTGTCCAATGTCACACAACAGGTTGGGGCAGAGCCAAGAACAACCCAGGTATCCTAACTCCCAGTCCACTGCCCACTCATTAGACCATGCTCCCTTTCAATGACTTTTACGATTTCCCCCACATAGCTTGCACCTCATTTATGATTTATTTTGTTTAACTCATTTACAAATATTACGCTAAATCTTACACAACTGGGACTACAAGTTAATTGCTGCAATTTGAAATTAATATATTTCTTTCAACCATTCCTTGAAAGCATATTGGGCCTGTATGAAAGAACAAATCCTTAATTCTGTCAGTGATTTGTGGAACATGATTACCATACCTACAATGTGAAACTGCTAAAAGATGAGAAATGAAAGTAAAATATAAATAAAGCAGCATCAGTACCTATTTACACACACACACACACCCTAAAAATATTTAACAGCATACCACCCCTTACTGCCATCTAGAGGAGCTGGTGGTGCCTGAGAATCTCACTGATTTAGCTGTTAACAGGTTGGAGTGTTGTATTTTACAGTGTGATGTAATTACAGGTCCACTTTTTTTTTTAAATCATCCAGCACTTTCATATCCCGTCAATGACACTAGATAAGTCTATAAATATTAATGTGGTTGCTAATTGGGACACAGTCATATTTCTACATTTCTCTGTTGCAATCTGTGCTATTAAAACTGTAAAGCTGCTAACACTGGTGGTGGGGGGAATAGTGAACAGGATTAACCTTCCCTGCATGTGATCTTATCAAGTTTAAAGGTCTGGCTATGTGGTCTAGTATAAGGCTTTAGTGGCATGTGTTTGGGATGGGCACATTATTCAACAATATCTATGTGTTCACCAGGTCATCCTAATTAGTCCCAGTAAAATCTGTATACTACACCAAACCATCATGCATTCTATGAATGCTGCAAAAGGTACTTCAGAAACATTTGAGAGAGGTTTCCATCATATTATTGGGACTTTTTGGGGGGGTATTCCTCCCCTTGTAGAGCCAAGTGCCTTAGTTATATAAATGCAGTGGGGCACAGGACTTTCAGGAAGAGAAAAACTACACCTAATACATTTTAGAAGCCTCTAAAAGAGCTTTTATGAACATAATAATGTTACACATTTACAATCCAGTATTTCAGGACCTTCCAGGTCTCACAGTGAATGCTCGGTCTATCTTTTGAGAGATGGGAATCTCCCCTTTTCAGTCCAAGGTCAAAAGGAGAGCCACCAGGGAAGGAGACAGAGTAAGTGGGACACAGATAGAGTTGGTGGGATAATGGGACCTAGTGACATGGCCTACTCCCAAGAAAAAAAACACTAACAGATATAAGGCTGATGGATATTTCCTTATCATTTTAGGAAAAGGCCTAAAAAACAGTTTAACTAAAGCTGTATTAAGAAGACTCTGACGGACTCTGAAACCTTGTCTGACTTTGTTTCGTGTACTGGACTATTGTGTGTTCTGTGTTTGCTCAACGTATGCTTGTTTTCTAGCTAAGATTGTGTGGGTTGAAAGAGTTACTTGAAAACAATGGAAGGATTGCTGTGCACAACTCCATAGTTTTCTGTGGACTAAGAAGCATAAAACCCAAATTGACCAATAAGGCATTCAGCTCATCTTTGTCCTTGCTTTTGCTGTTTTTGTGTCTCTCTTATCATTTTTATTTCTTTATTTTTCACTACAAGTAATGGACATCAGGCCTATGAAACATCAGCCCATGATGTTTTGAAGATGCCATCAAAGCACCCTAGCCAGTCCTAGATTTGGATCTGCTTGCTCATTTGATGCTTCCTCCATTAGCATCTGCCAATAGGAGAGATGGGAAAACTTTGTCCAGCAATGGGACTACATCACTGAATCAGCCTCTCCAACCTGATCTCAGGTAAACCAGAGACTCCACCTACTTGAAGAAAGAGCCATGACTATGTCCAGAATCTGACAACAACCAACACCAGCATAACACGAAACCAGAAAAGGACTATTTATTCATCCTTTTTCCTTCTCCTGTCTTCCATTTTGGCTGTGTTCGTTTGTTTGGTTGAGGAAATTGACTTGATAAATCTTGCAGCTTTAAAGGTGATCTGAGAAAGTTATGGTTGTAACATCATTAATAGGGCCCTATCAAATTCACGGCTAAGAAAAATGTGAGGGACTGTGAAATCTGGTCTCCCCCTGTGAAATTTGGTCTTTTGTGTGCTTTTACCCTGTAGTATACAGATTTCACAGGGGAGACCAGAGTTTCTCAAATTGGGGGTTCTGAACCAAAACGGCATTGCAAGAGGTCACACAATTATTTTAGGGGGTTGCCATATTGCCACTCTTACTTCTGTGCTGCCTTCAAAGCTGGGTGGTTGGAGAGCAGTGACTGTTAACCAGATGCCCAGCTCTGAAGACTGTGCCCTGCCAGCAGCAGGGCAGAAGTAAGGGTAGCAATGCTATACCATACCATGCCACCCTTCACTTCTGTGCTGCTGACTTCAGAGCTGGGCGGCTGGTGAGTGACAGCTGCTGACTGAGAGTCCAGCTCTGCAGGCAGCAGCGCAGAAGTAAGGGTGGCAAGACCAGACCATCCTTACTTCTGCACTAGTGCTGACAGTGGCACTGCCTTCAGAGCTGGGCTCCAGCCCAGCAGCTACCACTCTCCAGCTGCCCAGCTCTGAAAGCAATGCCACAGCACAGAAGTAAGGGTAGCAGTACACAACCCCCTCTACAATAATCGTTTGAAAACCCGCCCCCCAATCCTTTTTAGGTCAGGACCCCAACAATTACAATCCCATGAAATTTCATATTTAAATAGCTGAAATAATGAGATTTACTATTTTAAAAATCCTATGGCTGTGAAATTGACCAAACTGGAGCATGAATTTGCTAGGGCCCTAATCATTAACATTCCTTCATTAAGTAACAAAGCTCATCTTGTAAATGAAGGTTACTTACTGTCACTGGCAGTTCAAGATGCGTGATCCCTATCTGTATGCCACATGTGGGGTGCACATGCACACCCTGCACCCAAGTCTGGAAATTCTTCCAAGCAGTGTCGATTAGACCTCACATGCGCTGTAGATCTTCTTGTGCTCCCAACCAAGGGTATAAGAGACAGTGGAAGTCAACACCTCTCCAGTTTCTCCTCTTACCACAATTCCACAAAATCCAAAACAGAGGGGATGGAAGGCAGGCAGTGGAATACAGATGGGGACCACACATCTTGAACTACTTACAGTTGTAGTAAGTGACCTCCATTTCTTCTTCGAGTGATGGTCCCTATGTGTATTCCCAAAAGTGGGTGATTAGCAAGCAGTGCTAAAATTGGAGGCATGAAGTAGTGCATAGTATGTGTCATAAATGTTGGATAGACCTCCAGGTGGCTGCCTTGTAGATATAGTTAGAGGGAGAGGATAGGTGGCATCAGTGGTGGTAGGCAGGTCTCAACCATAATGTCAAAAATGTAACTTAGCTGGTGGTCGGTAGTGAGTAGAAGCCGTGGCAGTAGAAGGGGCTGAGAAGTGAGGCTCCTGAGCCCTCTGGTGTTTCCACAGAGGTTCAGTTGTGCAGTGATAATAAGATGCATGAGGAAGAGGTGGTCTTGGTCTATAGGACTGTATCAGTGTTTGCTCCTGGGGTCTGGAGTATAGATCCCCGGGGAACACAGAGTCAATCTCGAGTCTGTCAGAGAATGCAGAAACTCATCCATTCTTTCATTAAAGAGATTTGACTTGTCAAGAGGCGGTTCTAGACCTCCCTACGAAACCCAGCCAAGAGGCCCTCCTCAGGACTAATCCAGTGATCAGACTTCTGAAAGCGTTCTCTGCTGCATCCACTGATTTTTGAGCCAGTTATGACTATCTCCAATGTGGCTTTGGTTTCTCAAACAAAGCTTTAAAATTTTCCACTTCTCCTTTATGTACTGGGATACTTACTGTCAGAGCCTGTAAAGTGGGCTATCTGCCCTAGTGGTTGGAGCCAGGAGTCAAGGAAGGGTGGTGGTAATGCCAAGGGTCAAATCTGGAGTGAATCAGAAGTCACACCAAGAGTCAAGTCAGCATTAGAGGCAGAAGTCATGCCAAGGATCAAGCCAAAATCAACAACGGGAGTCAGGGTGAGGAAGTAGGAACCAGGAACAAGGTGTGGCAGCATGGGAGGAGGCATGATAGCATGAATAAGGCACAGAAAGAAGGGATTTGGTTGCAGAGGTCTGGGCAGCAACAAGCCTAGCAATTAGTTGCTCAGACAAGGGATGCAACAGGAACAGGAAGCTCTATATTTGATGGCATCCAAAAAGCAGTCTGCTATTAGTCATTTGACCCTATTGAGTCAGCGGGTGTGACTTTTAGAGGTGAGATATATTAGCGGAAGTGCCTGCATCAAGCCTTGGAGAACGGTGGCACAGAGGCTAAGTCTCCCGCTCAGCAGGCCTAAGTTGGAAACTTGACACCTACACAGTTTTCAATCCATCCTCCTCTTCCTTATGTTCATTTTTCAAAATTCACCTGCACATGCCAGTTCAGATGTATGGCTTCCTTGGAGTTGTTTTTATAAATTAGGCATCAAACTAGCTAGCCATGAATACAAGTAAAGAATACAGACGTTAGGAAATGCAGTTATGATAAATTCAGGATACTGATGTGCTTTATTATTTAGAGAAAAATGGTCAAAGCACCAAAAATCAAGGATAAAAAATGTTCAGTTTATTCATCTCACCTTCCCTTTTTCCTCCAAAATGTTCATACTGTTTCATCTATACATGATCTGTTCCAGAAATTTGAATTTTCAACTGCTGTAAAAATCAGACTTCTTGCAATAAAAACAGAAAATTAGATGATGGTGCCCATAAAATCTTTTAAGAGATAATTTTAATAGCTACTGTATTCTTTTGGCTAGTATCTACCTAATTTCATGAGGCATGTCTTATTTTTTCATATGAACTTTTAGAGCCATTTAAATCCATGTGGTTTTCAGGTTAACAGTGTACTGCACTAATAAAATACAAACAGCTAAAAGCTCTATTTTTTTCTTTTTCTTCAGAATAAAGATTTTGCTCTATTATCGCTATATGCTGGGAAGGTATGATTAGCCTCTTTTAGTTCATTCTTCTATCTTTCAGAGATCTTCATTATGTGATGACATACTTTTCTGTATTGTAATATGTCTTTCTCAACAGCCACATTTATGGAAGTAGGTACTTTAGCAACTAATGAAAAGCACTGACATGATTTGCTGCAAGCCAACTCATAATCTCAGTCACTAACAACATTAAATGTATTTCACTAATGCATGGTACTTGGCACCAACAACAAAAGTAGTGCTTAATGAATATGAATCAAAATGGTTCTGATCTGCAAGAGGAACTGAACACGGATACCCACAACTCACATTTTTCTTTATTTTGACTATGGAGTCATTTGCAAGGATAATTCGAAACAACCAATTCAAATATATCAGGCATAAAGCCAAAGGAAACATAATAGCAGAAGTTTATCTTCTTTTTCAGATATAAAGTTGGTTTTGTGATTAATGTAATGATCACTATTTCCTTATTTTATGTGTTTGCTCACACTTTGGCGAATTGTCGGGATTTTGTTAAAACACAAACAAAACAGTGGCCAGGACAATTGGATACCAAAACATTAACAGAAACAGCAACAAGATTTTTTTATGTCAGTGAACTAAAACATTTTTAAAGTAATAAAAGGGAAATAGCATTGAATATGTATTCAAAGATGATGATCTCCCTGTAATTAAAGAAGTCTAACAAGAATACAGAAATCTTGAAATGATTGACTTTCATTCCCCAGCAGTATTGCTGTAAAAATGAACATCACTGCTAAACTCAGTATTACCTATTAAAAAGGTGCATCCGGGGATATCTTGAATGAACCAGGAAGTGCCACTGGGTTTCACAGTGCCGCCAAATAATTTTAAATACAGGTAAATTTAAAATTCAATTCTACTCTGACTGCACTGCAATGGGCTCACAAGAGAGGACACTGAGAACAGAAATCAAGGATAAAGCTAACATTAGAGTTGAATTAATCGTTCATCTTCATCACCCTATTACCCATCACTTCACTAGACCAAATTCCTTTTCATCCTTGCCTTCATGCTTATTTACATTAAAGAGATGCTCCTGCATGTCAGAAAATTGAGGGTAAGTACATTTTGAACCCAAAGAGAGTTGGGCTGTGGTTAACTCCCAAACAATACTGTTTTAACATGGTCAAAACACAGTTGCTTGTGATCCTGTATGTATAGACCTCAAATCACCACCAGCTTTTCAGAAGTAACCAAGTGTAATTGTTTTGATTTTAGATAAATCCATTAATGAAACACAATATTTTACCATAATTCACAAAACAAGGTTTGTTCTCATTAAAGTATAAATATTACATTATAGGACCAGTTAGAGACCAATTGTATCCTGCCCCTGCTCATCTGAGCAGGGCTGGAGGGGCAGCCCTGTCTTGCTGACATCTCCTTCAGGATGGTTAGATGTCAACTCAAGATAAACATGGGTAAAACAGAGCTCCTTCACTTCTGCTGACCAAGCCCTCCCCACTACCTCCTCAATTGATCACTGTGGACAACATCACCATCCTGCCTGTCACTCAAGCCCACAATTCAGGCATCATCTTTGACTTGGACTTCACAGCATGTCCTCACATCCATGCTATGTCTAAATCTTGCCCATCATTTCTGCATGAGAACTCTTAAGATACAGCCTTTTGTATCCATCCACACAGCTAAAATGCTCATCCAAGCTCTCATCATTTCATGTCTCAACTTCTGCTACGTCCTCTTCTCCAGCCTTGACAAATGCAATCTTGTCTTGCTCATATCGTCAGAAAGCTGCTGCACAGATCATTTTCCTTCCCCATTGCTGTGATCATTTCTCCCCTCTCTTTTAATCCCTCCATTACCTCCTCTTTCTCTATTCCATCAAACAGAACATAGGGCATGTCTACACTATTCAGTTCAGTCTACAGTCTTCCATTATTCAGTTCAGACTACAGAAGTGTGAATTGCAACATGACCAAAGTGCTGTGCAGTAATTCCCTCGTGTGCACCCTACAGGTGCAAACTACAAAGTTCCTAGTTCATGTGACTATAATCTCACCCCTTGTAGTCTGAACTGTAGACAAGCCCACATGCTACTTGTGTTCACTTTCAAGATCCTTAACAGTCAGTCACAATCTTACCTATCGCCTCTCATTCACTGCCAAGCTGCTGATACTTGCCTCTGATGAATCCTTGATCCAGCCACCACTGTTTACCAGTTAATTTTTGAACAAGCACCTTCATACTTTCTTCTATGCTGTCCCTCACACTTGGAAGGTGCTCCCCACAAAAATCCGCAAAACTACTTCATTATCCACCTTCAAATTCCTCCCCAAAACTCTTCTTTGCCGTGATGCCTACCAAAAACTTGACCACAGTTAGGCTGCTGGTGTGCAGAGACCACTTCCTACCACACTGACCTATACTGCCTCATTTTTAACTTGTAATCCCTCTCCTCTCTATATCCATCTCTTGTCTCTTGATTTATAATTATATTGTAAGCCCCTTAGGGCAAGGACCTTTTTTTTTTTTGTTCAGTGTCTATACAGTGACTAGCACAATATGGTCCTGGTCTATGACTATGGCCCCTAGGAACTATGCTAATAAAAATGATAAACAAACAGATAAGTTCCCTTCCCACAAAAGGAGAACACTGTAGCAGTCTCTGTGCGTCCTGTGTTCTGGAGAGTACATGGACTACTTAATCCTGCTACCTCTGGAGAGCCAATAGATGGGAAGGGTGATAGGAAAGCAGGTTCATGGTCTTACCATTCCCTTCATGCTGGCCTGTGGACCAGGACCAGGCTGCAAACTATTCTGTGCCAGCCTAATATGCGACACAAAGTGCAAAACCTTCCTCCACAGGGAGCGGCATTAGGAGACTAGGCCTTAGGCAGACACTGTCTCCTCAGTGCAGAAGGAAGATAAAACTCACCTAGATATAAATGAGTGCTCAAATATTAAAATGTATAAATAGCTGTGGTTCTGCTTTTGCTGCCATAGCACAGAATTAATGATAGCCAAGGGTATCGTATTTGTACTATATCTCATTTCAAATTAAAATAAAATACGTTCACAGGGTTGTGCAACACACAGTGCCTCATGGGGATGTGAGGAAGAAGGATCCTGCCAAAAGGACTGTAAAGAACATGAACTAGAGTGGACCGAAAACTGGAATTTCTGATGTGAGGGAAACCCAAAAATTTCAAAACTGGTTTTCCTCACAAATTCAGTCAAAGAGATGAACTCTTGAATTTTTTTGTGAAACTAAATATTCCAAAAATATTCTTTTCAATCTTACCACAATCTTTTGTTCTGATAAGATCAAAACATTTTGTTTCTGCTTTATTGTTTTGACTGATTATTATATTATCTTATCAAAACAATAAAGTCAAAATATTTTGACCTGATCAAAATGAAACATTTTGATAATTTCCTATCAGAAACATTGCAGAAATCAATAAATTCCCTGATTTTTTTTTCTTTTTCAAATAATCATTTGCAGAGAGAAAACTTCTGTCAAAAAGCTGCACCCAGCTGTGACAAACACACTGGGAGGAAAACTACTCTACCAGGGGAGAGGGACTATCAACAGCCCATAAGGACCCAGGGGATCATTCACCAAGGGTACACAGTATTAGTCTGCCATAGGTCTTATACTGGCTCCTGACAAGCGCCAGCATGTGTGCCAGGGGTGGAGTAGGGTGGCAGAGCAATATCAAGAGTCTTCCTCGGGGCAGCTGTAAGTTAAAATGGGGGAAAATTTGGCCTTCCCAGTCCAGAATCAGAAGGCCACAAATGTGACTTAAAACACACTATTGCAAAAGCAGGAGAGACAATACATATATCATAATAAACCTCACAAATCCCTATTGGCAAGAATAAACTCAGGACATTTCGATACTACTTTATGCTACCAGAAAATGATAAAAACCATATGCCAATATCATATAAACATAAAAGGTTGTCACATGGAGGAGGGAGAAAAATTGTTCTCCTTAACCTCTGAGGATAGGACAAGTAGTAATGGGCTTAAATTGCAGCAGGAGCAATTTAGGTTGCAATTTGGAAAAACTTCCTAACTTTCAGGCTGGTTAAGCACTGGAACATATTACTTTGGGAGGTTGTCGAATCTCCATCATTGGAGAGTTTTAAGAGCAGGTTAGATAAACACCTATCAGGGATGGTCTAGATCAGTGGCTCTCAACCTTTCCAGACTACTGTACCCCTTTCAGGAGTCTGATTTGTCTTGCATACCCCCAAATTTCATCTCACTTAAAAACTACTTGATTACAAAATCAGACATAAAAATAAAAAAAAGAGAGAGTCACAGCACACTACTACTGAAAAAAATGCTTATTCTCTCATTTTTACTATATAATTATAAAATAAATCAATTGGAATATAAATATTGTACTTATATTTCAGTGTATAGTATATAGAGCACTATAAACAAGTCATTGTCAGTATGAAATTTTCATTTGTACTGACTGCACTAGTGCTATTTATATATGTAGCCTGTTGTAAAACAAGACAAGTATCCTGTATCCCCTAGAAGACCTCTCTGTACCCCTGGTTGAGAACCACAGGTCTTGATAATACCTAGTCCTGCCAGAAATGCAAGGGACTAGACTAGATGACCCCCCGAGATCATTCCAGTTCTACAAATCTATGATTCCATATATAAATGACAAAAAAAACCCATCTCTTTTGACCTGAGAAAAAGCCTGCTATTTTCAAGTTAAAAATGGCTTTTTTTCTGAAGTTAGAATGTTGTTGAAAATGGGACTTAATATGGGACACTGGTTCAACCTTAATTATGGTGCCAGTAACCATTCCATAATAGCCCTAGGTGCACTGATGCCATAAACAATGTCAGAATTTAATGTTCCCAGAATCTTTTCAAGTGGTTTCAGCAATGCTTAAAAGGTCATGGTGTGGTAGTTAGTGTAAAGCATTCAGTATTAGATTCCAAAATTCACATGAGTTCAAGGGAGTTCAGACCCGGTGTTCTGGCTCAAGTCTATTTCTAATTAAAAGCTCATAGGGTGCATGGGATTAGACAGGAGACTCGCATCTGGGTGCAGGGTGATGGGAATTGAGAACACTCAGTGCTCTCATACAATGTGCTCAGCTAGCTGCATGATCGGGTTCAATAAAAGTAATTTCTAACTAGAAAGATGAGAACTTGAAGGCAGAAGTAGAAGGGAGAAGAGAGGAAAATTTTCCTGGCAAGACTTTTTTTGTGTGTGTGCGTGTGTCAAACATGCTTGAGAGTGTTTCATTACGTGAAGTCAATCAGAGAAAAAAAATGAGAAAGATTGGAAAGCAAGACAATAAAAAATTATGATAAAGCATATGAACTGATTCCCTAAATGTTAGTTTTAATTCTGCAGCTGAATCCCTTGAATTGCTACTCCTTTAAACAGAGCTCAAAGAATGCAACTATCAAGCTGTTTGCTCTACAGATGGATCCACAGTGGTAGACATACAGCTGTGCATAGATGGCACAGATGTTTTAATTTTTTTATTTTTTTTTGTTAGCTTGAAGTCAGATTTTAGGAGGGAGATTACACACGGCTGTTACATACAGAAAGAATATAATGTACTGGCACTAATCTCCATCTACAATAGGCTCAGTGCTTTAACCAAAGCTAAAAGCATTGGCCTTCGGGTACATACTGCTCTACATAAGGGGATGAACGTGCATTCATTCCAGTCTCCAGGCACTCTCACAATAATCAGTCACTAAATATTGCTGCCCTAGGTGAATGTTTGTGTAGTCTAATGTCTGTTCCTGAGAACTACTACTATGAAACTTTATAAGAATATAAATAGGAACTGCAGTTACACTCACTAAGATGAAAATTGTAAGTCAAAAATTTCCCCTGTGGTACAGTATTGCACAGCTAGATACATTATAGGGTTTTAACAATTTACTTAGATCTCCTTTATTACACCTTTTACACCCCCTCCCTCCTTCTAGTCTGAGTTAATATCAGAATAAGTCATTTTGTATAGAAAGAAACTAGTATAGATAGTACGAAACACATTTTTGCATTCACAGGCAGCATCTGATATAAAATTTGTTAATTCATATTATCTACTATATATATAATAAAAGCAGCAAAGAGTCCTGTGGCACCTTATAGACTAATAGGCATATTGAGCATGAGATTTCGTGGGTGAATACCCACTTCGTCGGATGCAACGACGAAAGCTCACCCACGAAAGCTCATGCTCCAATACGTCTGTTAGTCTATAAGGTGCCACAGGACTCTTTGCTGCTTTTACAGATCCAGACTAACACAGCTACCCCTCTGATATATTTAATGGTAACATGGGACAAGAATTAAAAATGTATATCATAGCAATGACTTTAAAAAGGATATGTAACCATGGTGGGAAATTATACACACATGGTCAGTTGGTTTCTTTATGTATAGACACCCAGATCAGGAACAACATACATGTATGGAATATTAAAAAAATAATACTAAATAGATATACTGAAAGTCAATTATCATTAAAAAATAATTCCTACAAGTGAGGATAACTCTTTCCTCTTTTTCCATGCTCAGGGCCCAGTCCTTCAAACACTCATGTACATGAGTAACTTGGCTTGCAAAATCAACTTACTTACATGCATACTGCTGTTTGCAAGACTGAGCCCATGAAAACACTTTTTACGGGGGAGGGGGAGACTAAGGCGTTGTCTACACTACATGGGAAATTTGATCTAAGCTACGCAATTTGAGTTACATGAATAGCGTAACTCAAATTGATGTAGTTTCAACCTATTTACCATGGGGTCCACACTATGCGATATCGATGGAAGAAGCTCTCCTGTTGACTCCCCCTTCTCTTCTCAATCCAGTGAAGTACAGGAGTTGACGGCAGAGTGATGTGTGGTCGATTTAGCAGATCTTCACTAGATATAGAAATCGACTGCCGATGCATTGATCGCCTCTCGTCAATCCCCCGGTAAGTGTAGATAAGCCCTAAAATAATCCGGTCCTCCTAGCTGTACTTTCCTTTGAGACATTCCCTTTAGGTCTTCTCTTCAGTGAGCATCACCTCTCTGTGGCTCTGCAGGATTTATGGACTGTTCATCTCTACTATTGCTTTTGTAAAGCATACATAAGCAGCAAGCCCTTGATACAACTTAAATCAGCTTATTCAGTTTTTTGGGTTTTTTTTAAACTCTTAAACTATCATTGGAGCTATGACAATTCACAGCAGCTAAGGATATGCCCCTTAGATTGCAGGTTCAAATAAAACCTACACGAGAGAAAGTCCTGTCTCCAACAACTTTACTCTCTTACTTTTCCCAACTCAGTCCTCAAATACCTAGCACAAGAATTGCCAGAACTGTATCTTTGTGAGCTACCTCAACTGCTAATAGAGAACTGTTTGGAATTGGTTAGTTTTATTCCTTTATAAGATGCACCGATCATCAACATGAAGATGCATTTACAATAAAAATAATGTCCAAAAGCTTTGTTTCTCAGTTCTATAACAAGGACCTTTTATTTTTTTTAAAATGCAATTTTTGGTAGTGCAAGTCACTTATACTATGATCTCGTTTCTTTTTTCAGTATCCTGGATCTGCTAATACAGGTATATGATAACCAACACAGAGTACTAATGTTTCTCATATGAGTGTCTCCCAGTTCACTTGTACATTAAGCACTTGACCGTTCCATTTGCTGGCAAACTTCCTATTGACCTCAATTGGAAAGAGACTGGGTCTGTAGTCTTTGTCATCAGGCCCAGTATTACTCCTGCTTTAACTGTTACAGTGAAATCCGTTACAGCACACTCTCTGGTTATAGATACCTCATAATGTGCATGCAGACTGACTCTCTTGTGAAGTAAGTGAAATTTAAATTTGTATATTTTTAATTCTGTGATACTGAAATTCATTTAGAAAGGTATATATTTAATAAAAATATATGTCAAGGCTGCTTTAAAAAAATCTCAGAACAGCATGCATTCTGTCTGGTAGATTTACTCTCTGATCCCCTTCTGATCTTACATCTCAGAGAAATCCTGGAGGCATCACTATACAACTCCAGACTGAACACCTACTGTATTCATAACCTGCTACAGAAGAACTTATTTAAGGGTTTAGAAGAAAAATGTTATTGGATCCCTTTGCTGTTTTTGACACTGAATTTGCATCCTTGATCTAGAGTTACACATATAATTTCATATGCATATGGTTGATACTCAGTACTATTCTGGAAAAAGTTTAGCTACTGTGGTCTCTGAACACTGCACTGTAGATTCATATGATCTATTATGGGCTTGATTGTTCCTTTAAGGCCCAACACGGGGATGTATCACCCCAACAGGACTGCTGGGCGGCATTGTGCCTCAAAGATGTATAGTGCCTCTTAGAGCCATCAGGGAGGGCATTCACTGCATCATCCGTTATGCGGATATAACACAAGGTTTCCTCCAATCCCAGCAATCTCTGCTAGTCACAGGGGGGAAGGGAGGAAGTATCACTGCCAGCTAGGGTAGCTAACACTACTAGCAAGGAACAGTGCAAGGACTGCAATTGTTCAAAGATGCTATTATTCACTATTTGTCATATGTAATTTAGCTGCCTCCTGTTCAAAAAGTTTCAGCCATACAATAATGGAACAGAGATAACGTGTGAGTTCAGCATCAATCACTTACCATAATCCGCCCCCCCCACATCATCACACACATGGATTAGTAAATAGCCAAAGTCAGCTAGTTCAGCGCCAGACATTAAAATGTGTTTGGACAAACAATTTGATAAACACTTATAAATAATGACTTATTAGCAGAATTCAGGAAAAGTTTATATATATTTCATAAACAGAAAATGGGACTAAATTTGATAGAAAATTAATTCAAAACAAATACTTAAACTCTCTCCAGTTTCTAAAGAAGTAGATTAATTGCTGAACCTGGCTAGAACCATGTTTGTTTAGAATATTTTTATATTAATATAGATGTTATGTTGTAAGAGAATTTGTCTCAGATTAAAAAAAAGTGTCACCAGCAGAAGAGTTTTAACTGATTAGGAGAAGGTTTTCTTCAGTATGAATAAAGTTAAGAGTGGTTTGTGGGGCTAAATCCAATATTTGACAATATTTACAAGACATTGTTTGAGAGCTCTATGGATAATCTACCATGAATGGCATCAGCATGTGATTTGTGCTTCCTCCTCTAAAAATAAAAGAAGATGCTATCCACATCTGGCATCCAGTATATTCATTTTTTAATAGTGTTAAAGTACAGCATCATGTCTTAAGACCAATTCAAGTGGAAAGAGAGATACTGTGGATTAGTACAGTTGATCTGTTGAGACAGGGAGGTAGAAAAAGCATTTTTTTAAAATTACAATGTTTCCAAACATCACAAAAACCTGTAGTGGGCAGCCCAAGATGAATAGGCTGGGTTTAACATTAGTCTAGGTTGAAAATGTCAAATGAGAGAATTAGTCCTATATTTTGAGGATATGGAACTGGGTAAAGTCTAGGGGTAAAATTACTGAAGAGAAGATCTGATGCACTTGCCTCAAATATTTTGCCTACACCAGCATTGATGTTGGACACTTCAGGCTCTGAAGATGACTTTCTTGATAATAGTTCTATTGGTAGTAAAGAGAGTCATACTAAGATAATGGAAAGATAATGCTGCTCCAGTTGAAGTGGAATGGTTTGCATTCTTGTACCAGACAGCCTTATCCTAAGGAAGCTATGTCTACACTAGCACTTTTGTCAGTAAAATTTATGTCACTCAGGTGTGAAAAAAAACTCCCCTGACCGACATAAGTCACACCAACACAAGCGCTGGTGTGAAGAGTGCTATATCAGTGGAAGACGCTCTCCTGCTGACATAGCTACCGCTGCTCGTTGGGTGTGGTTTAATTAAGCTGATGGGAGAACTTACAGCAGTGCAGCTGCAGTGGTACAGTTGTGCCACTGTCAGGTCTCTAGCTTAGACATAGCCTAAGATGCATTTAGATGGAAGGGAATTCTTTCAAGATATAGATGAAGCAGTAGTGACTCCTTAGAAACTTTTGTAATGCAACGTCATCCTGTACTTGGTACAGGTTTAGGGCTAAACTTGAATTATTTTATTAAATATTTTTTCTCAGTTTTGAATCCTGCAATTTCCCTTTTTCACTAATAATTTAGGTTGTGGAGTTAATGGGGGACAGCTTGGAATGGGATTTTTATATTTGGTATCAACATGCTCCTGTTTGTTGGGATTTTTTATAAGTGTTTTTAATAAAAAATATGATTTAAAATATTGGTTTCAATGTAAACATAAGATATCACTTTGTAGCAGTAATTAAGACACTATTGAATTTTTTTCATGTACTGTACCCCTTACATTTCTAGAAGAGTGCTGCCTGCAGGGGCAGGTGACATTTTATGACACAGCGTTGGTGTAAGTTACAGAGGTGATATACTCTGCTCACTCTCTCATAGAAACGATTTGTTTTTTCTTGCTCTTCATTAGTCCAACATAAATATTATTCAGACTGAAAGTGTAAGTTTGTTGTTGGGCTTTGGAAAACAACAATTATCAATATTAAGACAGGGGTCCAGTTCTGCAAAGACAAAGCATATGAGTTAACCCAATGCTTATGTCTTTAAATAGACCTTTACATAATTCTCCACATTTTACAAATGAAATAACAGCCGTTGGACAAGGTCACTTCTGGTAGAACTGGGAAAAGAATCCAGCTCTCACATATGTAAAAGCCAAGTTTCACCAACATTACCTTTCAGATTGAATGGGCCAAACCTACATGTTTGGCCATGCTGTGTGTAAACACTGCTCTTGCCATTAGACAATGCAGTTTCTAGTGCCAGGAACAGGGCACCCTGTCAGACTACATCTCCCATGATTCACCACACTACCCACTTCTTTGTGAGGGGAGTCAGTGCATCATGGATGTCCCTAGCCATGGTGTATCAGGGGAGATGTAGTCCTGCTGGGGAATCTACTGCATAAAGAAAAATAGGGACATGACGCAGCAAACTCCATCTCCCATGAGACATGATGGCAGCAATTCCAAATAGAATTATTTTGGTTTATGGCCAAAATATTTTGGTTTGGGGGCATGTGTTTTTTTTGACAAAAGAAAAAATATCAAAATTTTCAGAAGACACGTCACAAAAAAACAAAAAACCCAACATGGTTTAGTTGAATTTTCTGGTGAAAAACAGTGTTAACAGAAAAATTTCCACCAGCCCTATTACATGGGCAAGCTTCCTTCTCGCATTTTCTACTTTCAAGTGCTTGACTTTTCAACCTTTTGTAGCCCAAAGTCCAGTGTGCTTCAACAGCAGCTGTGGGAACTACAAGTTGTGGACTACAAACTGCGGCATGCTGGGAGAACTTTCTGGTTCCTGCCAAGGTGAACCCTCTGCCCTCCCAGCAATAGGTCTCAGCACTGTCTGAGCTGGAGGCATGTAGCAGGCAAGCAGAGAGGAGGCTGCTGGACTGTAATCCTGTTCTATGTTCTTTGAAGAATAAAGCCTTGTTCCTAGTGGTTTGTATGAGTGGGTCTGGTCTGAGGTAAACACACACTGAAGACTGGTCTAAACCACACAGCTTTTGGCGACAAGGCTGTGTCAATTATAGTTGTATGCAAATTATTACAAATATCCAAATCAATTACATAGTGTTTATAAAATGTCATACATGGGGCTGACCAAAATTTGGCAGCTGTGCACTGGCACTCAGAAATAGCAGAGATTTCCTGGCAGTCCCACCCTCCACTGGGGCTGCTGATCATCACGTGGAGAACTGGAGAGTTACAACTGCTGAGGTAACATTTGGTTGGGCTGGAGGGGAAGGAGATGTCTTCCTTCCAGGACTGTTTGCAGCTGTGAGAGGCTGCCTGAGTCTCGCAGTTCAAGGAGCTTGCACCAGCTGCCTAGAACTGTGGCCACAGTCCTGAGAGGCACACCCAGCTGCCAGGAGTGCCGCTGCTTAAACAGGAAAACCACAGAATGCCCACTCAAGGGAACTGGCTCCATAGCTAGGTACAGCTCTATGATATTAACAGAGCTGTGGTTTCTACTCTAGGCTGCTGCGCAACCTCTAAGGTGCAGGGAATTGAGGCACCCACTCATGAGCAGGCACCTGAAAAGAAGAGTCCTGCAGGAATTCTGGGAGACTTGGCAGGGAATTAACTCAGGACCTGCTAGAAGTGGTGCTGGGCCTCTGCACCATCAGATTTGGTTACCAAAATACACTCCTCTCTAATCACAAACATCCCTAGGTTAAGAGTTCATGACTGCAGCCAGTTCATCCTCCTTTCAAACACACTTCAACCTGACACACCAATACAAGCGTGTTTTTCTTTTCTATACAAACCAAAACATTGTTTTGAATATATGCCTTTCTGCTGTCTGCCAAATAAATAATCTCAATATTAATTTAATTGCCTTGTGAGGCGGACAAGAAAATATCTGCCTACAATAGATGGGTTAAGTATATTCCACCTGAAGAACATAACTGGAAGCTATGAAGAGGAATCCAGGACAGATTCCTCCTGCGCTGGTGCAGTGCAGGGACATGGGGGACATAGCCTGACCCTCTTCTATTCAGGGATTGCAAGGACCAGTGCAGCTGCACCCCCTTTGCAATGACAGAGGTCTGTAGGACTTTACAGGACCACAAAAACACTGCATGCACGTCCACCCCAGCCACACCTCCTCCTATCCCAGACATCTCTTTCCCACTCCTCCAACCCATTCCTGCACGTCTCCTGCTCTAGAGGCTGCTGTAGAGGTGGCATCAAGTCTCTCTGAGTGGGGATATTTCCTGGGAAGGTCTTATGCCTGACCTACGACCCCTTTGTGCAACTACAGCCTAGCCTAGCGAGCTCAAAGGGGCCATAGCACAACATTAAATTGGCCCTGCAGTATATAACAAGAACTGCAGTGCGCGGTAGGTAGGGTGACCAGATGTCCCATTTTTAAAGGGACACTCCTGGATTTGGGGACTTTTTCTTATATAGGTGCCTATTACCCCCCACCCCCTGTCCTGTTTTTTCACAGTTGCTATCTGGTAACCATGGTGGTAGTAACAGGGAGAGTGGACATTGGGGTCATAGCACAAGGCATTCCAGCTTCCCTTCAAGACTCAGGAGAACTCAGAGGAAGCAGCCACACCCGTGTATAACTGTGTTTTTTTCTATCTCACAGTTTCATTATTGTCACAGCCTCACTGTTGTTCTGAAGACCATGACGTACAAAGCTGATTATCTGAACATGCTTTCTTCTCAAACCCAAATTAAATTTAACCTTCCCTTTCTTGCATTGCTTCCACAGATCTCTGACTTATGTTCTTTTCATTAGATCATGCACACAAGCTTGAATGAGATACCAAACAGCAGGTCAGATTGACCACATGTCAGGGAATCAAATAGAAAACCTCCTTCTTATCTTGCCGTATTCCCCAACCCAACCTCATACTAACTCTAGGGAGATTATGGTTTAACACTAATAATAAATAAAATTCCGTTGGATTATTTTTAAATGACTGTCCTCTAAAAAGATATCTGGGGAGTTTCATGGCTATACAGCACTCAGAAGCACAGAATTGTTGGGGAAAGGCAGCAGCTGCTCCAATGCTGCATCAATCCATGCACAGCAGAGCAAAAACACTGCGTTAGCTTTGCTGTGCTATTTTTTCTTTGTTGACTACCTCACAACTGTGTTCATGGAAACCCTGAGGGACTACTAGGAGCAGCTTTAGCTGCTCAAAAGAATAATATAAAAGTCACTTTTTTATTGAAAGGCAGTTTATTCGTGATATAAGAGCTTGGAGCAATGGGACCAGGATGCATTGCCAGCTGCTCTTTACTCCCACCTATCTCCCATCATTCAGTGCACAGAATCTGAAAAAGAGCCATAAGGAAAATCTGAGAAGTGGCAGGGACAAGATCAGACATTAAGATGCCAGAAAAGCTCTTCCCACAGTGATTGAAGTAGATACTAAAGAGTCCTGGAAAAGGAAATGCCCAAAAAATCTCAGCCAGCTTTTCCCTTTATTGCATCTTAGCCTCATCCTCCACTACTAATGGCACCTCTTTAACATCATAACCCTCGTTCTAGTACTAGATCCTTAAAAACAGAGTGTTAGTTGTGCCAAATGGTACATAGATGTCCACATGGCATTAGGAGGAGGCTAAGTCAGGATACGAGTTCAAGTTTCCGGTGTTTAGATACTAGCAGTCCCCTAACCACTTGTAGAGAAATGAAACTATAACTGAAATACAGTCCTTAGTTTTCTAGCTTAGGACTAGAATGCAAGCCACTTACTCATACAAGTAGTTCAACTGAAGTCAATGGGACTGCTTCTGCAATTTTAAGGGGTTTGCAGCTGAACATGAAGAGAATAATGCGCATGCTAGTTAAACACATCGTTAAAAGATGGAATAGCTCACATCTTCAGTTCTTCTCATTTTTATAGGTGATAGCCTACTATTTAGTATTATTATTTTTAAAATATTTTGTTGTCTTGGATTTTGTGCCTCCACTAGCTTCCTGGAGTCAGTTTGCTATTTTCTCACATAGGTGCCACAGAAGTGGATTTCCAAAAGCTATGATAAAAAAAATTGCATTAATAAGGAATCTGACTTCAGCACAGCAAACAGTAAAATAATTATGCTTCTGTAGCATTCATTGTTGCTACCATTATTAAAAAACTAAACTAAAACACACTTCAGCAATGATCCAAAGCACTACATCCTACCACATAAATACTGCAGCAGTTTGGGCTCTTACTGCACAACAATGCAGCGATGACCCTTTTTCCATTCAAAATGTTGCCTGTTATTTCTTCTAGTGTACAAAGTATCATTTTCTAGGCAGAATGCAGTTCATGGCATTTTTCAGCTAAGAGATTAAAAGACAATTTGTTTGTACACATAAACATGCTATAGATTGCGTGTATTTTGAAAGAGAATTGCCAGGAAAGGGGGTGTTAGGTACGTAAGAAAATGTGAGGAGAACGTTATTATCTATCAATACTTCCCTACTTTCTCTATCAACCTTCTTATTTAGAACGATTTATTGAAATCTTTCTTGGAGAGAAAACTTGTGAGGGGTGGAGGGGGGAAGAACTTCTAGTGGAGCTTTGCTTGATAAAAGGTGTAAATAATTAAATTCAGTCTGCTAGTCACACATCTCTGCCTGCGAGAAACTGAACAGATGTTTTGCTGGAACACACAAAATACAGATTCCAGAGAAGGTCCTCTTTGGGAATCAGGCTTCAAAACCTAACAAATCAGAATATCTATAAAGATGGCAATTCCCAAGGAGACTAACAAAACTTTTGCAAATCATGAGAAGAATCTGGCACCAATTTGCAGTGAAGTCACAATGTCTAGCAGAGGAGTTTTTTAGGAATGTTTTTAAATACATTTTAGTCAGAGATGTCTTGCTGTAAATATGATGATAGTAAAGAACGTGAGATTATCCAATGTTATCTGTCCACCTTTGGACAAAAACAAATCCTTTTTACTTCCTGTACGTATCTACCAATTTTCTCTGGAAGAGTACTCAGACAAAAACTGACATTTTTATGAGTAAATTTGAGTTGGTGAAATTTTGTCAGTTACACCGGCAAACCTGGGAAAAACCAGAAAATTCTGTTTATGAAATCTATCCTTTGGTTTCACCAGGTGTGGGGAAAAGATGGAAAATGTTTCACTTTTTTGTGAATGGAGGTCATAAAAGCAGGATTTCCTGCTGATAGTCAACTTTTTAAATATGTCTATACTTCTGCCCACCGATGTGTCATTTCTGGAAGTAACACAACAAAAACAAATATATTTATCTATCTTAGTTATTGCTATACTCCCATTACTTAGGTATCTGAGCACATCATAATCTTTAATATGTTTAGCTTCACATACCTGTGAGGTAGAGCAGTGCTATTATCCCCATTTTATACACAGGAAACCAAGGAACAAAGCAGCTAAATGACTTGCCTAAGGTTGTACAGGAAGCATATAGCAGAGCAGAGGCTTGAACCCAGCTCTCTCTACTGCTAAGGTAGGATCCTAACTACCAGACTATGCTTCCTCTCCTTCCAGTTGCAGTACTCATTGTGCTAAAACACATGGCTTAAAACCTGAAAAATAGGTCAAGATGTCTCAAGATGAATACCCAAAAACTGAGGTACTATCCATCATCGCTTATTTTTGAAAATTTTATCCAAAAGGATTAGATCAAGACAAGAATGAGTCATCATAAGAGGCCAGATTGGAACACAGGAGTTCCTTACTCTTAGTCCCACTAGACCAGGGGTGGGCAAACTACAGCCCGCAGGCTGGATCTGGCCTGCCCTGGCCCCGCACCGCTTCTGCAAGTGGCCAGCACTACATCCCTGTGGCTCCTGGGGGTGGAGGGGCCGAGGGCGCTGCATACTGTCCTCACCTGCGGGTACCTCCCCTGAAGCTCCCATTGGCCGGGAACAGGGAACTGCAGCCAATGGGAGCTTTGGAGGAGGTACTCACAGGTGAGGGCAGCACGCAGAGCCCTCTGCCACCCCTCCCCCAAGGGCCACAGGGAAGTGGTACTGGCTGCTTCTGAGAGTGGCGCAGGGCAAGTGCAGGTAGGGAGCCTGCACTCCAGTGCTGCCACCCCAGAGCCACTCAAGGTAAGCGGCGCTGGGCCAGAGCCTGCATCCCAAACGCCATCTGCACCTTGCACTCTAACCCCCTCTCCGAGCCCCCTGCTGCACCCCTCCTACACCCCAACCCCCTGCCCTGAGCTCCGGCTACACTCCACACTCCCCCTGCCCTGGGCCCCCTCCCACACTCTGCACCCCCTCTTGCACCCCAACCCCCTGCCCTGAGCCCCCTCCTGCACTCTGCACCCCCTCCCCCTGCCCTGAGCACCGTCGTACATCCCCACATCTCCTGCCCCCCAACCCCTTGCCCTGAGTACCTTCCTGCACACCGCACCCCCTCCCACACACCCCACTCCCTCCCTCCCGCACCCCAACCCTCTGTCCTAGCCCTATATTCGTGGCCCTGTATGCAATTTCCCCACCCAGATGTGGCCCTCAGGCCAAAGAGTTTGCCCACCCCTGCACTAGACCATACTATTTTCTACAGTACTGATGCAGAAAGGGAGTCAGAATCAACTGTAGCCTGTCAGCTGAAAGGAAAATTTACAGTAGCGCTGGTACTAGTGGTAATAATCCCACTGATGACACTTCCCCCATAATAATGTCATTGGTGACACTTCCGCCACACACATGAATTAATCTGGGGTTCTCAAAAAAAAAGACGATTGGCACAGCATTTCATGGGAGTTCAAAGGTCAGCCCTGGATGGCTGAAGGAAGAAACCGTGAGCTTTAGGGGGTGGGAAATGGTAATTTTTAACCCTACCAATCAGTATTTACAAATTTCAGAGTAGCAGCCATGTTAGTCTGTATCCACAGAAAGAACAGGAGAACTTGTGGCACCTTAGAGACTAACAAATTTACAAAGATACTATTGCAAAGAAAAAAGTCTAGATCTTATTTATTTTATGTTTTCTACAAGTGAGTTGATGATAGCTCTGACATTTCTACAGCCCTGAAATCGGATATCCAAAGCCCTGGAAGCTACAAGTCTACAGAACTAGCCATTCACTGATGATCACAACTCAAGTACTAGAATACTGCTAACTAAACTTAAACCTGCTTAGTTTTTACATTAGTCTAATTCAAACTAGTAAGGGCATCTGTTTTTCTGCAAAGCAGTGTTCAGTCTCAAAATATCCAAACTACAGTATTATCAAGAGGATAAACTTGATACAGAATGTTCTCCTCTGTTTGGTAAAACAAACATCTGCTCATGTTTCATGTCCAGCTTTTTCTCCATCTCCTCTACAAACATCCACAGTTCCACTACAAGTGGCAATGATGATGATAAACACAAATAAATAAGACCTTTCTGGCCTTGTTCATAAATAACATAAGATGCAGGGCTGGCCTGAGTTTTTGCAGGACACCATGCGAAATAAAGATGAGTTTTCCAAAGAGTGATGACAGGAAGCAGCTGTTCCAGTCAGGCACTACCACTAGTGCCAAGGAATGGAAATCTGCAACTCTGGACAAAGAAACTGGACATTATCTAGGATGCTTATATGGTTCCCATTTTCACAATATCTGAGAGCCTCACAATCGTCAATTCATTTATCCTCACAACAATTATGTGAGGTAGGGAAATGTTATTATCCTCACTATACAGATGGGGAACTGAGGCACAGAAAGACTAGGTGATCTCTCCAAGGTTACACAGGAAACCTGTGGCAGTACAGGGAACTGAAACCAGAAATGAAAAGTTCCAGACTAGTACTCAAATCTGTGGACCACCCTATCTAACTACAAAACACTCAGAGGTTAGTTTTATATCGGTGAATAAGAGTAACACTCGCAAGGAGGAAAAAAAGAAAAATCATCCCTACTTTGCAATTAATAGCAGTTTGTTGTTTTTCCCCCAAGTTTATTTGGTCTCATCCACTTATTTTCTCTGGATTTTTGTACTTGATCACTGTCCTCAACCTATGGCCCAGAAAGCCAATAAACCGCTGCTAACAGTTTCAAAAAACATTCAATAGCTCATGTCCGCTCACTCTCTACAAAGACTGAAGTCACTCTATTTGGAATGTATTCCAGTCTGCACCATCCTAGAAACTTGCAGCCTGAACCTGTTTTTCAATTTAGTAACAACATATACTGAACAGTAATATGTTACTGAGCCAGCTGGTCGGTCTTGGCCTTTCACCCTCTTTTAATCTTTCAGCGTTCTATGGCCATCTCATCTACTCTCAACTGCTGCAGCCTTGGATCATGTACCATATCTGTCATATCTTTTTATGGTCTTTTCACCTTTCTGTTGAAAAAAGACAAACAACACAGACTGACAGTAAGAAACACAATGCTCTAATATTCTGCTTAATTCAAACATCTCAAAGAAATCTACAGGTGAGGGAACAAATCTCCTACAGCACTTATTTAGAATAAAAGTTAGCCCTGGATTTTATTTATTTATTTATTTTCTCTAACCAAAGGATGTAGTTTTTATTCAGCAGTTTTACTCGGCTGATTGTCCATGGTAAATCAGTTACAGGTAAAAATACAGGAAGAAGGAGTAATCTTATGTTTATTACAGGAATAAGAACAGGTTATTTACCAGTTAATTAATAGAGTTGAACTATGGCAAAGTATTTAAATTAGATTTGCATATAAAACAACTGAATTTTGAAGGTTTTACGAGTCAGAACACATCGAAGCATTATCCAAAAAATGTGGTTGTTTTTTTTTTGTTTGTTTGTTTTTTAATGAAACGGGGAATCAGAGATATTCCTCTATAACTGTCAGGATTTTACCAACACAAGGCCCGAACTGACAAACATGCATATGAGTAACTTTACTTACCTGAATAATTTTACTGCAGCCCTTGTGACTATTCAGCTGAGTAAAGTTACTCATGTCCATAAGCATTTGCAGGAATGAGCCCATAGGGACTCCAGTGAAAGTACAAGTCTATCTTATGCCACTGTACCTAGCCAAGGATACCAAGTATAAATTCAAAGTTATTCTAATTGTGTATCAGGATGGTAGAAAACAAGGTTCAGAGTTCCATTAGGCGTATGTTCATTTTAGTTTTCACTACAGAAAGAACAAATAACCACGAACAAGTCAACAACTAATTTTGTTTTCTTTAGTTAATCAGTCAGATAACAAAATGAATCCAATACATAATTCATACAATTTTCGTCATATATTCACAGCACCCTTTTTTTTTTTAAGGATTAAAATTATCAGTATTTTCCCCCATTTTGTGATGGAACTTCATGACACAATTCTCTCAGTACCAAAGTTACTTCAAGTGAACTTCTGCAAAATACAGCCATGAGGTTCTAGTGAAGTACAACTAGTATCTTTTAATATAACCTTGATTTTAGAAGAGAGCGCATATAGAACCTCTCACAACAGAAGTCAAGAATCAGACAACACTGTGTATGTTCTCATGGTTAGTTCATGCATTTGGTCTTAGACAAAATCATGAACCCTTCAGCTTCACAGTACAGACAACAGAGACATTATTAAGCCTGAAGATCTGCAGTGTAAACATGCAGAACACACCCAAGTTTCCACAGGTAAAACTATGCTATTTTTCTGGTTGAACATCAGTAAAACACTGTTGCTGTTCTAATAACGTCTGTCTGTACCTCTTATTTTAGCCAGGCATCTGGTATCACAGCAGATTTCCCCCACCTGCAAAGACAGGCAAATGCAGACATCTTAATTCTCACTGACTGTGGCATTCATGATTGTAAAGGTTTTTATGTGGTGCGAGGGGCTTCTCTTTCTCTAGAAGTTTCTCCCACATACAAAATATTAGATCTAGAAATGGCAATGCTAAAAAGCCACAAAACTGAAACAGTATAAAAATAATCCTTTTGGCTAACTAAATAAAAATAATCATGCCATACAACCCTCTGATAGTAGCAATAAGTCACCATTTCATAAATGCAGATACAATCGCTTCTCAGTTTGGGAGGCTGCCATGCTATGATTAGCTTGTACCTGTAGGTGATGCCATATGCCAAGTGTAGCTGCGATTCTACCTTGGCAGAATATCACTCACAACCTCTGTAGCATACTCAGCCTCCACCAGCCTGATGCTTCAGATGCACAATCACCTCCCTAGTTCCTACTGACATACAACATTGTTGCGCTACAAAGTGTTTCAATGAAAGAATCTCTCACACTTCTTAAGCAAATGAGTTTTTGAGTTCATTAAGCTTAAGAAGCCAATTGTTTCACTTGCCATCTGTTAACTTATTTCCTAGATTTGTCTCAGTCTCATGCACATGGTTATTGGAATATTACCAATCCAGCTTTAATCCTGATTGGTAAAATGATGAATATTTTCAGACAGTAATTAGTTAAAAACATTACTATGTAAGAGAACTCTCCTGTCTTTGTGCTGCTGAGTACACCTCCTCAGCTGCGGGCTACTAGAAAACCCAGCCACACTGAAGGAGCAGAGATGAGAGCAACCATGATAATGGGGTAGGCAGCCAAGCCTAACCTGGCACATTAACTGATGAATCAGAGCATGCACTGCAGTCACATGAGATTTCTTTTCAGAATATTGTTTTCTTTCCTGTTAGGGTGGAGAACTCCTCTACATCTATTTCAGGATGATATATCATATAGCTCTTGCACTAAAAGGAAACAAAATCTTTTTAAAAAGTCAGATTTTCTCTCCAACTGATCATCTCACATACAACTATTGCTTTCAATGACACATTTTTTAAAAATCCTTTTATAATATCAATGCCAATCGCCTTCAGAAAGGTACAGCTGCTCTTAGCTTTTGCATCAGAAATCTGCCTTAAGATTCATATAGACTTCATGGATCAAATTCATCCCTGCTGTAATTCCACTGAGCTCCATGGAGTTACAACAGGCATGAATTTGGACCAACATGTTCCCATCTGAGATGCAATCAACAGGCAGATACTCAAATAGTAAAGTCTATCCTATATTTCACTCTCCAGCTGAAACCACAAGAGATGGCTGCTGCACAACCAGTTCCATCGAAGATATTTTTTAACCCTGCATTGATTAAAAAGGTCAATACCACTTTTGGGAAAACTATGTATTTTTGCTACTGTTGGAGCACAAAGCACTGATGTATGAGCTTCCCATTCTACTCATGGCTGTCACTAACCGAGAAAGAGCAAGGGCAGGAGACACAATTCTTAATTCCCAGGACTCTGGGCATAGTCTTTCTCCCAATGGGGGAAAAATGGAAAGGGTTCCTGAGGCAGAGAAAAAACAATCTATATTAACTCTAAAGACTACTAACACTAAGAACTACATATAATCATATTTACGAAGCAGGAGGTTGTGTGTGAAGATCGCTCCAGACACAGAGGATTCCAACTCAGACTATGCACAGTAAGAAGGAACTGGAGAGGTGGTCAGTCTGCATTTCCCTTTACATCCTTGATGTGGACCATAAGGAGCTCCAGGATGCAGGTGTGGACCAACGGACACTATTAGCAAAATGTTCTGGTCTCAGGCACCTGGTGAACAATCATATCCATATGTGGAACACACATACAGACCAGGACTTGAGAAGAACTATAAATAAACTATCCAGATGAAAAAATTCACCCAGCTCTACTTTGAGCCCTTAAGGCCCAGACAGAATTGGTTTCCCTTGGCTTAGCTCAATGTAAGTTGCACAGAAGTCAGCATTCTCCTTCAGTCAGATCCCAAAGGAGACAGTTTTAGACACAGAGTGTTTCCCTTCATGGACCTACAGACCAAAAGGAAACCACCTCCACCTCACCCCGATTCTCCTGAATTCTCCATATTGCCTCCCTCTTGCAACACCTGCTGCCAATGAGGATCTTTCGGATTTAGACAGCACCACTTTATCCATTGATCTCCGTTTGCTGAGATAGGGGACGTTAGGGGGTGACTGCTCTCCCTGTCAAAAATTATCCATCTCAGACCTTCACATTATTGTTTACACAATTTAAGATGTCTTCCTTCAGACATTCTTTGCTAAGATAGGGGGATGGGAAAATATAATTATCATATTTAGTAGATCAGTTATCTCAATGAAGATCATTTCATGATGAAAAGATGCTACCCACTATGAACCAGTCCTGTATGGAGAGTGATGATAAAAAAAGAAGCAGAATTGGAAATGGCAGGAAAGGAAAGGCATCAAATGGTTTCTTGAGATATTTTATTCACTTTGAAACATGGCTGATCCAAAAATTCTCAGTCTAGGAATGAAAGTATTTTTGTTTATTTTTAAAGGGAAATCTTTTGTGATACTGCTGTGAAAGTGACTACAAGTGCACAAGGACTGATCTCTGTGGTATGTGTGTAGGACAGGCTGCATCAAAACCAGAAAAACATAATTGTATCTCGAGAACTGGAAGGAATGAGATACCTTCTGTTACCCAAATATAGTGCTGTGTTTCAAATATGCACAAGCCAGAGAGTCCGTACACTTTAGCAGAACACAAACACATGACAGCACACGTGGGCACCTTCTATTGATGTCACCAGATGAACTACTGGGCTGGCCTATTTGGCAGTATCTTTCATTAACCAATACTGAATTCTATTATCAGATTCATCACTGTCAATGGGCTTTGTATTAAGGAGAACAAAACTGTTAATTTTGTTATTGTGTCACAGTACAAAATAAAAGGAATAAAATTAAGGTACAAAATGACCCATCAAATTTGCTTGACAGGTGCTAATTCACTTTGCTCTATTCCACACCATAATTTCATTGGGAGAGAAACCATACATATTTATAAATGTGGGCGCAGGCTGCTGTTGTTGTCCTGTTTGTAATTTACAGCAACAAAGAATTTATTTAGATTACCATACTTGAAGTCCCAAGGTGACTCTGTCATAGTTCCAGCCCCCCTGCTGTGCAGGATACCTAACATAATAAAGAACAAAGCAAAACAACGCTACATTGAGACCAAGGCTCCTGGGTAATCAATTCAGGTATTTACAGCTGAAACAATAGCACTGTGCAAATCAGCATCATTACTACAATTTGCTGTTGGAAACCCCAGGGAACTCAGGAAATATCTGCCTGCAAAACAGCTGATTAATCTGAGTTACTTACATTTAGTTAAAGCATTATTGTTTCAGTAATAATTAACAGTAAGGGACAGTTAAAAAAAAAAAAAGTTCAGCCGAATCCATTAGCAGGATACAGATCTTTCATACTGCTTCCACATTGACCACTATAAGTGTTTGCCATCAAAATGGATGTAACAAATTGTGAACCAGTACGCTAGGGGCTGTAATAGGAAACTCATCCTTTGTACAATACATTTAATTATGTAGTATACCAGACCTGCCTCACTCGTGTTTCCTTTTCACACACTGCCAGCCTTACATATTTTAGAGGAAGTGCAAGAATTGTCAAATGGGGCACCAATTTCTTCAACTGGATGCTGTTTTCTCTCACATGCACATACAGCTTGCTCTTATGCCCTCCCCTCTCCCCCGCCCCAGTCCTTTCAGACTTTTCTCTCTCTGAAAAAAAACAAACAAAACAAAATACCGAACACTTTATTAGCACTGTCCCAACACTTTGGCCAGGAAAGGAAATGCCACAGATGATGACATCCTTCACACATCGCAGGAAAGGCTTTAATGGTGTTTGGGTTTTTTTAAAATAAAGAATTCCAACAACCAAACCAAAGGATGTGGGAGAGAAAAAGTATGGGGAGTTTGAATCTATACATGCTTTTAACCTTGTCTGGTCACACAAATAACTTTCCTATCCAAAACTGGTGTTTCATTTTCCAAGCTGGTTGAGGTAGAATAAGTGTAGCCTGCCTCACCTCATGTGCAGAGACACAGGAGTGCCTTGAAGCCTAGTAGAAGTTTATTTGCATGCAGTGTGAAATTTGCAACACACTGATTTGCAAACTGCAAAACTAAATTAATGGATAAAAAATAAGGGAATTAATTCTTCAGTGCAATATTTCTTACCATTTACCAACATAAAATTCAACGCAGGCTCTGTCTTTTAATCTCATTTTAAAAACAGACAGACTAGACAATCCACTGATATTGTATTATATTCCTGAGATTGATGCTGGGCTCAAACTCATAATGAACCTTAAATGTCTTAAAAAAGATGGTTACTCACCTTTGTAACTGTTGTTCTTCGAGATGTGTTGCTCATATCTATTCCAATTAGGTGTGCGCGCGCCGCGTGCACGTTCGGAGACTTTTTACCCTAGCAACACTCGGTGAGCCGGCAGGTCGCCCCCCTGGAGCGGCGTCGCTATGGAGCCTGATATATACCCCTGCAGCCCATCCACTCCTCAGTTCCTTCTTGCAGGCTACTCCGACAGTGGGGAAGGAGGGCAGGTGTGGAATGGATATGAGCAACACATCTCGAAGAACAACAATTACAAAGGTGAGTAACCGTCTTTTCTTCTTTGATTGCTTGGTCATATCCATTCCAGTTAGGTGATTCCCAATCCTTACCTCGGCGGTGGGGTCGGAGCGAGACATTGAGGAATGTAAGACCACTGAGCCGAAGGCGGCATTTTCTCTGGACTGCTGGACCAATGCGTAGTGCGATGCAAAGGTGTGGATGGAAGACCAGGTGGCCGCGCGGCAGATTTCTTGTATTGGAACATGGGCCAAGAACGCGGCAGATGAGGCTTGAGCCTGAGTAGAGTGGGCGGTGAGATGACCAGTCAGAAAATAAGCCAAGTCATAGCAAGCCCAAATACAGGATGTCACCCAAGATGCAATACGTTGGGAAGAAATTGCCATGCCCTTCATACGTTCCGCCACCTCTACAAATAGCTGAGGTGAGCGCCGGAAGGGTTTGGTCCTCTCAGTGTAAAAGGCAAGAGCCCTACGGACATCCAGAGTATGCAGCTGCTGTTCCCGTCACGAAGAGTGCAGCTTTGGAAAGAAGACTGGCAGGAAGATGTCCTGATTAACGTGAAAGGCAGAGACGACCTTAGGGAGGAACGCTGGGTGTGGTTGCAGCTGCACCTGGTCCTTATGGAACACCGTATACGGAGGATCTTCAGTCAATGCTCAAAGTTCTGAGACTCGTCTAGCCAAGGTAACAGCTACTAGGAATGCTGTCTTCCAGGACAGGTACAGCAGCGAGCATGTGGCTAAAGGCTCAAAGGGGGGCCCCCATGAGCCTGGTTAAGGCAAGGTTCAGGTCCCAGGTAGGGGTAGGGTGTTTGACCTGGGGATAGAGTCGCTCCAAGCCTTTGAGGAATCTGGAAACTATAGGGTGGGAAAAAACGGAACTGCCAGCTTCCCCAGGATGGAAGGTGGAGATAGCTGCAAGATGCACTCGTAGAGAGGAGATCGCCAGACCTTGCTCTTTGAGAGATCATAAATAGTCCGAGATAGTGGGGACTAATACAGAATGTGGAGAAAGCCCTTGCTGGGTGCACCAGTGGCAGAAGTGCTTCCATTTAGTGAGGTATGTCGATCGCGTGGAGGGCTTCCTGCTTCCGAGCAGCATCTGTTGTACTGTGGCGGAACAACGCAACTCCGATTGGCTTAACCAGACAGCAGCTATGCTGTCACATGAAGGCACTGCAGGTCTGGGTGGTGCAGCCTGCCGAAGTCTTGCGTGATCAGGTCCGGCCAGAGTGGTAGGGGAATTGGGTCTGACAGAGACAGGTCGAGCAGCATGGTGTGATCAGGATAAGGTGGGCTTTGTCCCTGTGGAGCTTGAGTAGTACTCTGTGGATGAGAGGAAATGGTGGGAAGGCATAACAGGGGTGGCCCGTCCATGGAATCAGGAACGCGTCCGACAGGGAGTCCGGGGAGCGACCTTGTAGGGAGCAGAACACTTGGCATTTCCTGTTCACTCTGGATGCAAACAGGTCTATGTGGGGAAAGCCCCACCTCTGGAAAACCGAATGGAGAATGTCCGGACGGATGGACCATTCGTGTGATAGGAAGGACCTGCTCAGGTGATCTGCGAGCGTGTTCCGAACTCCTGGGAGGAAGGAGGCCACTAGATCTATGGAGTGGGCTATGCAGAAGTCCCACAGTCGGATTGCTTCCTGACACAAGGGGGAGAACCGTGTCCCTCCCTGTTTGTTGATGTAATACATGGCTGTTGTGTTGTCTGTGAATATTGCAACACAACGGCCTTGTAGGTGGCGCTGGAATGCTTGGCAAGCCAGCCAGACCGCTCACAGCTCTTGGACATTGATGTGAAGCGTCAGTTCCCGGGATGACCAAAGGCCTTGGGTGCACAGGTGCCCTAGGTGAGGACCTCAGCCCAGGGAGGACGCGTCCTTTGTTAGGGACGTGGAGGGCTGGGGAGGATGAAACGGCAGGCCTGCACACACTCGGGATGACGTCCTCCACCAGTCAAGGGAGCCTAGAACGCTCGGCGGAACTGTCAGAATAATGTCTATGGCGTCTCTGCCCGGCCGATAGACGGAGGCGAGCCAGATTTGTAGAAGACGCATTCGCAGTCTGGCATGCTTTGTGACGAATGTGCATGCAGCCATGTGCCTAAGGAGACCAAGGCAAGTATGAGCAGACGTAGTTGGAAAACTCTGAAGACTTTGGACAAGGGAGACTATGGCCTGAAACCGGTGGGGGGGAAAACTGGCCGTTGCAAGGTTGGAGTCCAGCATTGCCCTGATAAATTCTATCCTCTGCGTAGGCACCAGAGTGGACTTGTCCACATTGATGATCAGGCCTAGATGCATAAACAACTCCCTGATGATGGTGACATGGCTGATGACTTGTGCCTCGGATGAGCCAGTCATCGAGGTAAGGGAAGACGTGTATTCGACGACGGCCCAGGGAAGCAGCGACGACCGCCATACACTTCGTGAAGACCCGAGGGGCCGAGGAAAGACCAAAGGGGAGGACAGTAAACTAGTAGTGTCCCTGATTTACCACAAAGCGCAGATTCCTCCTGTGCGGGGGATAAATTGCAATGTGGAAATATCTGTCCTTCATGTCGAGAGCGGCGTACCAATCTCCGGGTCCAGGGAAGGAATGATGGTTTCCAGGGATACCATGCGTAACTTGAACTTTCTGATGAACTTGTTCAGTCCTCGCAGGTCCAGGATGGGCTGGAGGCCCCCTTTTGCCTTGGGAATTAGGAAATATCGGGAATAAAACCCCTTGCCCTTTAACTCCTCCGGTACCTCCTCTATAGCTCCGATTGAGAGGAGCCTGCGAACCTCCTGGATGAGGAGTTGCTCGTGAGAGGGGTCCCTGAAGAGGGACGAGAGGGGGGTGGTGGAAGGAAGGGGGTGAAACAAACTGAAGATGGTATCCAAGCTCCACTGTACATAGGACCCAACGATCTGAAGTCAACTGGGACCACGCAGGGAGGAACAGGGAAAGGCGGTTGTAGAACTGAAAGGGATCCGGGAGGCAATTAGTACGCTGCTCTTGGACGCACCCTCAAAAGTTTGCTTTGGGTCCCGGTGTTGATTTGGCGGGACCAGAATTGTTGCCCCCTTGAGGTCCAGACTGACATCTGCAGGTAGTACGACCTCGTCTTCGGGCAAAATCTTGTCTTGGCTGAGGCGGGGGGTAAGGGAGCTGAGGTTGGGAGCGGAATGACCATCTTTGAGCCTGGGGTGTATGCATTCCCAATGAACGCAAAATGACGCGGTTGTCCTTCAGACTCTGTAGTCTGGGGTCCGTCTTTTGCGAAAACAAACTTTGTCCATCAAACGGCAAGTCTTGTATGGTGTGTTGCAGCTCAGATGGTAGGCCAGACACTTGCAACCATGATATACGTCGCATGGCTATGCCAGAGGTGACCGTTCTAGCTGTCGAATCAGCGGCATCTAGTGAGGCTTGTAAGGAGGTCCTCGCGACCCTCTTCCCCTACTCTAGGAGAGCTGTAAACTCCTGGCGGGAGTCCTGCGGAACCAACTCGGTAAACTTCCCGACCGCCTCCCAGGTATTGTAACTGTATCTGCTTAAGAGGGCTTGTTGGTTCGCCATGCGCAGTTGGAGGCCTCTGGAGGAGTAGATTTTTCGGCCCAACAAATCCATGCGCCTAGCCTCCCTAGATTTAGGTGCGGGGGCTTGTTGGCTGTGGCGCTCCCGTTCGTTAACTGATTGTACCACCAATGAACAGGGAGCGGGGTGCACATAGAGGTACTCATACCCCTTAGAAGGCACTATGTATTTTTGTTCTACTCCCCTGGCTGTGGGTGGAATGGAAGCCGGATAGTGCCAGATAGTGTCTGCTCTAGCCTGGATGGAACGGATGAAGGAGAGAGCCACTCTGGTTGGTATTTCTGCAGATAATATGCTAATCACCAGGTCCTCCACCTCGGGAACCTCCTCTACTGGAAGGCTGATATTCTGGGCGACATGCCGCAGAAGATCCTGGTGTGACCGGAGGTCAATCGGAGGTGGCCCTGACAATGATGTCCCCGCTACCGCCTCATCCGGGGAAGAGGAGGATGACAGACCTGTGACGAGTGGGTCCTAGACTGACGCCTCATCCTGGGGGACCTCCATCTCCGTAAGATCATGCTGCTCTGGTGCGTGCACACTGGTTTCTTCCGTACCAGCGGGGGGAGGTATGCTGACTGTGGCTTCAGGCACACGGTGCTCTGAGTGACCAGAGCGTGAGGGGCCAGTTGGTTCGCCTTGGACTTGATGATAGGCTGAAGGTGTCCAAAAAGACCACTGAGGAGGTCCGTGGGTGGGCATGTGTATCTGAACCCATGTAGGAGGCACAGTCCGCGTGGGAGGAGGTGGACGGATGACGCGAAGGCCACGGAGGAGCTGAAGTCGATTGGACCAGGTCTCTGCATCCATAGAACTCATCTCTGTGCGGTACCAGCGAACGGTACCGGGAATCATGGCGGTGCCGGGAGCGGGACCGGGACCTGCGACCAGCACGGTGCCGGGAGGTCGACTGGTGCTTTACGTCATCGTGCCGGGATCGGCTGCGAGAGGTACGGTGGTGCTGCGATCTCGACTGATGCCGTGAGTACCACGATGGAGACTGGGATCTCAAGTGGTGCCGCAAGTATGACCGGTACCGGGACGGAGAGCGGTACCGGGACTGCAAGCGGCACCGGGATCGGGAGCGATGTCGGGACCGAGAGTGACCGCGGGATCTAGATTGGGACCGACGGCGTTCGAAGGTGCCCAGGGAAGATGGTCTCACCATGGTGGGCTTGCCCAATCACTGAATAACGCACACTGGTGGTGCCAGGGGTTGGGGCAGCTCAGGCTCTGTCAGAGCAATTAGGTGCCGAGCTGTGGAGAAGGTCTCCGGCGTGGAGGGCACGATGAGCTCAACAGCAGCATGCGCCGGGGAGCTGGTAGGCACCAGACTCGACGGCTCCTGTGAGACTGGAATCAACGGTGCGGAGACAAGCGGTGCCGCGGCAGTTGATGGTGCCCAGTGGTCCGTCTTGGATGTACGCTCTGACTGCGGAGTAGCTATAAGTGCCACAGGAGCCTTGTGCCTCTTGCTCCTCGGGGAGAGGGAGCAGTGCTGGCCAGAAGGTTGGGCTGGTGAAGGGTGGTACCGAGGAGCCTTTACTGGAGCCGTGCGCTCCGGTGCGGAGGATGCACTTGTTCCCGGTGCCGGAGTCGGTGCCAAGGATGGAGGAGTTAGCGCTGCCTCCATCAACAGTTGCTTCAGGCGAATGTCCCGCTCTCTCTTTGTCCGGGGCTTGAAAGCCTTGCAGATTTGGCACTTGTCCGCAAGGTGGGATTTGCCCAGGCACTTCAAACAGGAGTCGTGCGGGTCTCCTGCGGGCATCGGCCGATGACAGGCCGTGCACGGTTTGAAGCCTGGTGAACCGGGCATGGGCCTCAGTACCGGGGGAGGAGAAGAGGCGAGCCCCCAATCCTCTTTAACTATATACACAACTATAAGAACTACTAATCTAAATGCTAACTAGAACGATAAAAAATGAACTATGTACACAATAACTATATAAACGAGCGAATCGCTAGGGAGGTGGAGATCAGCTAAGCCGCGCTCCACTGTTCCAACAACTGACACGGGCGGTAAGAAGGAACTGAGGAGCGGATGGGCCACAGGGGTATATATCAGGCTCCATAGCAGTGCCACTCCAGGGGGTGACCTGCCGGCCCACCGAGCGTTGCTAGGGTAAAAAGTCTCCGACGAACATGCACGTGGCATGCGCACACCTAACTGGAATGGATATGAGCAAGCACTCGAAGAAGAACCTGAAGAGTTCTCTGAGCCAATCCTCCTAGTATCACTTGACACTGGAGACATCCTCATGTCCCTGTGGCCAGGCTCTCCAACGTTAGCCGTAACATCTTTCCCCGAAACAGGAATCCATCTTTTGTCCCTGTATCTCAATGCATGAAATGTCTGTATACAACAAATACATAACTTCCCTGGTATCCTTTGTGCACTGCCCTGAGAATGACCTTCATCCAGGCATTGAAAGTTGGTCAGTAACTGAGGCCTGGTCTACACTACACGTTTAAACCGAATTTAGCAGCGTTAAACAGATTTAACCCTGCACCCATCCACACAACGAGGCCCTTAATATCGATATAAAGGGCTCTTTAAACCGGTTTCTGTACTCCTCCCCGATGAGAGGAGTAGCGCTGAAATCGGTATT
>NC_133771.1:127284163-127288412 GCF_003597395.2 Chelonoidis abingdonii
TCTGCCAGGGCAATCCAGGGAAAAATGGTGTGAAATGATTGTCTGCCGTTGCTTTCTCGGAGGAAGGAATAAGTGACGGCATTTACCCAGAATCACCTGCGACACTGTTTTTGCACTATCATGCACTGGATTCTCAACCCAGAATTCCAACGGGCGAGGGAGACTGCGGGAACTATGGGATAGCTACCCACAGTGCAACACTCCAGAAAACGATGATAGCCTTGGTACATGGACGCACACCGCCGAATTATTGTGCTTTGTGTGGTCGCGTGCACTCGACTTTATACAATCTGTTTTACAAAACCAGTTTATGTAAAATCGGAATAATCCCATAGTGTAGACATACCCTGACATCTTGACATGGCAAAAAGCAAATCACTTAAATCCTAATTCCTTACTGGGATTATGTTCTGTCACAGAATGAAATCAAAACTGTGATTCAGTTTCCATGCTAAAGTAGACCTACAACCAATTTATGAAAAGAGCAACAATGAAGAGACTGATGCTAACACTAACCTAAACTAAAACCAGTAAAACAGCAATTTAAAAAAAAACTTGCTTACAACAATCTGGCAAGAAACAAACCGAGGATGGAAGGGTTAAAAAAAACCAACCACACAAAACTAGGCTCTAATGTTCAGCTGACAGGGTGTTTGTAACACTTCCGTCTGCTCAAATTTTTGGTGCAAGGAGGGAACATGTGAATGGCCCTAATGGCTGCTGCTTTCTAGTCACATATTCACCACAGTCAAGGAAAACCGAAGTCTTCTGCCTACAGAACAGTTATTACATGGGAAATGACCAAGCTGCCATCCAGAGATCTATGATACAGAGAGACCACTCTCTGGATAAGAAAATAGCTCTATCTTCAAACCTATTCAGACATTCAACTGTCTGCTAAGATAGCCCCTTTGGCACCTTTGTTGGCAATCTGTTTATTTAAAGCTGGGCATCTGTCCACGAAGAACAAGACTCAGAACCCCAGTTAATTCTAACCAGCAATCAATCACTTGGCAATAACTCTCAGTCACTATTGACATTGGCTATGTTCAAACCTATGACCAAGAACTCATAGAAATTATTCTTAATACTTTGAAAACAGAACAGAATAGATTTACCAAGTGCTATACAGAAACTAATTAAATTAAGACTAAAACAGACCTGTTAGGTCATTTATAGTTGTCTAGACCACAACCAATGCAAGATTGCTCCCCACATCTTATTTCCTTGGACTTTGTCTGATCTTTGTTAGTGTCTCAAGTGACAGTTGCCACCAGAAGAGACTATTCCACTCTCAAACAGATCTGTCTGGAAGTTATTCCTCATATTCAGCATACCATTTTCTGTTTCTTGCTTTCATTCCACCACCCATACTTCCACACTGTTGGAATGCAAAGCTTTTCACCTTTTTGGGATTCAGTATCAATGCCTAAATCCAAACAAACAGTCTCCTTCTGGTGCATTTCTAATGTAGAAGGCCATAGGAGTGTAAGCAGAGTCAGGATGAGTGCTACCCTGACATCTGGTGGTGAATTGTAGGGAGTGTGGAAAGAATTTCAAAGAATGTAGAAAGAGATTTCGAGCATTTGCATTGGCACCTACCCCCCACTTAGCATAAGCCCATAGCAGACTGGGATGGTTATTTTAACAGCTCTGGGATTCCCAATTTCTTTGTTATTGGGGCAGGAGAAAAAAAAGTTTGTCACCCTGATTGTGTGAATGGGGAGCTGTGGGACTGATTTGTGACAGAGATGACTCAACCTCAGCTGGGTGGTACTTGCTAAACGTGGGACATGGGTTCCAAAACCCCATGAATTGAGAGAGGTTGAGGACTGGTGTGTGTACCTGATGGTATGGGCCCCTTCTGTGGGCCTGAAACACCATTTGCATATCCTTCTCTCTCCAATGTTAAAGAGTAGAGCTCATTTTGATTCCATTAGGAGTCCATCTAGAGACTACTGAGCTGAATTCATGTTGGGTCAATGGTGCATCAGCACCAGGGCTCCCCTACTAAGAGCCGAAATCACAGGAAGAGCTGCGATCACTGAGTGCTGTGTTAACCAATGGGGGAGCCTGAAGACCTATTGTTAAGCATCTGGCAGAGCGGCGTCTTGGAGCAGCCCATGGAACAGTGAGCGGAGTGAAGTGGTTTGCAGGGACAGGTGGAGGAGCGCCACAGCTGGTGTGGTGGAGCGGGTCGTGGTGAAGGCTGCAGCAGAACTCCACGGAGAGGCGGAGCAGCTGACCCTGGTCCACGTAAGGTGCCCCTTAATATCCTGTGTTGACTCCCCCTCCTCATTTCCACCCAGGTGGGGGGGGGGGTAAAACTCTGCAGACAGATAAACTCTTGAACTCTGGGGTGGCACTGACCAGAGACTTTTGGGTTGTTGGACTTTGGGGTAATTGGACTTGAGACCCTAATGGGAAAAGGACATTGCCAAATGTACTTGGAGGTAAGTTTTTGTCTATGGTTTGTGTTATAATCCTGTTTGTGGTGTTTCTCCAATGGGATGCCACATTCTTTCCTTCCTTTATTAAAAGGATTTTGCTACACTCAAGACTTCGTGCTTGTGAGAGGGGAAGTACTGCTTCTTAGAGGCGCCCAGGAGGGTGTGGTATGTAAATGTCCCAGGTCACTGGGTGGGGGCTCGAGCCGGTTATGCATGGTGTTATTAAAACGGAACCCCTGGATACTGAACCCGGCCCTTGTTGCTGCCAACTCAGAGGGACAGAAGGGTTACAGGAGTAAGAAAGCCAACTTTCAAAATAATTAGCTAGCACCGGGCAGTAGCATCTATGTTTCTCAGGGTATTCCAGATTCTTCTAAGGACTTGCAGAGGACTGGGGGGAACAGAATCCTATCTGTTCAGATAGGACATCTGGCAATCCTAATTATGTTACCATGTACATTTTTCAAATGAGCACTCAAGTTCTGCGGTGACATTCAAATGATGGCCAAAAAACAAAACAAAACAGTAAGTACTCTTATAAGCATCAAAAAGTGGGTAAAAGTCACAGTGGGAACACTTAGAAGATAAGAGAGAAAAAAGTAAAACATTTATCGGAATTTCACAACTGAAATATGAGCAAATTTTTGCCAACACTAGTTCCACAGTTGGTCAAATTTAGACCCAGGATCTCTTTTTTGCCACCATCAAGACTGCAAGCTAAGAGGAAGATTCATGCAGAATTAATTCTCATGCACTCCGGGCAAACAGAGTTAAAGGCTGTACATAAAATCAATGGTTGGGCTTCAATTCTAGATTCAAAGCACTGTACCCTCTCCTGGCTCAAATCATTCATACAATACTAGGCAAAAGAGAGTAAAAAACAAGCAGAGAAATAAACTAGATCTGAAAAGACAGTAAATAAAAAGGAGATAAAGCCCAAAAAAGAGACACAATATAAAAGGCAGATGGAAAAGATGGGAGATTACAATCTAAGAGGAAGGTATTCCTAACCGTTAGAAAGGGAACAGAATTACAGCTGCTAAATTCTATTTGTGGCTGTGCCACTGACTGAAAGAGTGACTTGAGGCTAGCCATTACCACCAAAACTTGTTTCAGCTTCTTCATATGTACAATACTTATCTATTCCATGTAACTAAGTATTTTGAGATCCAAGGTAAAAGTTGCTACCAGCATGTAAAAGTTCCCTATTAAAATAAAAGGCAGTGGCAAAGAGGACACAAAGGACAAGACTGCTGACAAAAATAGAAAGTTAAACTTAGGGGGAAAAAGGAAAGGAGTAAAAAAAGAAGTGTAGATTCTTACGCACACTGAGATGACCAGTGGCAAACTAACTACAAGTTAGTTGCTCTTCTCTGGACCCTCTCCAATTTCTCCACGTCTTTCTTGAAATGCGGTGCCTGGAACTGGACACAATACTCCGGTTGAGGACTAACCAGCGCAGAGTAGAGCGAAAGAATGATTTCTCGTGTCTTGCTCACAACACACCTGTTAATGCATTCCAGAATCATGTTTGCTTTTTTCACAACAGCATGACACTGTTGACCCATATATAGCTTGTGGTCCACTATGACCCCGAGATCCCTTTCTGCCGTATTCCTTCCTAGACAGTCTCTTCCCAGTCTGTATGTGTGAAACTCATTGTTCCTTCCTAAGTGGAACACTTTGCATTTGGCTTTGTTAAACGTCATCCTGTTCACCTCAGATCATTTCTCCAATTTGTCCAGATCATTTTGAATTATGACCCTATCCTTCAAAGCAGTTGCAATCCCTCCCAGTTT
>NC_133771.1:127289245-127295869 GCF_003597395.2 Chelonoidis abingdonii
TCTTGTTTCCTTTTATTCCTGTAACTAGTTTGAGCTCATTTTGTGCCTTTGCCTTTCTAATCTTGCCCCTGCATTCCTGTGTTGTTTGCCTACATTCATCCTTTGTAATCTGACCTAGTTTCCATTTTTTATATGACTCCTTTTTATTTTGTAGGTCATGCAAGAGCTTGTGGTTAAGCCAAGGCGGTCTTTTGCCACATTTTCTATCTTTCCTACCCAGCAGAATAACTTGCTTTTAGGCCCTTAATCATGTCCCTTTGAAAAACGGCCAGCTCTCCTCAGTTGTTTTCCCCTCAGTTTTGATTCCCATGGGACTTTACCTATCAGCTCTCTGAGCTTACCAAAATCCACCTTCCTGAAATCTATTGCCTCCATTTTGCTGTACTCCCTTCTATCCTTCCTTAGAATTGTGAACTCTTTGATTTCTTGATCACTTTCACCCAAGCTTCCTTCTACTTTCAAATTCTCAACGAGTTCCTCCCTATTTGTTAAAATCAAGTCTAGAACAGCTTCCCCCCAGTAGCTTTCTTCAACCTTCTGAAATAAAAAGTTGTCTGCAATGCAGTCCAAGAACTTATTGGATGTTCTGTGCCCCCGTGTTATTTTCCCAACATATATCTGGATAGTTGAAGACCCCCATCACTACCAAATTTTGGTCTTTGGATGATTTTGTTAGTTTTTTGAAAAAAGCCTCATCCACCTGGTTAGGTGACCTGTAGTAGACTCCTAGCATGACATTACCCTTGGTTTTTTTTACTCCTTTTAGCCTAACCCAGAGACTCTCAACACTTCTGTCTCCTGTGTCCATCTCCACCTCAGACCAGGTGTGTACATTTTTAATACGTAAGGCAACACCTCCTCCCTTTTTCATGAACTATTTATTTTATTGTCTTGAAAAGCAAAGGCATTTTAAGAGTCATGAAACACATACTGGTGCACATTGTAAAAAGAGTTACAGCCACAAAGCTATATGTTAAGTTCCCATGAAATTATTTCTTTCCCTAGAAGGAGTCATTCAAGAACATTTATTTATATTTTATTTTTTCTAAAATAAAATAAATTTATCTGAAGGCAGGAGTCAAACAGTTTTCAATAACAATGAACCAGCACTGAAAATCCATATAGCTGGCATTTAAAATCATGACAATGAATACAAATGGACTTTCAAAATCAACATGCAAATTGTTCCCTTCACAACTCCTTCTAATTAAATTATTAAACACACACATAAAAGCTGAAAGCTGTCAATCAGAAGCATAAATGAGCCAGAGCTCTGGGGTGCCCAGACAGAAATTGAGATTGTGGATCTCAAAATACATTAAGCTAGGAGTTTCATAGCAGAATGAGTTGAAGAGGTACTTGACACATAAGGTGAACATACTGAGTCAATGTAAAATACAAAGCTTTTGAAAACAGTTCAGCAAGCTAAGGGAAAGAACACACAATTGAAAAATGTTATGTGGGGCTTAAATTTTACTTGGGAACAGACACAATAGACAATAGGGATTTTTGCTAAATCCTGGATGGAGAAGGTATGGGGGGGGTTCTTTTTTGAGAAGTCCAATAAACAAATACATAAATAAATCAAACATTTCCCCTGTAAAGTGGAAAGAAAGAAAAATAATCAGGATATTAAAAACAAACATTCCAATTGCTGCTAAATTAAATACATAAAACAGTGTGAAAAAGATGCAAAGTAATAAGGAGAGTGAGAATAGGGGTCAGTTATAGCTTCAGTTATAGCTGAAGTCTCCTCTCGCAGATGCCATATACAGTTTAGTCAGTTAAAGGGTGGTATCGAAAATCTCAACCAATAGTGACCTCATTGTCTCCCTGATAGCTGTAGCCAGCCAGTAAGGACATGGATCCAACACAATGGTAGTCGCTCTACACACCCCAACACTCCAAGAGCAACACAGTCTAAATCTTAAGTAGAAGATTCTGAGTCTGCCCCCTTATATAATTGCTCTGATCCCATAGAAGCAAAAAAGCTCAGGTTGGTTGTGTGATTTTACCCATAAAATGACTTGGACATTTCTCACAAATAAAAAGATTCTGTCCAAGTGGTGGGGCCAGAATCACTGAACTGTTCACCATGCAGCACAGTTCCACATATAGAACACTTGTTCAAATATGGTACTGATATGATAGTCCAAGAGAACTCCTGGACATCACTGGCTTGAAGGTAGCTCAACAATTCAAATAATTTGTGCACTGGAAACTGGCATCTCAACATACCTCCTCTAGAGATAATGGATTTGGATTATTATGTGTTCAAAATAGATTTCATGATAGGAGAAAAAAATTCTTCTGGCTTCATAAACTATCAATAATGTTTAGAGATACACATTTCAGTAGATCTTTCTGATTGGCTTTAAAACCCTTTGGACCAAGTATGCATTTGAGTAGTTGTCAGGTTTTCTGCTAGTTCACTAAGCCGGAAGTGTTTCTGATCTGTACTAAGCTTACACTACTTTAATCAAGAATGATTTTTTTTTTTAATTCCATGCTTTGTGAAAATATTTGACCACTAAATGGATGGATCTGTTATGATAGTAAGTTCATAATATTGGTTCTCAGCACTAAAATCAAGGTCCTTCCATGCTAACTGCTAGCATCCTCACTCTTGAACTAATGTCTGCTCCTCTTTTTTTTCTTAGTCATGGGGGAAAACCCCAAGTTCCTTAAACAGCTGCCCCCACTCTTGGTTTCTGCTTAAATCAGAGAGACGAAACACCTCAAAACCCCACCATGGTTCCCAGACTGTCTTAGCCTAGCTCACAGCTCACCTTCTCCCATAACCTCCTTCTCTCTACTTCATAATAAATAATAAATATTAATAATAAACCTTATTCAAAAATAAAAAAGTGGGGGATTTGAACTTATAACACACAGGCCCCTACAAATGGCCTCTCTAAGTACTCTAAACTGCATCACAGGGTTTTCTGGTAGTCTGCTTCCTCCAGAAAGCCCTTGGGTAGGAAGAAAGCTAGCCATGTTAGCAGCTTCTGTGCTATCATACCCATTTTGTGCTAGCAACACTGGCCACCAAGAACCACCATGTTACATTCTTTTTTTAAAAAAGTGCATAAAAAAAACTCCGTCCTATCTCACAACCTTTTCTAGCTCCTCCTCCATTCACAACCCACAGAACACTATGTGCAGAACTCTGGATGATTGCAATCCACATTGTTCAAAATCACTTTTAAAGGAGATAAAGAATAAGCAGTTATGAAAGGAAGACTGACCCACTTTCCCTTGCACACATTATGTATCACACATGCAGAAGGGCAAGCAAGACAAGCCTTCTAGAATTCCTTTCAGCACATGAAGAAAGCAACTGATATAGGGGGTCTCAGACTGAGTAGACTTACGTTTTTCAACAAAAGACTGTCACAGCCCAACCACAATGTCAGGCAAACTTAATACTGGCTAAACTGTTCAAACCACTCATTCTATTACCTAGCAGTTTTTTGTCAACAATAAGTTGCCATTGGATGACTCAGTTTCAGAGATGTCAGTATAGTCACTGAAGAATCCCTATTCACAAGCACTGTGTCCAGATATTTTAATGTTTCTCTAGCAGCATTTAAGGGATTTTAGTTTTCCTCAGATACCCATTACACTGAATTCTGCCAAAAACTTCTACTCTGACAAACACACAGTGATCACATTGACAAACTGATAGTGACAATCAGGTTGGCAATTAATACCTTTTTTTTTAAACTGCTTTTGCAATGCCAGCTATTACACCACACATTACACAATATGTAACACACAAAACAATACCAGGGCCACTGGAAATCTGGAACTTGTAAAGGCAAGTTTTGTGTCAAGACTAAGGCCACGTCTACACTACGGGATAATATCAAAATAGCTAAAATCGGTCTAATAAAATTGATATTATAAAATCGACTGTGAGCGTCCACACTAGGTACGTTAATTCGATAGTGTGCGTCCATGCTCCATGGACAAGAGAGAGATTGAAAAGTTCCCCAATGGGGGACCGGAATAAGGCGCGCCTGCCCCGAATGATCTTCTCATAAGCACTTTTTGGAGTACCTCCCAAGATCCGAATTCATGGAGATTTCTTTGGAGGATTTTTGCTCCATCCCAGAATGTTAAACCGAACGTTATCCTGTAACTTTACTGGCTGCGAGTGTCCACAAACCCTGGATGGGCAATGCAATCATTGAAAACCGCTTGTTTGATTACGCATTAATAAAACATGTTTGATATTTACAGGTAACACTCACGAGGATGTCGCTTCCATGGCCTTCACTGTCTGGGCTGTGTAGGCTGGGAGGGTGCGACGGTATATCTGGAGTGTCAAAAGCTCTGGCTGTTAGGGTTCACTGGAGTGCTGTGTCTCTCACAAGCTCTTCCTCATCTTCATCGTCCTCGCCATCTTCGCCCCTCCGCAAAAATCCTCATCCACGGTTGATATTAGAACCCGACGTCTGAATCCAGGGGAACAGGGGTTGGGATCACGGTTGCGCAGCCCCACAAAAATTGCATGCCGCTCTGCATAGAAGACGGCATGTTTTCGGCTCTGAGCGAGACCTTCCCAATTGTTTCTCTTGGTTTTCCGGTATGCCTTCTGAGACTCCTTCACTTTTTACTACTGCACTGCACGAAGTCCGCGCCTTTTCCCGACATACTTTGAAAATCTTTCAAATATTTTTTTATTTCGTCTTGTTAGACACTGAGTTTTCTGTTGCACTGAATCCTCTCCCCAAGATCACCGATCACATCCAGTAACCCTCTTTTGGTGGTCCAGGATGGTGCTCTTTTTCAATCTCAGATGAGACTGCATTGTTACCTGTGCTGAAGAGCTCTGCGTGGTCACCTCGTGTGTGCGGACAGAAGCCCACAGCTGGCCAACAGTGAACTGGAATTCACAAGTTCGCGGGGATCAGGCATTTCCTAAGCCTTGGCCAAGGCCTCAGTGTACTGTCCGCTGCTATCAGGAGTGCCCGTGGAGATAAATTTCCTGAAAGAAAAATTGGGAATGAACTCACTGGGACTGAGTCAATCGCTCCCTTAATGGTTCATTTAAAATAGAAGTACAGATCCTGCCTAAAATAAAAGCGGCAAGTGCATTAAGAAACCAGGTATCACAGAGCACAGCTGCTCCGTGTCCAAGTATTCACTAGGGTGGCCCCTGAAAAAACCTGCAACCCAAGTTGCTGCCGTCCCCCCAAACTCCTGGGTTACCTGTCGAATGCCAACACCCTCACACCGCCCATTTTTATGTCAAGATGTTAATGAAAAAATGCAGGAAATACAAAACAGAGACTCTTGTTAGTGAGAATAAAATGAGAGCGGAGGCAGCCTTTCCGGGGCTATGACAGTCCAGGCAGTTCAGAATCTTTTCTTACACAGAAGAGGGAGGGGTCCGATGAAGCTCACCCCCATGCTAAAATGAAAGACGGTTGTACGCTACGCCGTCTGGTACCCATCTACTGGAGTCAACTGGGAGCATTAACCTTTTTAACCAGGAGCGCCCTCGGCCAGCCTCAGCCAGGAGCAACTCACGGCTGATGCGACGACGGATATCAGTCATTATTGTACCCGTCTACCACCGGGGAGGGGGAGAGGAGCGATAAGCTGCTCTTATACACTGCTGCAAGCAAATCGGCGTCTACCCGAGCAGCAAATTCAGTACACATACGGTGACATTTAAGTATCAAGCGGAAACTGATTTTCTTTACCTTTTCTTTCACGTGGTGGTGGGGGGGGGGGAAGAGACTGATGAAGCTGTTCCTATGACCCAGCCCAATAACACGGTGATCCTACAGACATTGGGGCGCTCAGCCAAGAATGCAAATACTTTTCAGGAGACTGCAGGTGACGTGTGGATCAGAACTGGAGTCCTCAGTAACCTCCTCCATACATGGCGACCATTTGAGATCTCTGGCTTTCCCGTTACCGCTTGTCAGCGGCAGCGCTGTTATCCTGGAAGGTTTTTTTCAAACGCTTTGGCATTTTGTGTTCTGGTAACGGAGCCTGATCCAACAGATTTGTATGCCCAATACAGCGATCAGATCTATATCTCCCCATAGGTCCATCGCTGGCAACTCTTTTGGATTGAGACTATGCATCGGCCATACACGTCGCTGATAGGCTCCACGCTGGACAAGACAGAAATGTAATTCAAAAGTTCGGGGGCTTTTCCTGTTACCTGCCCCGCTGCGTCGATTCACGATTGCTGTCCAGAGCGGTTCAATGGGTGCACTGTGGGAATACCTCCCGGAGGCCAATAACTCGATCTTTCCGTCCCATTAAGTTGTAATCCGATATGTTAATATCGAATTTAGTGCGACTCCTGCTCGTCGGGGTGGAGTACAGAAATAGATTAAAGGAGCCCTTTATATCATATAATGGCAACAGATCGTGTGTACTAGATACAGCGTTAATCGATTTATAACGGCCATGTAAACCGATTTAAAGGCGTAGTGTAGACGCAGGCCTAAGAAAAGGTGAGGCCCGAGAAGTCATGGTGTTCGAGCAAGAAGAGCAGTCCTCTGCTTGCTGATCGTTTTGTCCAACCACCCCCCACTGTTTCTGTAACAAAACCGACTGGATAACAAAAAAGGGAAATGAACAGAAAACATACACACA
>NC_133771.1:127305288-127337567 GCF_003597395.2 Chelonoidis abingdonii
TGGCTCAGCACCGTACGATTGTCTGGAGGCAGGTGCACTGTGGGTTGAGAATACCGTTACTACTATTCTATCCCATAGTTTCCCATCCTAACCTGCCCATTGAATCCGGTTGAGACCAAGTGCTGATGGGGCTCAGAAATCATTGTCGCGGGTGGTTCTGGACAGCCAGCAACCCCTCACTTCTTCTGAAAGCAGAAAGCACAACCGTAAGGTTGCTGACTCTTTTTGTCATGTGAACTGAGAAACGCCATATAGAGCAGAGCAATCAATGGACCCTAGAGATCAGTAACTGGTGCTATTGAATCCATTGTCAAAACCAAATCGCGTATCTCAGTGCTAGTCTATTGATGAAAAAGGCCATGAACTGCATAAAGGGCAGTAGAGGAGAAGGAAGGGGAGCTATGGCAGAGCGGCCGACGAGAGCGAGGATGATAAATAGGAGGCTGGAATTCATCCACACTTAATAACCCAGAGGGCCCCAGCGTTCTGGAAACTACTGCAGACTGAGTAATAGGGGGGGGCAGGGGAGTTTACCTGACAGTGAAATGCCGATTTACTGGGCATTGAGGAAAAAACAAGCACTAAGACTGAGAGAGGTGGAGATAACCAGCATTAGTCTTTTACACAGTGTGGTGATAGATTCCCCAGTGGCTGCAAGAATCTTTCGCTATATGCATAAGGAGCACTTAAATCCTAGTACACTGTAGTGACATGCTAATTACCACGGGCCATTGAATCGCCAAGTAATACACTAGACATGAGATACAGCCCTCAACTGGTGAGCGAGAAGCGAGTGGCAATAGCTCGTTGGAAGCTTGCAATGCCAGACAAGCTACCAGATCATCTTAAATAAAATCGGCGAAATCCAATTGGAAAGGCTGCGGAAAAATATCTGAACTGTGGGGCTGCTGTGATTGCAAAGTACCAAGCAATAGAGTAAGCGCCTGCTGCGACGAAAGGCTGTGACTCTCTGAAGAACGTTGCAGTGCTGAATAGTGGAGGCTTTGCTGGCAATGTGGATTTCCTATACTGTGGGGATGGGCCATAGATGGAACCTCAATATCCCTATACTTGAGGCACCATGAGTGACAGGGCCCAGTACAGTAAACTGCACAGGGATACTATACAAATGGTGCTATGGTCAACACTGGGATAACATAGGGACGTTCACCACATCCTGTGGGATGGCCTAGGTAGGGTTTATTGAGCTCGCAATCTCTCTAGAAAAGCACTACTCTGTTTAAACTACGGCTGCAGCACGGAATCTACTTCCAGACAGAAAAATATCCCGTTGGGATCGTGAAAGCCTTAGTTTCCCATCTGGGTGACCCAGCCTACCCCTGGGATGGCCAATGGCTCGATGAAAGACCAATACACAAGGCACCTGGATCATTGTGGTCAGAGATTGTCAACAAGGCTGAGTCAAATTGCAGGATGGTCGGTAAGAATGCATATTAGTGGAAAATCCGTTAACAAGGAGGCTGCTGGCGAGCATTTAACTTAACTCGTCAACATACACACAAAACCAAAGTAGATCCCTTTGTCGTATTAGGGAGCGAGGTGCTGTGGTGGCTGCGAACAAAGCATACGATGAGAGATTAGGGGGAGTAGCACTTTCTATTAGGGGGGATATGGAACGGCATGAGCGCAATCACCTGGCCAAGGAGCTGAGGAGTACGGTACAGTTTGGGAGCCAGAAGACCTAAGGGCGTTACAAGAAGCACACCTGGAGGTGCTGCGCATCAAGAGAAGCCTATGGAACACGAGTTTCAGCACGGCAGGGTACGGGAGTGACGCTGTGTTTGCTTCCCCTTGATGAACACCATCGCGGCCCATTGAATTGACGTGCAGATCTGTAAGACAAAATACCAACGCTTCCACCACTCTGATTATAGGCCTTGTGAAGGAAATAACAGTCAGTATCGTTTAATAAAATCATGTATTCTTATTAAATCATTCGTATCATTTAATAAATCAGATCGGTCTGTATCTTTTCTTAAAGTCATTCCATGTAGCAACCACCCCCCTTTTGGATGTATTCTTTATTAAAAAGTAATTATTAAAAAGAAGCAGAGAATTATTCAAGGTATCCCTGGTGCTGTCCTTTGGAAGGCAGGTGAAGGAAAAGGCCATTAAGCTCAACGATTTACAACGTAATGTACAGCTTATTGACTTCGCACTCCTCCCCGGGGTGGTTGGAGGTAGCAGTTGGTACAAAGATAAGACCTTCCTCGCCACAACGAAAGCAGCCCTGTGCTCCTGGTGATACCGCCATTCTTCTACCGTCCTGGGGTGAGGGGAAATCTGGACCGTGCGGAGCTTTTTGAGGGGGTATAACGGGCCTGCAAGTAGGGCACTTACCGTCCCTACCATCTTGGCCCTCATCTGAAATCTCCTCACCATGCGATAGGTAGGATTCAGTTTGAGCACGCAGCAGATCCAGCGTTTGCATCTAGCGCCCACGGCAGGGGTGATCTTGTACCTGCGCCTTACACCCTCCTCCATATCGTTCCACATTTTGGCATCTTCCTGTAATTAATTACGTAAACATACAGGAGCCGATTGACTCAGTCCCCACACAAGTTCCGTCGCAACTCGTCTGAGATACTTCTGTGTCATCTGCCTGTTATACTTCCTTCACCACTTTACTGTGCAAACATGTCCTTGCGTCTCCTTCTTCCTCACCTTATCTGAGCTTACGCCTTCGAGCATGGCGTAAAAGGATGTCCGGAATACTTGTGCCTAGCTTGCATGGGGATAGGGAAACAGGGATATGAAATGTAAAAAGAATAGCATTTTTACAAGAACAGCTTAGTATCTTTCACAGTGAATACCACTATCCACCTTAACATAGCACATCTGTGATTATCGCATAACAACGTATCGGCATTTTCATCATTTTAACTACTTACTGTGCCTGTTGGCTCTGAGTGTTGCATTCATTTACACAGACGCAGGTCCGAGACCAACTCACACCAACTTCCAATGCGTGCTCGTAAAGGCATTTAAAAAAGTTTGACTTCTCAAGCGTGCATACCATCCAACATGGGATCTATGATGCTATGTTCCCCGTAAAAGCACACCAGCAACTCGCCAAAGACCGCCCCTCTTCTCACCTCCCCCCCCTCACGCGATGGCGGCCTATCATGCTAACGAATACGTGCGAAGTGATCTACCTGATCCTTCCCCCCACACACCGCGTGCTGGTAAGGAAGAGAGTCCTGCTACGACCCAAATGACCGCTAGAAAAACTTCAGCGCTACCTTCACTCTGCCATCCACCCACACACTCTCGCCATATAGTAAAATCTCAATGGTTGACCCTATTTAACATTCCTCCCGAATTTCAACCGACGGTTCACGACTGGATGATATAACTAACTCCTCTGAGAAATAACAACGCAGATCAGATCGTATGTTCTGGAATGCCATCAGTGCCCGGCTATACGCCAGCACGTGCTGTGAAGCAATGATCCTATTATTTGGCTGTAATTCACGCGAGTGGAAAAAGTTTTCTTCCCACAATGGGGGACGGACTAAGGTCCTGTGCCTCCGAAATCTTCTCAAAAGATTTTGACAGTACCTTCTCAAGGATCGTTCATGGAGATTTCTTCTGCGAAGATCTCGTTTGCTCATCCCAGAGCAGTTCACTCTTGCTCAGGAACTTTCCTCGTAACTTCTACTGCTGCGAAGTGACATACAAAGCTGATAGAAATGCATCATATACAAAACCACGCCATTGTTTGATTACGCTCCCAGTTAACAACACCATGTTTGATGATTTCAAAAGGTCTCATAAGATGTGCTATATGGCTGTCAACATGTCTGGGCTTGTGGCTTGGGAGGCGCTGGGAACGCGTAATGATCTGCGGGTGTCAACCAAAGCTCCTGCTGCTAAGGGTTCCACGGAGTGCTGTGTCCTTCACCAAGCTCTTCCTCATCTTCCATCCTTCCTCCCATCTTCACCGCCTACCAGTTTTATCCGACACAATCCCATCATACCACGGGTTGATTATAAGAAGCCCGACGTCTGAATCCTAGGGACAAGGGTGGGAAGCTGGTGCGCAGTCCCACCCCCCACATCTTCGCACTGCTAGCGAGACTGCAGAGAAAGCGGAAGTTTTCTGCTCTGGAAGCCAGAACACAAACCGATTAGTTTCTCTGGACTTTTCCGAGTAGACTGTCGAAACGCTCCTATTCATTATGCTACTGCTGCACACTGACCCGAGTCCCTGCTGTGACCCTTTTCCCGACTGAGAAATCTTGAGAAAAATCTTTCAAATATCTTTTTCTTTCGTCTTTTTCAGAAACCGGAAGTGTTCTGCTTAGCACTTAAAAAATAACTCAGGTACGGATTGTACGATCCGGTATCTGGGGAGAGGATTCAGTGCTAACAGAAACTCCAGTGTCTAATCAAGACGAAATGAAAAAAATATTTGAAAGACTTTTCAAAGGTATGTCGGGAAAAGGCCGCGGGATCTTCGTGCGTGCGAGTAAAAAGTGAAGGAGCTCAGAACAGGCATACCGGAAAACCAAGAGATAACAATGGGAAAGGTCTGCTCAGAGCCGAAAAATGCCGTTCTTCTATGCAGAGCGCATGCATTATTTGTGGGGCTCGCAACGTGATCCCACCCCTGTTCCCTGGATTCAGACGTCGGGGTTCTAATATCAACCGTGCGATGAGGATTTTGTGCGGAGGGGCGAAGATGGCGAGGACGATGAAGATGAGGAAGAGCTTGGTGAGAGATCACAAGCACTCACGTGAACCCTTAACAGCCAGAGCTTTTTGACACTCCACAATACCGTCGCACCCTCCCAGCCACAAGCCCAGACAGTGAAGGCCATGAAGCGACATCCTCGGTGAGTGTACCTTGTAAATATCAAACATGGTTTTGATATGCGTAATCAAATCAAGCGGTTTTAATGATTGCATTGCCATAGGGTCTTGTGATGCACTCGCAGCCAGTAAAGTTACGGATAAGTTCGGTTAACATTCTGGGATGGAGCAAAAATCCTCGCAAAGAAATCTCCAGTGAATACGATCTTGGAGGTACTCCAAAAAGTCTTATGAGAAGATATTCGGGGCAGGCGCGCCTTATTCGGTCCTCCATTGTGGGAACCTTTTCCACGCCATGCAACAGCAAATAATTAGGGAATCATTGCTTCACGAGCCACGCTGCGTATAGCCGCGGGGCAGCTGATGGCATTCCAGAACATACGATGCTGCATTCCTGCGGTGTTATCTCAGATAGTGATATCAATCCATGGTAACCTGTTGAAATTCAGGATTTAAATAGGGCGGCAGAAATGGCGATATTTACTAATGGCCAGAGGCGGGTGGAGGGCAGGAAGGATACGCTGAGTTTCCGCGTCTTGGCGAGCAGAATCTTCCTACCGCCACGCGGTGTGGGGTGAAAGGAGGTGATCATAGCAGCGACTCTTACATCGATAGCAGCCATGCGGTGGGTGGGGAGGGGAAGAAGAGGGTTTCGGGGGTTCGCGCTGGTTCCGTCTAACAGGAACCAAAGGAATCATCAACGATCACCTGTCGTACTAATGAAACCGCTGCGAAGAAGTCAAACTTTTAAAGCTTTACCAATAACACACACACACACACACACACACACACACATACACACACACACACACAAGCATAAGACAGCTGAACAGAGAAAAACAGGAATAGTGTTTCAGGCTTGCCTATACACTTTCTGATATTACCATCTTCCACTGGCTGTGGCAATGATTAGAAGTAGATGCCTAAAATATTCTGCAACCACTGGCCTATTAGCTGCAATATTTCAGAAACCTAGATATGCCTCAGTTCTATGGCCACAAAGTTATTTTGTATCTACAGAAAGGATTTATACTTTTCAGAGAGTAAGGGCACATGCTAAGGCCTATCATACTGCAGCAAACAAGCTGTGAGTTTCCCCACACAGCTGACACTGACGTTCAGCATCCCACCAATTACATTCCTGAGTCTCTCTTTAGCAAAGATTGAACATGTGTCAAGTTCTGTCATCATTCAGTGATGTGGACTAAGGACCAGGATGAGATCACCCAACTCATATTTCATTGGTGGCCTTAGCAGGATTTGGTAGGTAAGTTTCCAGAGTTGAAAGCACTATGTGCACTAATTCATTACACCAAGCACCTTAGACCAAAGGCATGAAAATCTTTATATAAGACAGTGCATACAGCCTACAAAAGATCAGTTATGTATTGTCAAAGCACGTGTAGCATATGCTCTATGACAATTCAGGAATGCCACGTCTAAGTGAATCACTGTCAAGTTGCACTTCTCTGTGCAGAAAAAGCTGTTGTAAAAATGTACAAAGAACAAGTATGAACATTTAACTATGGGATCTGTGGTTTGATTTAAGCTCAAACAATACTGGTTCAGGATATGCCTAGATATTGCCACACAGCAATGTGGTCAAGAAGGGAAAGGGTACAGTACATAGGAAAACAACTCACGGTCAGCCTTGATGGCAATTTGATACTGCTGTGATATGTTGGATCGTAGATGGCACATGCGTACATCTATAAAACAATCTGCCCAGTAGTTTGAAAAATGCAACATGTTATTCCAATTACTGAAGTCTGCAAATCACCTTCCCCATGCACAAGTAGATACACATACTTTTGGTTAGATTCCTTCTTTCACTCTTCTTCTCCCATTCGCTCAGCAGTTTAGACACAGAAAGCAATAAAAGACTGAATGGGAGAAGTATAGCAACTCAGCTAGTAACATCACTTAACAGACTACCCAAATAAGAACAAGTATCACCAAGCCTTGCTTGTTTTAATGACTTTCCCCACCCTCTCATCTGTTTACATTCTCCTATTGGGTCTTGCAGTAACCAATATCACTGCTCTACAGCCAAAATGCTTCTGAAATAAATGTAGTCAAACTTTACTAATTCTGGGTCACTGAGAACGAAAATGATGCTTAAAATTGCTGATTGGCTCTAGTCTAGCTGTTGGGAACCAGACTACAGCAGTGGAATCTCTTGGCAGGTGATGTTAGGGTTTCCATGTTCCGTGACCGTCAAAAGGATCTTGTCCCATTCTTCTTCATGGAAGGTGATCTTGTAGCCTGCAACAACATCTGGTGGTGCTGATGGCCGGCCCTCACATCGTTCCGATCAATGAATAGGAGACTGTTCATTGAGACGGAGTCTTACTAATATTAAAAACTGTTTTGCTGCATAATGGCAATGTTTTTGACCATCAATTCCAGTTGGTCTCTGCGTCTCCATATGAAGGAACTCTGTATTTGACAACATGAAAACAACTTTCTGAGTGCAAAACTCATTACCAACATCAGTGGCCGCTTTGTGTGCGATTTGAAGGTTGTTTGCTTCTCTGCTTGGTCTGCGCACTGTACACAAGAACTGTTGTTTCTTGCGAATGGGAATAGTCGAGCGCAAGAATTCCCACTACATCAAGAAAGATTGGCCACTCGACAGTCATTGGAGCTGGGAGGTAAAGTGTACGTTCATCACACTTGTTGAATGCAAGATTTTGTTCCACCCTTACAACATCCAAGCTGGGTCTGATGAAGAACGTTGTCCAAGGCCTATTGATCAAAAACACAAGCAGCTTTCAAGTCCTGGATGGAAATTTCCAAGGTTAAGTGAAGCTCAGATACAATGGAAGGTGTCTTTGTTGGTCCTCAGATTCGTGAACCATTCTTCAAGATGAGCATTGACCATGCACTGCATGTGCAAGGAAAATGACGGCATGGATAAGCCTCTCCAGTTAGTGGCAATAAATTTCTTGAAACAAACAAGGCAAGCAACTACAGGTGTAGTTGAAAATCTCCTCAGGTATACTACAAGCTCGTTCGGTCGTGCTACACCATACATCCCAAGCACTAACATTTTTGCACTCTCACTTAGACTCTTTCTCTTTCACACCAAACTCGCGGAGCAGCACTCGCCAGCAGGACGAGCCTGGGGTGAGCGATTTGACCAGGAGCAATTTGCAACAATGAGAATACAACGTATCCCCGAGGCACCTCAGCTGAGCCCCATACAATTGGCTTGAGAGACTATTAGCTTCGGACACCGCTGCACACACGCTAAGCAGTGACGCATGCAACTTTCTGATCAACAAGAGACAAGCCTAAGACACGCGCGACGTCAGACACTGAATGGACTTAACTATGTCATACTAGTTATTTCCTTCTAGTTTCTCTAATAACATATAACCTCCTTTATATAACCGTGTGTGCTGTGAATCTATAATTATAAAGTATACAATTAAACAGGAATGTGATCAAAATCATCATGTCAGCTAACCCTTCCAACCACATAGTAGAACCCCAGTTTTAGGACAAATCTCTATGATCTAAAACCTCTAACCTGATCTACACCTATCACACTACACATAAATGCTAAAAACTTAAATATCTTAGAAACAGTAGCCAATCAGTTGTTTTAATTGTCATATTTGAATTCAGCTCATCAAAATACATAATAAATACCACATTTTATCTCTGAAGTAGACGACTTCTCAAAAATTGTAGACCAGTGTATTATAAACTATTTGGGGGTAGAAATTGTCTTTGTACTGCAAGTCTGTACCTAGCGCAATGAGACCCTGGTTCCTGACTGGGGACCCTAGATGCCTTTACAATACAAATAAATAAAATGAAGAGTAAGATTTTCAGAACTAACTAAGTGAATTAGGACGCAAAGTCTTATTTTCAAAAGTGACTTAGGAGTCTCAGGTTTCTAAGTGTGTAAGCCACTTTTGAAAATGGGACTCTGGGTCCTAATTCACATAGGTGTTCTTGAGAGTTTTACTTCCAGCCTACCCTGTACTTCCTCCAAGTCACTGGTTTCTTATTTATTAGACTGCTTTCCTTGAGTGCACCACCACAATCTAATTCATTATGAGAAAAATCTCGTGTCACATGAAAGCAGCAAGAAGTGCCTAAAAATCAGGTAAACATCATAGACAATAGGGGTAAGACCTATGAAAATATTGGGGTTCCCAAGGCAGACTTTTTCTCACAGCCACCTTATTACCCCACCCCAAATGGATCTTCACCTTTTTCCTGCATCTTATCTTGATCTTCTCATCTACTGAAATCTACCCAGAACAAGGAAGCTGGTAACAATCAGTCAAAATCCTGATTTAAGAACTTTCTGTGCTGTATCAGTACCCCCTTTGAATCTGCTGCCCAAACTCCAACCATCCTACATTAATCTGCTGCTACCAAAGACAAGATAATATCACCATATCCACATGGAATATAAGGACATTGAGACAAATAGGGAGGTTGAAAGAACTAGTGTATGAAATGAAACAACACACCTGGCACCTCCTAGGAATCTCTGAGGTCAGATGGAAGAAGTTTGGAGAGGTACTAATGGAATAAGGCCATGTCAATTATTACAGTGGAGAGGACAAACATGTCAACCGTGTAGGATTTCTTGTGCATAAAGATATCCAGAATTCAGTATTAGGATGCTGCCAATGTCCAGCAGAATTATTTCCATATGTCTAAAGGCAGTACCATTTAATATTACAGTGGTACAAGTCTACACCTCTATAACAGACTATGATGATGAGCAAATTGAAAATTTTTACAGTCAGCTCCAAGACATCATGGATAAGGTACACAAGAAAGATATCCTGATTGTACAAGGAGATTGGAATGCTAAAGTGGGTACTGACGCACAGGCAGGTTGGCGAGATTATTGTGGCCCTTTCTGTAATGCAGTAACCAATGAAAGAGGATTGAGACTTTTGGAGTTTGCCAGCTATAACAATCTGGTTCTTGCAAACACATTGGGACCACATAAAGCATCCAGACAATCAACATGGCATGCACCTAATGGTCTACATCAGACAGATCGACTACATCATGGTTCAAAACAAATTTCGTTCTGGGATTAACAGAGCTAAAATAAGGAGCTTCCCCAGTGCTGATATTGGAACTGATCACAACCTTGTGATGCTAAATTTTTGGCTGCGACTAAGGAAAATCGTCAGGCCAAAGTTCCCCAGAAACAAGTTTGACTTAGAAAGATTCAGAGATCGAAACATTGCAGAGTCATTCCAAGCAATGATCAGCGGAAAATTTGCCCCACTGCTTGCTCTAGCAGAAGGCATAGAAACAATGACCAACAATTTCCACGCTGTAATGAATGAGGCAGAAATGGACATCCTTGGGAAACACTGTAAGAAGACAAAATCATGGGTCACAAATGAAATACTACAAATGTGTGACATTAGAAGAGAACTTAAGAGAGACAAGAACAGCACTGAGGGAGCTGATAAATATAGAGTGATTGGCAGAAAGATCAAGAAAGGAATGAAGGTGGCCAAGGAGATATGGATTGAAAACAATGCTCCAAAACTGAAGAGTGTATTGATAATAAAAACAGCAAACGAGCCTTCCAGGTTGTAAAAGATCTGATGAAGGAAAGATGGACCAAAGCTAATGCAATTCAAGACAAAGAAGGGAACAGTCTTATGGAAGAAAGGGACATCAATAGGTGGACAAACTGCTGCTCTTATCTGTATAACTACCAGACAAATGGAGATCCTAGTGTCTTAGACAGCCCAGATTCAGAGAAGGATGACTTTCCAATATTAAGTGAAGAAGTGGAGACAGCTGTGAAATCACTCAAGAACGGAAAGGCTAAAGGTATTGACAACATCCCGGCTGAACTGATGAAATTTGAAGGAGAAATAGTAATAGATGTACTCACCATGATCTGCAACAAGATCTGGCAGACTGGTGAGTGGCCCTCCATGTGGACACAGTCACTAATCATCACTCTGCCAAAAAAGGCAACCTCCAATTGTGTCAAAATTACCAGACCATAAGCTTAATTAGCCATCTCAGCAAAGTGATGTTGAAAGTCATATGGAACAGATTGAAGACACAAGCAGAAAATATCATCGCTGAAGAACAGGCTGGCTTTCGTGCTGGAAGAAGTACCAAAGAACAGATTTTCAACCTTTGCGTTCTATGTGAGAAGTACTTACACCACCAGCAGGACATCTACCACATCTTTGTTGACTTCAAGAAGGTGTTTGACAGAGTATGGCACAAAGCTTTCTGGACAACCATGAAGAAGTACAAGGCTGATCGTAAGCTTATTCTTACCATTAAAAAACTGTATGTTAAGGCCAGCAGTGCTGTTCTCATCATGGCACAATAGCAGAGTGATTTCGCACCACTCCTGGAGTCCAGCAAGGCTGATTTCTTTCACTCATACTGTTCAACATCTACATGGAGCGCACAATGACTGATGCCCTAGAAGATCATATATACAGAGTCAGCACTGGGAGGCAAACAATCTCAAATCTTCGGTTCGCTGATGACATTGATGGCCTGGCAGGCAGTGAAGATGAACTTGCCAACCTTATGAAATGACTAGATGAAACCTCCACAAAATATGGCATGGAAATCAGTGCAGAGAAAACCAAGTTCATGACAAACAAATGTGATTGGATCAGCTCACATATCATTGTCAGTGGACAAGAGCTGGAGACAGTGAAACAGTTCAAGTATTTGGGGGCAACCATCACTCATGAAGGATCCAAGGAAGAAATTCAGGCAAGAACTGTGCAAACAGCAGCAGCAGTGGCAAAGCTAAACTCAAAAATGGAGGACTAAGACCATCTCCCTGGAATCCAAACTGAAACTGCTGCAGGTACTGGTCACCTCCATTTTTCTGCATGTGTGCGAGACATGGACCTTACGGCAGAACTTGAATGGAAAATACTGTAGTAGAGATGACATGCTTCTGTAAAATTCTGGGCATCTCCTACTTTGACCACATCACTAATGAAGAGGTCTGCAACCTCGCCACCCAGTGCGCTAGGTGAGATGAAGACCTCCTGACGACTCTGAAGAAGCACAAGCTGAAGTGGTACGTCCATGTAACAAGATCATCTGTCCTATCCAAGATCATCCTGCAAGGGATAGTACAGGGGAAGAGAAGAAGAGGTGGACAGAAGAAGAGATGGACTGACAATATAAAAGAGCGGACAGGAAGGGACGTTGGGGAGACTCAAGCACTGACACACAATCGTCAGGGGTGGAGACAATTGGTGGATTGCTCACCAATGATGGTGCCCCAACGACCAATGCGGTTATGGGAGTGATGATGACCACCAAAGACAATACACTAGAGGTGAACTCAGAAAATGACTAATGAGACTCTGGTTAAAAGTGAGTATGACTATCCCTGTGCTTTTGGTGAAGGAGATGGCCCCAGCTGTGTTTGAAAATGGAGGCGTGGGGATATGCAATCCTCCATTCTTTAAGGTGTTAAGGACCCTCACCCCAATCCAGCACATCAGCTAAGCACGTGCTTAATTTAAAGCATATTAGTCCTATCATCATCAAATGAACTGCTCATATGCTTGAGATTAAGCATATGCTTAAGTGGTGTGCTAGACTGGGTGTGGTGTGCTCAGCACTTTGCAGAATAGAACCCTTAGCAAAAAGTGATGTATTTTGATTACAGTAAATACAGTTTTGAGGGCAAAATCAAAACTAACAGCAAAAATAAGTGGGAAACGCAATGCTTAAAAAAAGATTCATACACAGTTAACTGAAAATGCCCCCTTTTCCCTGCAAGAATTATCCACACATACAGGAAATCAAAAAATGCTAACTGGATCCATTTTCTTTTGAGATTACCATTTTTATAGCATGCTCTGCCCAAAAGACAAGGGCAACAATTTAAGATTAGTGTTTAAAACTTGGGTCAGTACAATACTAACCTGTATTGCTCATGTTGGATGAACCTGTATTTTCTTTTAACCTATTGCAGTGTGCTTGTCAGAGGTGAAAGTATAGTTTGTTTTTCCATCACACTATTGTTATTGTACACATGAAACAGAAGAATGGAACTTTTTTCTTTTAAAATGAGAAACTAAATAAAGGGCTGAATGGTGGCAAAACATTCTCTTCTTCCTCCCCTTTTTCCTGCCATGGGTGTCTAAGAAAGCTCTTAGTCTAAGTTTTCTTCAGAGCGTGAGAGAAAAAAAGGGGTTGGGGGTGGGAAGAGGACATCAAAGGGTTGCCAGATATAAATAGACATCCTTAGGTGGGAGGGATGACCTATCAGGCAATTAAAAACAAAAAGATATCAAATATCTGTATATTTGGTGCTGTATCAAGCAGTTTATAGTTGTGACATGGCTCGGTCACAGATGGCCCCTTGGGACTGTCACCTGACATGCTGGAATTACCTCTGAGCCCATTTTCCCTGCCAGCTTGGGACTCCAGAACCCTGCCTTGTTGAGCCAGACATGCTAGCCTGCTGCAACACAGACCCAGGTCTGGTCCATGCCCCCAAAGCTGCAGACTTTAACTAAAAACCACTCAGCAGGTCACTTGACTCCAGCACCCAGACACCCAACTCCCTATGGAATACAAACCCCAAATAAATCCATTTTACACTGTATAAAGCTTATATAGGGTAAACTCATAAATTGTCCGCCCTCTATAACACTGATAGAGGGATATGCACAGCTTTTGCTCCCCCAGGTATCAGGAGCGGCGCCAGGGTTTTTGGCGCCTTAGGTGGGGGTTCTTCCGCGCTCCCGGTCATTGGTAGCAATTCTGCGGCAGGGGGGTCCTTCTGCGGCTCCTGGTCTTCAGGGCACTTTGGTGGCAGGTCCCGGAGCAAGTGAAGGACCCGCCGCAGAACTGCCGCCGAAGACCTGAAGCGCGGAAGGACCCCCCACTGCCGAATTGCTGCCACAGGTGGCAAAATGCCGCACCCTCAAATCCTAGCGCCCTAAATGGAAGCGCCGGCCCTGCCAGGTATTAATCACTTACTCTACGTTCATTAATAAACAAAAGTGATTTTATAAAGTATAAAAAGTAGGATTCAAGTGGTTTCAAGTAATGACAGAACAAAGTCAGTCACCAAGCAAAACAAAGCAAAAACACGCACGCCTAAATCTAATACAGTAACTCCTCACTTACCATGCTCTTGCTTAACGTTGTTTCGCTCTTATGTTCCTGCTCAATTACAGAACATGCTCCATTTAAAGCTGTGCAATGCTTTGCTATAATGTCGTTTGGCTGCCTGCTTTGTCCACAGCTGGCAGCCCCCCAATTAGCTCCCCTACGCCCCCCCTCACAGAGCACCTCACGCCTGCCGGCAGACCCTGCAGATCAGCACCTTCCCCTCCTCCTGCCCGCGGGAATCAGATGGCTTGAGGTGTTCAGGAGGGAGATGGCAGGAGCGAGGACATGGCATGCAGAGTAAAGGGGCGGGGGGGGGGAGAAGAAGCGGGTTAAGGGGGAAGGGGTGGAATGCGCGGTCCGAGGGTTGAGCCTCCTGCCCCTGGTGCTTGCAGAGTAGGGGAAGCTGCTGCCGCTGCTGCTGCACAACGTGCTTCTCCCAGCTTACAGCACCTTCAGCTTCGCCTACCTCATTGTCTCATTCTGCCTGTGTGGGGTAAGGCGGGGCACCTCCCAACTACAGTACTGCACTGTATGCTAGCGAGGGCCAAGGGACTTACTGGCCACCACTTCCAGCAGCTCCCATTGGCCTGGAGCAGCAAACCGCGGCCACTGGGAACCTTCCTCGGCTAAACCTGAAGATGGGGGAGGTAAACAAACCGACCCAGCCCACCAGGGGTTTTCCCTACACAAGCTGTGTCCCAAGTTTGGGAAACATTGGCTTAAAGGATAATATATTTGTTATGTGAGCAAGCAAGCCAGAAAAAGTGTGAAATACAAGTAATCTAATCTTAACATAAAGCTTAAATTCTTATACACAACTTCTCCATTTTAAACCAGACAAACTACCAACATAAGAGAAAGAGAACAACATTAGGCACACATAGTAATTCAGGACATAGAAGTTACCAGTCCACCTCTCAGATCATTACAATTTTCTTGGATACAATTTATATTAAGGTTTCATTTATAAAAAGTTAATGAACGATGCCTAGACATTATAACCAATTACAGACATGAGTCAGATGTGTGTTATCAACGGTTGTAACACATCTGTAGAAGGTGTTACAGATGATTACAAGACATGGTTAAATGCAACCTATTGGACTCTGTCTCTAATAATTGATTAGCCAGTTATTAAAGTATCTATTAAACATTTATTAACCTTTATAGATTGTTTATACATGTAACTTTAGTATAAGCTATGACTGTTTTCTTTATGGCACTGCATGCCAAAGAAAAAATAAATAAATACTTCATTCCTTTAACAAAAAAATCTATGCAATCCTATGAGGGACTGAAAGACTCCTTTAGGATGCTAATTGCTCTCTGTTGGCATTTAAGCCTATGAGAATTGAGGACTACACAGCAACATACAGGATGGGTCCTATTAATTTTTATTTTTTAGTAAGTGAATGGGTCATTGACCTAGCACTGATTTGGCACACTGAAGACATGGGAACTTTGCCAGTGACTTCAGTGGGAACAATATTAGATTTTTAACTTTAAGTTAATGAAAGGTTAATATTTTCCCTCTCTTCAGTGATCCATTTAATACTGTGACAAACTATCAATATATACAGTATTTACCAAGTTCCAAAGGGTACATATACTTTATAAGCCTTCCAAAAATAGTAAAATATATATATTTACTTTTTGACCTTTTATCCTCAGGTTACATATGATAGAGATTAATTTTGTCTATAGTCAACATAATCCATTCTTGGTTCAGAGGCACAACAGTGAAAAAGATCAGGGCTGACATTAAAGCCTAGGGAACATGAATAAACCCAAACTAATTACTTCTAAGGGTTTAACTTCTCAGAGTCTAAACCAAGCTTCACCTTTAAAACCTAAATCCTCCTTCCAATATCGATCCTAATTTTGTGATGTTTCTGAATTCTATGGCCCCAGACATCAGCTTTGTTGTGATCTCTATTTGTCACCAGGGAACAGCACACGGATGATGTCTCAGGACAAAGATCTGAAGCAAAAATTGTAGCTGTGATAAAATTTCATAATAAAACCCAGATTTAGGCAAATTAGTGTTTCACACCCATTGGGTAAGCCTGTCCAATATGGTACAGACAAACTTCCGTGAATTGTTTTTGCAGTCTTTGACAGAAATAGAGAGAGAGAGAAGGGGGTTGTAGCATGAAGTGAAACTGAAGGGGAGGATGAAACCAAGAACTGAATCCAACAGAAAGGTTTGCTTACATGCATACAAACCAAAACTGATAAGCTTCATACAGCTCTAGCGATGATAGAAGATCCCAAAAAGCACTTTAAAATAGTTCTTTAAGCACTATAATAAAGATATTGGATACAAACACACCCCTCTCCAACTCATTTTTGGGGGAAATTAATGTCAAGAAAAAAACCTAATTAATACCCATGCAATTCCCCATAGTATGGAAGTACCAGAGTGGCTGCATGTTTAGGTGAGAGATTGTGAGGTGCTGAAGTATTTGTATTTGAAAGGTTTGTGTTCACATGAGAACATGTGTTAATAGTTCCTATTAAATTGGTTTGATAAGTCAGGGTGAGGATGATGGCTGAAAGACTCCACCGAATAAACAAGATAAAAAACTATTCCAACACTGAATTTTATTTACTGTATTAAAAAGGAAAAGTACTCGTCTGTAAATTGGAATTCTATGCTCTACAGAAACACCCTATTGAGTGTTGTGCCCTCACGCAGATCTGACCTTGAAGCCAACTACCTAGCTTACATTATAAAGCCATGATGAGGCAATCAAAGCATCTCCCCTGAGGGATACATGTTGCCAATCATACCCATTAATAGCCACCTCCTTTTTAAGCTAAACTGATCCACAGAGATCATTACCATTAATAATAATTAATGCTGGTCCACCATTTCCTTTCCCCCCAAAATTTCAAAAGGTAAGCACTACTGTGCCTACTGTGTGCGCGCTGATGCAGTATGTAAGACATATGAGCATAAACAAAGAAGGGAGAGAAAACTACACTTCTGGGGGAAAAAGTATAATATGAGCAAAAATCTTCCAATCTGAAGAAATAAGCAGAAAAATATAATTGAAGAAAGGAAAAGGAGGAGCTCTGACTTACTGCATGCACTTCTACATGAATTTTAGCAACTACGTTTATTGTCAAACTAAAGGGATTTTTCATTCCCCAACCCCTTGATTAGTACTGCATTACTTCCAAATGAGCTTCTAATGAAATTACTACGGAGAGAATAGCCATGAAAAAGAAAGAGCAAATACAAGTCCAACATTAAATTTATAAACCATGAATTGACTTTCTCCAATCAGAAATTTAAAAAACAAACATAAAACTGCTTAATGCTGATAAACTGCAAACCACAATGAATGCATTTAAAAGTTCTCTCTAAATTGAAGGTAGAGTGACCAGACAGAAAGTTTGAAAAATCAGGGCGGGGGCGGGGGGGAGGGAGTAATAGGAGCCTATATAAGACCCAAAAATCAGGACTGCCCCTATAAAATCAGGACATCTGGTCACCTTAATTGCAGGAGAAAGTCATATTGTGACAGCATGTAAATGGGTTGTGACTCACCACCCGCGGTGCCTCCTGCTGGTGATTTCAGGAATTAGCTCGATTCCAGTGGAGCGCCCCCTCCTGGTGGTGTCCCATCCACTGTTCTGTCCTCTGCTGCTGTCGCTGGACCCGCGTTGCTCCATGCTCAGCGGTGTCCTCTTCGAGGCCACTGCCCTCCAGCAGTGTCCGTTAGTCCATCTGGACCCTCTTCCGGGGGTCAGTGATCAGGAGTTCTACACTCCAGCCATCATGTCCAACAACCCTCTGAGTCCAATCCCTCTTGTCAGGGATCTGGCGTAGTCCAATGGCCGCTCCCTACGGCCAATGGATGGGTGTACTGTAAGGAGTGAAGCAGGGGACCCAGGCTTGCCCTCTTCTCTGGGTCCCGGCCCAGGGATCCTCTGGCAGCAGCCTCGCTGTCCTCCTTCTCTCCCCTCGTCTGTCTGCTTTCTTGGGCCACTTCCCCTACGGCCCCTTGCACCCGCTAGGCCCCTCCTTTCAGGGCCTGCAGCTTGGCAGGTTACGGGCTCAAGCTCCCTAGCCGCCCCGAGCCTGGCCAGCACTGCGTTGTCCACGGTGCTAGTCTCCTCCCTTGGAGACTGACCTTCCCCTGTCAAAGGCCTAGGACAGACTGACTGCTCCTCCTCTGGCCAGCCTTTATATACATCTGAGCCTGGCCCTGATTGGCTGTCTCCAAACTGGGCCCTGATTGGCTCCCCATCTGCGCAGGCGCCCTGGCCTGCCACAGCCCACTCTCACAGGGAGTGGGGTAGTCTGCCCCACTACAGAGCATCAGAAGAGGAATATGATTTTAGCTGTAGAATTCTGGACAGACTAGAAAGAAGAGAGGAAGAGGTTACAGCGATCAAAGCAAAAGATGACCAAAGGATGAACAAGGATTTTTAACATGGAGAGAGACAGCAAATGGTGATATTATGCAGGAAGAAAGGGAAGGATTTAGCAAAAGATAGGAGACAAGGATGCCACCGAGTTGTGAGCCTGAGAAACAATGACAACATGGAGTTTTCAATAGTGATAACAGAGAAAAGTGGTCAGAGAGATTGAGAGGAAAGACAAGAAGCTCTGTTTAAAAGACAGGTGGCAACGGTAGCTGTCAAAGAGCAGTGGATATGTGAGTCTACTGGTTTCAGAGACTATAGGCCCTACAGTCGTTTCCAAAAGAAATCAGTGAAAAGATTTAGAAGAGCGTCTCTTTAATTTACCATGGAGAAATTCCAGGAATGTGGTATATCTACGAGAAATGCTGCATTCAAGGTTGGTGATGAACTATGGTCTGCTCATTGTAAATGAAGTTCATTAGGGAGGCTTTTTGAATGAATAATAGATTTTAATTCTTTAGAGTAGAGGTGAAAAGGGCAATTGCTTCCTTTAAGGAGAACTGAGCCAAGTAGCCAGGATTTCTCAGAATTTAGTTACATCAAGTCAGAACATGAGATTAGGCAAAAGGCAAAGTCTAGGCAAGAACTTTTAATACTTACATGCTAATTTACAATACAGATAACTCCTTCAACCAAGTGACAATCACTTATTTTATAGTTTCTACCCTTTTCCTCTTTTTATTTTATTTTTTTCCCAATACAAAGGAGTTTTTATATAATCCGTCTCTGGTTCCTCAATGAGATATTTCGACAGCTCATATATGACTCTAAACTCTCTGCCCTCTACAAATTTATCTAATGGATTAGACCTTAATGAGGATCAATTTCTTTGGCCTGTCTTTAAATGAATTAATTTAAAGTAATAAAGGTATTATTTACTTGAAATGAACAGTCTGGGCATGAGGAGTGCAACATCTCAAGTCAAGGTTTTAGTACACCTCTACTCCGATGTAACGCTGTCCTCAAGAACCAATTTTTTTTTACTGTGTTATAGGTGAAACCGCGTTATATCGAACTTGCTTTGATCTGCCGGAGTGCCCAGGCCGCACCCCCCTCCCCCGGGGGCTCTGCTTTACCACGTTATATCCAAATTTGTGTTATATCGGGGTAGAGGTGTACTATTAAAGACAAATGTTAAACTCAAAGAAGTGGTCTCTGTAGTGATTTTTGCTCATAGAAAAACTTCTGAATTGATTGCGCTCTGTCTTTGACAACACCCATCTGGAATATCTAATTTAAGAAACAGGAAATGAATTATTCTATCTCTGACCCAAGAGAATAGGGAAGACCTTGAGGCCCTTCAGAATACAGTAGTAGATAGTGCTTCACACCCTTCATTTTGTATGCAGGCCATGCTGCACACCCAGTAGGAGGGCAGAAAATTAAGCTGCTTCCTACATGTAGGTAGCAGTAAGGGGAACCAGAGATATTCCTCTGCTTTCAGCACTAAATGGGCACTATGCAGACCTGATTTTCCTCTCATTTACACCAGTGGAAAGCAGCCTTCATGGCCACATTTTACAGTTTTACAGTTTTCAATAAAAAATCAATAGGATTTTGCCCACTGTCATCTAGAACATTTTTTGAAACTCTGGAATTGGTCAGGTGGTGTTCAAGAATTATTGTACAGTATTACTGACAGACTAAAATGCTTTTGAGCAAAGAGAACATTTCTTCAGCATTCTGCATACTTTTAAGATAGCAGATAGCTCTTCCATCTAGGTTCCATCTTCCAACCTGCCTAAACTTTTCATCTTTCTAGCTGTGCTGTGGTTTGTCACATTGTAAAACCAATAGTATAACAAACCTAAATATATAAATAATTGGAAATGCTATTTATAATATTCTAAGAGACATCTATCTATTAGAAACATGACAGGGATTCCAGAACAGGATATGGTATAAAATCTATGATACAGAAAGAAAATTTTAAAAAAATAAGCACTAGATATTGCCATGAGCTAAATCTTCTAACAGCACTAAAGAGAACAGAATGACCCGGAGAGGCAGTGACATACTGTAAGTACTCCGCAAGGGCCTGTATATGCTTCACTACTTTTTATGAAGTCTTCTGAACTAAAAAGTTTGGTCATCAGCTCCCAAGGTCTAGACTGAAGGCAAGAGAACCTGGGGCATGCATCTATTGTGGGTATTTATTTCTGGAATAATTACAGTTGACCAATATGAAAATATGTATTCTTGAAGACTATGACTTAATCCTCAAACATTCATTCACGGAGAACATTCAAAAAATTGTTTGCAGGATCAAGCTCTAATGGTTCAATTATGGATCAGTCTACACATCGGTGCAGGGCCATGTAAAGGCAGACTCAACCCCATAATCCATGCATGAACTCTTCACCTCACAGAACATAATGCCAGGGAAGAAAGCAATTGCCGCAAGAAGGTACTATTTGCTTTCCCATACATGTGGGTAGGGAATGGACAGGAAGGGGTGGGGCTGGCCTGTGCAGCTACAGTGTTGTATTGGGAGGAGTAAGCTATGCCGAATGGGGCAAGGAGAGAAAGGTTGGCATGGTTTATTTTCCCCATGGAGCAAGAGGGAAACTGAAAAACCAAGTCACAATTTGGTCTCTTCACTGCTCCTGGGGCAACACAGTTACCTATGCCCCATTTCTTGGAGTTGGCCCTAAATAAATATAAAATAAGCTTTGACTTGAGAAGTGGGGGAAGGTTATCCCACCAAGTTACTAGAAATGAATGTCTGAATTAGTATTACTAAGATGATAAACTTCAAACAGAACTTGGAAAAAAAGTTCGCATACAAAGGTAATATATATTTTCGAGTGGGAAATAATCAGAGATATAATAAAAGTAGTGGGGAAAAATCATGAGGAAAGGCCTGCCAATCATTAAGCAGTCTTCATGGCCATACGCCCTTAGAAGCTACTTGGGTTTGCCAGATTACACAGCTGCAGGGACAGCTTTCTTTCTGAGTGGGGAACTTTCTCTATGGGAGTAACTACTTAAGCCGCAATCTCATAATGCTTCATACCAGTAGCGCGCAATCTGTGGCCCATGTGCTGGCCGCCACTTCCTGCAGCTCCCATTGGCCGCAAACGACGAACTGCGGCCACTAGGAGCTGCAGGAGGTTGTGCCTACAGATGGTCAATATAAACACTTTATCGCAGTCCGCCAGCAGATTACCCTGATGGTCCATGTGCAGCCCATAGGTTGCCCACCACTACCTTATACACACACTTAACTTTACCTACGCTAGGAATCAAATTGCCTTCAGTCAGCTAATCCCCACTGTTGTCTGTCCTCTGAGGGTGAGTTTTGAAGGATGGACAACAAATCACTGTCTGTGATGAGGCTGGAATCCAGTGGTGATACATCTCATAATTATATTGTCAATCTCCCAATATTTGGTAGGGTTTTTTTTGAAACTCCAGATGCTAGAATCTCAGCACTGGAGAATCTCAGCTTCCATTTCAAAAAATGAAATAAATGTCTAGCCATTATGGTTAGAGAGGAAAGAATGAATCCTAAAGGCTTCAGAATCAGCGAGCAAACAAAAAAAATCATTATTTTTAAGCCCATCTCATGAATTCTGAAATGTGACTCATGGCTTTTGAACTACCCAGAAGTAACATCTTTGGGTGCAGTCTGCCCTTCAATATTTACTAACCGTCTCGTTCTGAGTTTCATGGTAACTGTTTGGTGATACTCCTTGCAGTGACCACAGAGAAATGTACCTTTTGGAAAGGTGGATTTGCTGTGCCTTCTTGTTCCTGCTACCACAGAATATGTCTACACTTTGAGCTGGGGGTATAATTACTAGCTTGAGGAGTCATACCCACACTAGCTTTGATAGAGCTAGTGCACTATGGATGTACTTGGGGGCAGCTTGCTCCACCTGTCACTTGCACCACCGCAGCTACACTCTATTTTTAGTGTGCTAGCTGAGTCAGAGCCAGCATGCGTATCTCTCCTCAAGGTGGGAATCACACCCCCAGCTTGAAGTACAGACATACAAAAAACAGCAAGAGGAAAAGAAACAGAATTTGCATATAGAAAAATGCAAATAGTATTCTCCTGCCAGGAAAGCAATACATTATCGTATTTATATTCCATTTTTAACTGTAAGGCTAGACCTCAATATGAATGCAAAATCATTATTAAAAATTATTTTACTTTATTCTTATAAAAGGTTATTATAAACTTGCCTGTGCCTTTACTGAACTTTAAGGAATACTTACAATGATTTTCACAGGCAAGAAATGTACAGAAATAACACAGGATTGCTCATGTAACTATATGAAATGTTCAAGCTAAGGAGTTTCTTACAAAATCAGCCTTCTGTGAATTAGTGACAGACTCCCAGAGGGTCAAAGGAGATAACACCTACTTTATTACCTCAAATGTGTTTTTACAGACTCTAAAATGCAGCTTTTTTATAACATCTATCTTGCTTTAACTTTCTATACTACTTTGATACTGTGTTTTTAAAGATGTATATAAGCTTTGGTTACTGTGATTTGTGCTTTGAATAAAATATTTAATAGAAGTTTTAACTGCAAATTGTAAATGTATTGGAAATGTTCCGATTTAGGATTCTTTATATTCATTAATTTGCCTGTCTCAAAACAACTCCTTGAGTAGCTTCTTTTAAGAAAACGATTTAAATACTTTCCATGGTTTCATAGGACTTAGCTAAGATTACTCACCTTTAACCATTTATCAGTGTATACCAAAAAGAATTCACCTACCCTTAAATGAAGATCTTTTGCCCATCCATAAACTGTTTTAGTTATCTTAGGGTATGTCTACACAGCAAAAAAAACAACCAAACAAAACAAAACACTCCAGCAGGAAGTCTGTCAACTGACTCTGACTTACAGGGCTCACGCTGTGAGGCTAAGAACTGTAGTGTAGACATTCGAGCTTGGGCTGGAGCCCAGGCTCTAAGACTCACTCTCCTTCCTTGGTGGGTTTTACAGCCCAGGCTCCAGCCCAAACCCAGCCAACTACACTGCTATTCTTTGCCTTTCAGCATGAACCCTAGGCAGTTGACCTGAGCTCTTGTGACACATGTAGGACTCACTACTAATTTGGAGGAATAATACAATTTGGTAACTTAAAAAGAGAAGAGCACCTCCACTAGAGGAGAGCCTGCTCTCAAAGACATCCTCTTTGTAAACAGCACTCCAAGGACAGACATACGAAGAAGATTGTAACTGAAGTAACCGTTATTGCTCGTTTCGGCTTCAGTATTTTTCTCCTTTCTGTAATAAAATTGACATAGGTAATAACTAGGATTATTTTGATTGTTTTTAATGGAGATATCCCCCAAGGTACGCACCGCATGCGACTAAAACAGAGTCAGTCATATCCCCAGATGGCATTAAAAAGAGAGAATTATTAAGATTTGGCCTACCATGTCTCGCTTCTCTAGACTAAAAATTTTGTAATTTTAAGATAAAATTACTTGGAATTACTTGGCACTCAGCAACTTGAAAACATCCCTTTCAATCCTACATTGCAAAGATCTGGGCATCTTTGGCTCCTGTACCAAGTAAAAAAGGGATAGTAACTACTGGGGTGGGGAAAACCTTTTAAAAAGTATAATACATTGTGAGCAGGAAAACTGAAGATTGTATTGGGGAAGATGGAACAGGACTACAGAAGGTCAAATATATCACGCAAAATAATGCAAACACACTATTTTGCTTCATAAGCACATAGGACCATTAAGGCCCAGGACTGCCTGTAACAATTTACATCACAGAAATGCAATGCCTCCCAGAGCTTCTTGTCAATTCTTCATTTCATTAGGGGAGTTGGGCATGTTTCCCCTACAGTCCCTCCACCCCAGAGATTCTGGTGAGGTTCAGTTCCCCTATTGATGTAATCATTATTAATTTATATAAGACCATTCCATAAGGATTCCCAACTGCACCATCAGTTCACTACCTCAGTAAGTTAGATCTTGTCTACATGAGACAGTTGCACCCGTTTAACTAAAGGTGTTATTTTGAAGGCATTTACTTAAACCTGTGCAAACCCTTGTGTTGACACTTATTTATCTAAAAAAAAGACTGTGCAGTTCAGATTAAGCTTTTAAGTAACTGGTTTAAACTAACCCAAAATAAACCACCCTCAAACCAAAATAAGCATGTTCACGCAGAGATTTGCCCAATATATTAAAATCAGTTTAAAATTACACATTTAGTTAAACTGGCATAATATTTTCTTGTGGACAAGGCTTACTAATCTATCACCACCATCCCAGTAGGGGGATCATTTCCCTTAATGTCCTCCTCTTACTTTGTATTAAATCTCTAGATGTCTGCAGACAATCTCCCTAATGCAGCATGAAACTTGCTTGATCACAGTATCTTGGAGTCAGCAAGAGAGTAAAATACAAATGTAAAGGTTATTACTATTTTATATCAAGTCTTCCCCTGGTCCCAGAGCCCAGGCTCCAACCCAAGCCCAAATGTCTACACCACAGTTAAACAGCCCCTTACTCCAAGACCCATGAGCCTGAGTCGTCTGATATGGGCCAGCCATGAGTATGGTAGTGTACCATGCGATGTAGTGGATCATGCAGTGTAGACAAACCCACGGGTTGCTGCACTAAGATGGGAGGCCCTACCTAAGCAAAAACATTAGTTTCTTGCTCCCTTCAGCACTGAAGCACCATTGTCTTGTACTTTTGCAACATCAGGGAAAATAATGCCCCCCTTTTTTTTGCCAATCTGTGGCTTGGCTTTGGTTTCCACCACAGGGGAAGGTTCTCTTACCACTCCCACCTGCAGAATGACTTTGTGACTGAGCATACAGAGGTAAATTTAAGCCCCTGATCTGGCTCTTCTAGAGATTCTGGTAGAGTTACCCCAGTGGCATTTACAAAGAAGTAATATAGAATATCAACTTTTTATTGCCTGTGTGCTTATGGCATTTTGTTACCATTTGATACCATGGTGATAGGCTAAACAGATCCTTTGATGTGCAGGACCAGGACCAAGTCCAGAATGCAGCTGCTGTAGTTTTCCTGAACACAGCTAACAGGGCCCAGCTCCACAGTGCCACACATCAAAGATTCCCTGCATGTAGGACAGGTTAACCTAAGGCTGGGTGATTAGATTTTGCACTGCATGAAGAGAAATCAGGCCCATTTTAAGTGTCCATTCTCAGGGTGGAAATTAACCCGATTTCAATAATTTGGCAAGATGCAGGTTTTGCTCTGAAGCTAGTATATCTTAAAAATGTCATCTTAAATTAAATCTGTATGATAAGAAATTAAGGTAATATCTTTTGCGTAAAACTCTTCAGAAACAGAAACACTGAATTTGGTACAGCTTTACTGGATACATAGATAATTCCTGCAGCGGGAATTATTAAAACTGCATGAAGTAACTTGTCTATGTTGCCAGTAGCTACTGGTGTGGTGCTCTGCTTTTGTTCGATGATGATAACAGTCAGCTGTGTGCATGTTCCCTCTATGTACTGCCCCACCTCTGCACAGATAGCTGACACAGCTGACCCCGAGAGAACCCCCAAAGACCACAGACTCTAGTAAGGTACGAAGGAACCCAAGCCAGGTTTATTGTCAAACAAAGCATAGTAATAGTTTCCCGTAGACTCTACAAGACATACTAAGAATTTGTGCCCCCGGGCAATGGACCAGCTCAGTTGGTGGCAGAACTATCCATTGCCCCCTAGGCCAGACAAAGATGTGCACTCCGGGACCTACTTTTATACAGTTACAGGACAGATTACTCATCCCTACTGATATATTGAGGTACAGTCCCTTGATTCACGGGGACTGTCTCCTTCTTTGATCATGTTGGTTCAAACAAATCTATCCATCATGCTGTCCTTTTGACCCTGTCTTTAACATGCACCTGCCTGCTTCTTGTTATCTCTATGGAGTGTTCTGATGCTATTTTGGCACAAGTTCCTCTTATTAGCACTTATGTGTGGATACACCTGCTTCTAGCAGCCCTCTAAAAGCCAACTTCTGTGAGTGGGGCCTGCTTCTTGCTCACAGTCCAGCTTTTTCTTAGCAATGCCTGGAAGTACTTTGGTTCAGGCTTCAGACTGGGCCTCTGACACAAGAGTTTATGTTTCAGGGCCTCATTTTACTACAGTCTACATTTTCAAAAGTAGCTAGTGTATTTAGATGTCCAACCTAAGCCACCTTAAAAGGGCCTGATTTTCAGAGAGTGGGTGATCCTCACACTGTAAATTATGTGCCTTTAAGGAGGCCCATGTTGGGCCTCCAAAATGGATACATCCAAAATCATTAGTCAATTTTTAACATTTAGTCTGTTTTTAAATAGAAGTGTATATAAATAAAAGAGCAAGTTTGAAACACATCAGGAAGAGATAAACAAACCTTGGAAGTTCATCAGATCATATTTTTGATAGAGGCTAGAGTCCACGAGAGCTAAATACATGCTTAGATGCCTTGGGAGAAATAATCTACTGTATCACATCACAATAACAAAAAGAAAAGCAATGATGCCGCACAAATTACTAAGAAAAAATTTGATTTCGATATGATAAATATCATGACAAGTCTATCAATCAATTGCCTTTGAGGTCATTACCAGCCCATAACTCACTCAGGGCTTTATTGATGTCTGAGTTGTTTCTAAGTATCAACAGAGCAACTTAAGTGAACAATTTTTCACTAACATTGCATTGAGTTGACATCACTGTATTACCAGTTTATTCTATGCCATAGTTTATAGAAAAATAAAACTAGGAAGCACACCCATTTGTAACACAAAATGACATGAAAAAGACGTTTAGGTCCTGAACAGGTTTTTCACACAAACATACCACAGCCTCCTCCCCTGCCTTATTCCCCCAAGCAAAATATGCATCCATATGGCTTTGAAATTGATGAAGCCAAAAATACAGTTCCAGGATCTCAGATTAGCACATTATTAAAAAAAAAAAATTGGTGAAAAGCAGTGTGTGTATAGCAGCCATTAAATTTCATGGATTTTGTGATTTTCCTAAAACGTTGCTCTGTACTAGCTTTTAACGGAATATCATAAAAAAAAAAATCTACTGAAGCTATTATCCTGAAAAGAATCGTACAGACAGTACTGAAATCTCCTTGGACAACAACTATTGCTCCTACTTGAATCATTAAGTAACTCCCTTGAAATGCATACCAACATTTGATAAAGTTACTTGTGCATGCTGCCACCTTATCTATTTTATTTGTACTTCAAATTTGTAATCCTGGTCATTGGAAAGTGGGACTTTTGCCTGATGTTAACATGTCCAACTTTTGCCCAGCTTTTCTCTGGATTAAAACTATTCTGCAGTGTACAGCTTTAGATTTTAGCTTGTTTGGCTCTTTGTTTTTTGTTATTTGCCCCACAAACAGTCTCGTATCTCTATTTTGTTAATCCAATCCATCCAATTTTACAAATAAATTTTGTCTCTCGCCAAAGTAAATCACTGTATTTGGTGTCAGAGTAGCAGCCGAGTTAGTCTGTATCCGCAAAAAGAACAGGAGTACTTGTGGCACCTTAGAGACTAGACTAGAGAAATAAATTTGTTAGTCTCTAAGGTGCCACAAGTACTCCTGTTCTTTTTGTGTATTTGTTGTGGTACAGTAACAACAGTGATGACGTTCAGATATAAGAGATATGATTAGGCTACTATTTCATAAGATCTTTAAAAACACCTTACAAAGATAAGCTCTATTAAAAAGCAAAAATTCATTTACTATTCTTTATCTCTACCTAAAGACAAATATTTGCTTTTTTCAATATGTCTAAAATTATAGTAACACTGAATCTTGTAGTCTAATAAGTAGAAACCTAAGAGGCCAACTATCCAATTAGCAATCCATTGGCTGTTGTATTACACAAAATGCATGACGACATTTTGTCATAAATGTATTTAAAATACTTTCTTTCATATTAGCTAATTATGTCTTACCTAGTCAGCTTCCATAAATTAGGAGTTAAAGGGCAAAATGTTCATCTTTGGCAATGCACTTTGTAGGATTTGGTTGCTGTTGCTTATGCCTTTTGCTTCAGTTAGTTCCTGCAACACTCTCTGATCTTTAGTTCACTGAGGCTTCTATGATTTCCCCCTCTTTTTTCTTTTCTTCCAGTGGAGCACATTTCTCTCATAATCAATACTTGATTAGACTGGACTAAAACAAAACTTCTTAAAACCAAATATACTCAATTGAATATATTGTTCAGTAGTGATAACAAAGAATTTTTTCTTATAACTGACACATTCGTGCCCTTTGCGGGCATTAGCAATGCTGAAAAGGAAGAGGGAAATTATTATGGGGAGTTAATATAGTGTTGTAATAAATGAAAGGGGGGGGCTCTCTTTTACGGACATACAGCCAGCCAGGTAGCTATAAAATCCCTCTTAGAAGCTGTTTCCTACTTGCTTTACCTTTACAGGGTTAAAAAGTCCACAGGTGAAAGGAAAGGAGTGGGCACCTAACCGAAAGAGCCAATGGGACAGCTAGACCTTTTTAAAATTGGGAAAGAAACTTCCCTTTGTCTGGGTGTTGTGGTTTTCCAGAGAGAAAGAGGGGGCAGAGCAAAGACAGGGCTGGGACAATGATGTAAAAAGCTTTTTGTCAGGTATGGAAATCATCAGCTCATACCTAGAACCTACTCATAAATCAGAAAATATCTAGAAAAAAATGTAATTAGGTTTATTTCTGTTTATTTCTTATTGGCTTGTGGACTCCTCTGTGCTAACCCCAAATGCTTTTTGTTTTGATTGTAACCTTTAAGTTGGACCTTAAGAAGGTTATTCTTGATGTTTAATTTTTGTTTGTTTAAATCTAGCAAAAGCCTAAGTTCCAGATGTATTTACTTTCTTTTTGTTTTTAATAAAATCTACCTTTTAAGAACAGGATTGGATTTTTGGTGTCCTAAGAGGTTTGTGCACATGTTTTTTAGTTAGCTAGTGGCAACAGCTGATTTCTCTGTTTTCCTTTCTCAGCTCTTCCCTGAAGGGGAGGGGGGAGTGAAAGGGCTTGAGGGTGCCCAACAGGAAGGACTTCCCAAGTGTGCCTTCCTGGGTTCCAAGGGGTTTTGCATTTGGGTGATAGCAACATCTACCCATCCAAGGTCAGAGAAAAGCCGTAACCTTGGGAGGTTAATATCAGCCTGGAGTGGCCAGTATTAATTTTTAGAATTCTTATGCGCCCCCACCTTTAGCACTTGAAGTGCCAGAGTGGGAAATCAGCCTTGACAAGTGTCATTAAATTTCAAAGCAGTCTGCATGAGTACTTTGTGCAAAGCAAAAACAGGTACAACTTCTCCTTTGTTGGGGACTTGGTGGATGGGTTGGATTAGAGGCAGGGTTATAGTGCCCCCAAAGTGGGTGCTCCTGGCTGAGAAGGATCATGGCTAAGACAGCCAATACATACACTGATTCGGCATATCTGCCGACCAGCCTCCATTGGTACAGCTCATATGGAGCTCAGGTTTGATTCTAAATCTTTCCCCAAATGGTGGAAACCTGGAAGCAGAACAGGCAAACACAATCACTTGCCTTCCTTTGACAGTGAATCCTCCCTCCCATGCAAGAGGTCTGGCTGGCTCAAGGTAGGGTTATTTATTCCTCCCTACACTGCCTGTAGTCAACTTTGACCATATCCAAACACCTCCGTGTGTGCTCTCTCTCTCCCTCACACACACACTCCTTTACTACCTGCTTATTGTGTGAGCAATGCTTTAAGGCCAGAAGTTGGGAGCAGAAATACTTCCTCTGTATTCTGTACATTGTAAGTCTTTTCAATTTTTTTCTCAAGCTACTCTCGCTGCTTTTATTTTTTAGGGTCCCTCTTTTAAGGCATTTTCTGTAAAGCCCAATTCTTTCTGTTCCTTTGAGTGGCATTTAAAAAAAAAAATCTCTCTTTCATCTTGCTTCTTGCATTGTAACCTTGACACGATAGTCCTTATACAAGTGCTACAGAAATTGCCATCAATAACAAAATAGAACATTTAAATACATTATATATAAAATTAGATACATGTTAAAATTAATTCATTTAGTACTTATTGGTATTTATACATTACAACCAATGTCTTAGCTATGATATATTCAAAAAAATGTTCACGCGTTAAAATTAAGAGTTTATTATTTCCAGCTATTTGCATGCATACTTGCAAATGACATTTATCTGCATTATCGATCAACAACTCATCAATAAAACAGACATTACTATTACTAAATGATATTTCATTAATGACTCATTAGAATAGTGATTTTTTTTTTAGAGGACAGATATTTGTCATATTCTTTCTAAACACTTCTCACTGTTCTACACTCTCCCTTGGAAGTATGAAACTGAAAACTGCTATCTTAGTATGTACTTTCCCCATCCACCGCAAATTCACATTCACTTTCTTAGTGTTGTAGTTCACGAATGGTGAGTATCACAGTTTGGGGGTAATTTACCTGTATTTCTTCTCCATAGTCCACCAAGGGCTCCCACTTTAGGCTCCTGGCTCTTTAGCCATCACCTCTATTGGGCCAAGGCATGTCTCACTCCCTCCTGACTGGGGTTTCAAGCCTGCACAGCCCCATGGTTTTATACTGTGATATTCCAGCAAGCCAGACTGGCATCTGTGCTTTGCTTCCTCTCCAGAGGCTATGACCCTTGTACCGCCAACAGTTATAAATTACCACACAGCTGTCTCTAAGCAAGCACATGAATTCGAATTCTTAATGTGAAAGCATTACAGAGAAAACATTAAAAACAATAAAAGAACCTACATGCATGCTAAAAAGCTTACCAGAGATCACCCCTAACTCCAAACTTCGATTCTGGTAGGTGTCAGTCCTTCAAAACCCAGAGGTATGAGTTCATGACTATCTCAGATTCAGAAGCAGAACTAAGGCTGGGAAGAGAAGCCATTTCTCTAGACACCTCAGGCCTTTAATCCTGGCCTTCAGTAACAGGAAATCAGCAGACAGAGACCCTTTCCCTAAAGGCATAGTGTCAAGAAACTGGATTTTGGTATAACTGGAGTTGGGTAATTTGCAATAACCTTACTCCAGGGAATCCCCAAGGAAATCCACTTAACATTTATTGTCCCAAAAGTCTGTTCTTTTCTGGCATATTTTCAATAGAGTCTTTTGAACTTCCAGGCCTCAAATGACATCTCCGCCATAGAGAGGTTACATACAACCCTGGAAACAATAATCCATAAACTTTGCATTGAATACAATGAACACCAAAGATATTTAAACTTAACTCAATAAGCCTGCCAGGAATATGCAGGGAATTGTCATATCTCTCACAGTGAGCTGCAGATAGTCATATTTTAAAATGAATTTAAGTCCTGGTGAAAGGTGTGGTTTAACAGCCCTTTGTTAAGTCATGTACATTAGTTAGCTAAACACCACATATTGGCATATATAGCATATCAGGAGACAGCAAGAGTGCAAGTTCCCCCAGCAAAGCTCTTTCAGTACACATCAACCTAATCCTGGAGGGAATATCGCTAAGTCATTCAGTCTCCTTGATCATTCAGCCTTTCGTCTCTTTTCTAAGACAGTCATCAAGGTTGGCAACTAGTATCAATTGGTGGCAGTGTCTCTTTTAGAAGGTGGATGCTGACCTCCAAGTTCATTTAGAAAGGCCACTAAACAGCTATCAGAAGATGATAATATTCAGCTATTGTGAACCTGGACTGGAGCAGAGCCAGCTTTAGGTGAAAAAGCATTATTTTTTTTCATAAATAGAACTCTGACTATGGAACGTTGACTATTGATAAGAAAACCACAAATAACTATAAAAGCAGCAGAGAATCCTGTGGCACCTTATAGACTAACAGACGTTTTGGAGCGTGAGCTTTCGTGGGTGAATACCCACTTCGTCAGACGCAGGTAGTGGAAA
>NC_133771.1:127338374-127371935 GCF_003597395.2 Chelonoidis abingdonii
AATTTCCTCGTGCGGGTATTGTAGTTTTGAGAATGCTTGGTGGAGATTTTGTAGGTGTTGGTCTCTGTCTGAGGGGTTAGAGCAGATGCGGTTGTACCTCAGTGCTTGGCTGTAGACAATGGATCGTGTGAAATAACTATATTCACTTACAAATGTCTAGAACAATAACACAGGTCAAATTGTGGGGCTTACTAATCTTGAAAATGTAAAAGATTATGATAAAAAATAACAAGCAGAGTGACTCAGTTTAAAATAAGTATTTCTGTAAAAAAAAATCTGCATTGCTTTATGAAATGAAATAACAGTGACTAATAACTACCAATGACTGATCATACTTTGAATATAGTCATGCTGATAGATATTCTCACAAAAGTTTAAGAGATCACCCCTAACTCCAATCTTGGGTTCTTTTATACCACCAAATCTTTTATATGATAGATCCAGATAACTGACAACTTTCAGACAGATACACTCCCACCTGGAAAATGTTATTAATTAATTCTCTGTGTTATGTAGTACACTTTATGAAGTACACAGAAGCAGAGGAGCATACAAAAATAGTTCTCTCTAAAATCTGTGCCAGAAATAATAATTGCAGAGAAGAAGCTTAATTGTTAAGATACATATATAATTAGAAGTCCACTTATTACTGTCAATATACTCTGCATTCTGCAGGCTTCATGTGGAACTAATGATAAAAATCCAGCTTGAGAGAAGAGCAGTATATCTTGCATCAATATAGCTATAACAAATTGCAGAGACTGCTGCTCAGTATATCTGCAACACTTGTATGTGGATTTTCTTTTTATTTTGAATCAGATTTCAAAAGTAAAAAGTAAAAAAATGTAGCTCAAGTAATTCAAGGTGCTTCTTTTTACACCTGTGGCAAACAATGCCGCCTACCAGCCTCCTTCCTCCATGCCCTAAGTCAAGTACAGCCTAGTGAGCAGTAGTTTAAGGGTCTCTTACTGCACCAAGTGAGGACAAAGGGGGAGTTATGGGGGACTGCTGTTCATTTGAACCAGGAAGAGGAGGGGGAGGTCTCCCTCTGCTTTCAACAGAGGAGAAAGACCTATGCTCCTTCCTCCCTCTCACCCACCCTCTGCTTACCTTAACCACTGCCAATGAAGGACATTTACAAGCTAACATTACAGTAGCTTTTTCTCACAATGCTTTGCTAGAGGTTAGAAGAGACTGGATGTTAAGCAGAACAGCATCTAGATGTAAGGGCAATGCTAATCTTAAAAGATTCAGAGGCAAAACAGCAGGAATTGCAATGCTGACCAGTCTCTGCCAGTAGGTACTACTATATACCAGCAGTGAAAGTGAGATGAAATGATAAGGCAGCTGAATTTCACGCATAAGCACTTCTAACGTCTTCAGGAAGTCGTGCTGATGCAGCTGCTTGCCTCCAAAACCCACGGAGTCTGCTATCAGAGAAATGAAGGTCACTTACTGGCATTAAATTGGACATGGTTCACATTTCGAAGTATCAATGTCAATAAAATGTTTTCTCTATATTTTTGTAGATATCTGTTCCCAAACATTACAGCTGAATAATCTGTATTATTTTGTGCTTTCACTGAATACATTTTGGAGGCCTAACCCAATTAGTAACAGTTCTGAGTCTGATGTTTGATGAATTTGTTATTATACTTAAATTGATTTTTAAGAAATCCCATTAATTTCAAGAGGAGCATTAAAAGCAAAAGTGTTAGACTTGTAGCTTTTGGTCTCAGTACTTAGGAAAAGCAGATTTAATACTTAATACAATTTTTTTAACCCCCTTTGAACTTCTCAAGGTACATAAGCACAAAAGTATTTAACATGCAAATTCTGAGACAGACTGACCACAGAAACCAAACAGGCCACAAGGAGTGAAAATATACTTGAAAAATGTAGACCTAAATATAGATTTGACAACTCACTAGGCTTATGCCAATTCTAGTGGCAATTCTAGGCTCTAATGAAATCTGTACCTCAAGAGAAACTAAAGCAACGGTTATAAGGATAGAACAATACACTATCTGCGCTTCCTGAAACAACATAAGTGACCTTCTTTTAATGGATTCAGGCTGTGTTTTGATCTCAGCAGGGAATATAAGGTCTCTAGTGAAACTCTGCTCTTATAACAGCAAAAACAAGCCTGAACCAAAACCTTAAGCCAAAATCTCCTTAACTTTATAAGTGTTTGAAATCCAAACATAGACCATATGAGAATCTGAATTTTGCAAATGGCCCCTGTGCTTAGAACAGTTGAGCCAAAATCTTTGAACCGGATGTTTTGGAATTCGGTGTGGTATTTGGAATCCAGATGAGGATCGGAGTTTTGTGACTTGAGTGTCTCTCTCAGTACAACCACCACGTGTACATTTTGTCAAATTTTCTGCAAGAAGTATTTTAGAAAAAATACATCATGTCTCAAAAGCTTCAACGTAGTATTTGACTATATATCCATCCCCTATTATTAATACTGCACAAATTTCTATAAGCCAGGTTGTCCACAGAAAAAAAGAAAAACAAAATATTAATAATTTCTTTAAACCTCTAAAAGATCTTTTCTATCAAACAATGCTGAGATATCGAACCTCAGTGCTTATATTCCTTAGTGGGTAGCATATTGCAGCCAGTAAGGGGCCTGAGTCACATTCTACTCCCCTAATATGGTAATTAAGGGTGAAGAAAATGCTTATTGCAGGGGAGTTTCAACAGTCTTGTGATATGCAGGTAAGATCCCAAAGAGTGAGAATCCTGCACAGCTGGTATCTTTAGAGAATGCAGATGTTTCTAGCTCTGATGGTTTGTGAAACATTGCACCTTAAACCTGTTTGTGATGCAGAATTTCTCAATCCTGGCCCTTAGAACAAAGTAATCGAGGAGGGAAACATTCAAAAAGTTAGAGGAGGGAAATAATTTTTCAGCATTTTTTCCTTTTTAAACAAAGTATCCAGTTGAAAGCTCCTCAGAGATTTTGGATGCTAGATGTAGCCCCAGCAGAGTTGGATTAGCAAGCTGAGTGTCCCTAATATCATGCTGAAGCATTAGTTCATTATTGACTCAGGGAGAAGAGCGATACCTAATTCTATCTCAAACAGTACTTCCTACAGCACTTTTCCTCTGAGTTCTTTCTATCCAAGTACTGACCTTTTCCAATCCTTTCCTGCCTGTGAAGTCTAGCACAATTTGAAATGATTTGACTGCAAGGAATTATGACAAGGTGTTTACCTTCCATTTATCCGTGAAGGTAAGAACATCTTGTACTTGCAATTCTAACTACCACCACTAGTGAAGTCAAGCAATCACGCTGGCTCCAGTATTAGGAGTGCATAAAAAAAATTCCCTTCTTACTGACAAAAACCTAACCTGGGAACAATTTTATTTTTCATTTTTTTCTCTCTTTTTAATATATATCTTCAGGATTATGAAATGACTATTTGTAAAATAAAAAATGTAAACTTTGATCAATGCAACAGCAAATACCTCTCCTTCTGGGGAATTCTTCCTTTGTACTAAATAATGGCAAGTCCTATATATCTTTTATACCTGCATATCTCTTAGAATGCTAAAAATAATGGTGCCTTTAGGAATTGTACACTACCTAGTTTGTGAAAGATGACGTGAGGCAATTTTGCTCTGTACATTTTATTTTTATATTGCTTAACACTGTTGTTATTTCTGAGCCTGATTTACAGTTACCCGGGGTACTCATAACCCTTTTGATGTTATTTCTACTGGAAACAGTTGACAAAAGCAGATTTTCCCTTAAGGATTCCCCAGTTTCGGTGCATGTTTCAAGTTTCTGCTGTTTGCTCAACCCATTAAGAGCTTCTTCAAACAATAAAATAGCAGCCCATCACCTTGAATACCACAGGAAAAAAAATGCATGCATAAAGACTGCCAACTCACACTTTCACTCTGCTGTAGATAAGCAGAAATCATTGACAAATATAACACTACCTGGAATACTGCCTATGGATTTAGCATAACTCTGAAAGAGGTTTTGGTTCTGAAGTATTTCACTGTCGGTCAGAGCTGCATGAAAATATGAGTATCAGATATAAACCCATGGCAAATAGACAGTGTGCCTAATGCAAGCTTGAGACTAAAAATTGGCAATGGGTTTAAACATTACTTCTGCTTTGTATTTTTCCGCATATCAGAGTATACTGCTGCTTTAAATAAGATTTTTTTTCATGAGCTTTGCACTGCATGCTGAGTTAAGGTAGCATACACAATCTGTGCCAAGCTTCTTGGGGCTTAAAGTGCCCTGCATGTGGTACACTGACTATACAGAATGGTAAAATACAACATGAAAGTAGAGCTCACTGGTCAGCAATTCTCAGACCTGAGCTATGTAGTGACAAGTGACAACTACAAAAAGTCATTAATAAATCCCCATCCAAAAATCTTAGTTAAGGTGAAATTAAGGTTGTAGCTATATATAAATATTTTATGTTTTTATTAGCCTTCGAAGGAACATTAGAGTTAAAAGGAAGAATTAGGAACTCAGGAAATGAAGGTTTTACAAAAAACACCAAATATTTGGAAGTATGGAAGGTCATAGTTACCTCTGCCCTCCACTGATCCTTGCCTCCCATCTTCCTGTCTTTAGTCCTTTGTAAAATGTGTTAAATTTGGGTGGAGTTTTTCTAAAGTCTCAGGAATCCACAGACTACAGACCAAGACATCTTAAATTTTGAGAAGGTACTGTACTTATGCAACTTGCAAGTGGAACATCAAAAATGTGCCTCAGATAGAATTTATAAATGGTTTTATGTATCTGTTATTGACATACAAATTCTGTGTCTAATAGTACTTGGATAACTGCCTGCCCTCCATAGCTCACAGAACTGACTCCTTAAGGAAGAGAATGGGGCACAATTATATTTAGTATTCTATTAGTTTAACCAACAATTTGAAAAACAGCTTTTCTTCTGTGAAGCGTATAATGACAACAAAGAAAAGCAGAGTTGACACAACCACAGTATGTTTGAAAGTAATTTTTTCTTGTCTTGGTGATCAGTGACAAAATGAAAGTATTCTGGGTGGATAAGATACTCTAAGCATTTCATTATTTCAGATCTTCATAGAAGCAGAGTTAAGGTCATCTGGGTATCTCATCCACTGTAATCCCCAGGTCCTTTTCTGCAGAACTGCTGCTTAGCCGGTTGGTCCCCAGCCTGTAGCAGTGCATGGGATTCTTCCTTCCTAAGTGCAGGACTCAGCACTTGTCCTTGTTGAACCTCATCAGATTTATTTTGGCCCAATCCTCCAATTTGTCTAGGAATCTCTGGACCCTATCCCTAACCCTCCAGTGTATCTACCTCTCCCCCCAGCTTAGTGTCATCTGCGAACTTGCTGAGGGTGCAACTGATCCCATCATCCAGATCGTTAATAAAGTTGTTGAACAAAGCCTGCCCCAGGACCAACTGCTGAGGCACTCCGCTTGATACCAGCTGTCAACTAGACATCGAGCTGTTGATAACTACCTGTTGAGCCTGACAATCTAGCCAGCTTTCTACCCACCTTATAGTCCATTCTTCCAATCCATACTTCTTTAACTTGCTGGCAAGAATACTGTGGGAGACCATATCAAAAGCTTTGCTGAACTCAAGATATATCACATCCACCACTTTCCCCATATCCACAGAGCCAGTTATCTCATCATAGAAGGCAATCGGGTTGGTCAGGGATGACCTGCCCTTGGTGAATCCATGCTGACTGTTCCTGACCATCTTCCTCTCCTACAAGTGCTTCAAAATGGATTCCTTGAGGATCTGCTCCACGATTTTGCCAGGGACTGAAGTGAGGCTGACTGGTTTGTAGCTTCCTGGGTTCTCTTTCTTCCCTTTTTAAAATATGGGCACTATATTTTCCTTTTTCCAATCGTCCGGGATCTCCCCCAGTTGCCAAGAATTTTCAAAGATAATGGCCAATGGCTCTGTAATCACATCAGCCAACTCTCTCAGCACCCATGGATACATTACATCTGGACCCATGGACTTGTGCATGTACAGCTTTTCTAAATAGTCCTTAACCTGTTCTGCGCACTTCCTCCCCATACCGTGTTGACCAGTGCAGCAGTCTGGGAACTGATCTTGTCTGTGAAGACTGAGGCAAAAAAAAACATTGAGTACTTCAGCTTTTTCCACATCATCAGACACTAGGTTCCCTCCCCCATTCAGTAAGGGTCCCACACTTTCCCTGACCTCCTTCTTGATGCTAACATACATGTAAAACCCTTCTTGTTACCCTTCACATCCCTGCAAACTCCAGTCATGCCTTGGCCTTCCTAATTACACCTCTGCTTGCTCTAGCAATATTTTTATGCTCTCCCCCCAGTCATCTGTCCAAATTTCCACTTCTTGTAAGCTTCCTTTTTGAGTTTAAGCTCATCGAAGATTGCATGGTTAAGCCAAGCTGGTATTTTGCTACTCTCCTTTCTTCCTTTTGTCAGGATCATGAACTCAACCATCTCATGGTCACTGCTGCCTAGGTTCCCACCCACTTCTAGTTCCCCTAACAATTCTTTCCTGTTGTAAGCAGCAGGTCAAGAGGAGCACAGCCCCTGGTTGGTTTTTTGAGCACTTGTACCAGGAAGTTGTCCCCAACACACTCTAAAAACTTCCTGGATTGTCTGTGCATTGCTGTATTGCTCTCCCAGCAGATGTCAGGGTGATTGAAGTCCCCCGTTAGAACCAGAGCTGGTGATCTGGAAATTTCAGTTAGTTCTCCAAAGAAAGCCTCATCTACCTCATCCTTCTGATACGGTGGGTCTACAGTACATGGCCACCTCGACATTGCCCTTGTTGCTCTTGCATCTAAACTTAACCAAAGACTCTCAACAGGATTCTCTCCAGTTACATACTGGAGTTCTGAGCAATCATACTGCTCTCTTACATACAATGCAACTCCTCCACCTTTCCTCCCACACCTGTCCTTCTTGAACAGTTTATACCCATCCATGACAGTGCTCCAGTCATGTGAACTGCCCCACCAATTTTCTGCTATTCCAATCACATCATAGTTCCTTGATTGTGCCAGGACTTCCAATTCTTCCTACTTGTTTCCCAGGCTTCTTGCGTTCGTGTACATGCACCTAAGATAACTAGCCAATTGGCCTAATTTCTCAGTATGAATCAGGAGGCTTCCCATTTTGTACCCTCCTCTTTGTGTTTCCTCCCCATATCCCACTTCCCCACTTACCTCTGGGCTTAGGTCACCATCCCCTGGCAAACCTACTTTAAAGCCCTCTTCACTAGGTTAGCAAGCCTGCCTGAAAAAATGCTCTTCCATCTCTTCGTTAGGTGGGTCCCAGCTCTTCCTAGCAATCTTTCTTCCCAGAACAACATCCCATGCTCGAAGAATCCAAAGCCCTCTCTCTGACACCGTCTGCATAACCAAGCATTGACCTCCACAATTCGATGATCCCTATCTGGGCCTTTTCGTTTAACAAGAGGATGGATGAGAACATGATTTGTGCTTCAAATGCCTTTATCCTTCTTCTCAGAGCCATGTAGTCTGCAGTGATCCGCTCAAGGTCATTCTTGGCAGTATCACTGGTGCCCATGTGCAGAAATAAGGAGTAGCAGCAGTGTGAGGCCTTGATCAGTCTTGGCAAACACTCCGTCACATCCTGGATTCTAGCTCCAGGCAAGCAGCACACTTCTCGAGTCTCCTGGTCTGGTTGACAGATGGATGACTTCATCCCCTTTAGGAGGGAGTCCCCAACCACCACCACCCATCTCCTCCTCTTGGGAGTGGTGGCCATGGAAGCCCCATCCCTAGGACAGTGCATCCCATGCCTTCCAGCCGATTGGGTCCAAATCCTTCTCCGCAATAGTACCTGATAGAGGTTTGTCTAACCTGTTCTTAAAAAGCTCCAATGATGGGGATTCAACCACTTCCCTGGGAAACCTATTCCAGTGTTTAACTACCTATATAGTTAGAATGATTTTTTTAATCGCACCTAAATCTCCTTTATTGCAGATTAAGCCCATTAAACTTCTTGTCCTATCTTCAGTGGACATGGAGAACAATTAATCACCATTCTCTTTATAAAAGCCTTAACATATTTGAAGACTGTTATTAGGTCTTCTTTTCAGGCTGCTTTTCTGAAGACTCAACATGCCCATGATTTTTTTTTAAACTCTTCTTCATACATCAGGTTTTCTAAACATATTATCATGTGTGTTGCTCTCCTCTGGACTCTCTCTAATTAGTTCTAAAGCGTGGTGCCCAAAACTAGACACGGTACTTCAGCTGAGGCCCACTAGCACCATGTAGAGAGGAACAATTACCTCCCATTTCTTAAATATGACATTCCTGTTAACACACGCCAGAATATTTGCCTTTTTTGCAACTGCATCCTGTTGCTGGCCCATATTCTATTTGTGATCCATTATAAACCCCAAATCCTTTCATGACATACTGCTGCTCATCCAGTTATTCCCCATTTTGTAGTTGTGTATTTGATTTTACCTTCCTACGTGTATACTTGTCTTTATTAACTTTCATCTTGTTCATTTCAGACCAACTCCCCAATTTGTCATGGTCATTTTGAATTCTAACCTGTATTCCAAAATACTTGCAACTCCATCCCCCCTCCGGCTTGGCATCATCTGCAAATTTTATAAGCATACTCTTCACTTCATTATCCAAGTCATTTATGAAAATATTAAATAGCCCCGGACCCAGGACAGAACCCTGTGGGACACCCCACATATGATTCCCACTTTGACAGCAAACTAGGCTGACTAGTCTATAATTCCCTGGGTTCTATTTGTTCCCCTTTTAATTATAAGTACTATGTTTGCCCTTCTCCAGCCCTCTAGGACTTCGCATGTCCTCCGGGAAGTTTCAAACAATATGATCTGCAAAGCATAATAAGGTGAATGGGAGAAAAGGGTTGAAGGGTGGTGAGGCTTGTGAGGCATCTCTGTGAGACCATTAAGGCTGTGAAAGGTGAAGTTTCCCAGCAAGTCTACTAAGGTTTTCAGAGGGTGAGCAGTCCCATGTCAAACCCACTCAGGTCTTCAGAATGAGTGGAGTGCTCTCTCGTCATGCTCCCCTTCTCCCCATCCTATTGCTCTCCTGCCCTGACCACTGGTATGCTGGCACTCTCCCCAAATACTCCCATCACTGCTCCTGCAAATGTTTGAAAACCAAAGCAAGCGAGCACCTTAAGAGAGCAGCAGGACAGAAATTCTGGAGTTAAGCGGGAACTGGGGGGAGTATAGCGAGGAGGCATACCCTCTCTGTCATTCCTTGTCAAATGGATATATTCAATAAAATTATCTATAAACAATGTCTTCCATGCTGTGCTCTAGCTCTGGTCGATGGTTTCTGTTTATCTGCATAATTCTAGTTTGGGTGCCAAAATTCTCCATTTTCCATTGACTGAACCAGACTCTACCCCTCCTCACCTCACCCCTTCTAGTGAACAGTCCATATTTGGAGATCTACATCTTCAGGGAAAAGGGCTAGAAACTTACTTTTTAAAAACATTTAAAGCTTAGGTCTCCAGCACTTGTTTGATGCTCTGTTTAAAACAGTGGGTGCAGACATGCCTTTCTGACACTATAATTTGTAATATTAATAATTTTAAAATTACAATTTAATCAGCTAATTTTGGCCCTGGGCACTAGAACTCAACTAGCCAACTGCAGTAAATAAAGTTTTATCTCTTTCCTTCATTTGGATTTTTGTTACAAAGCGGGGAGAGGACATTAGAGGACTTCCGTGAACTCAAGTGAACAGCTGTGTTTTAAGTGTGTCATAATTCAGGAAACCCTCACTTCAAATTTGATAGAAAAATTATACCAGAACCCTACAACTAACCCGCCAAATTTGATGTTGATATTCCTTTGTCTGTCGATTTTATGGGGAGATTGAGTAGGGCTCACAATCATAATCTTACCTATGGAGTGGCATTAGTGGCTAACCACTGGGACAAGTTATTAAAGTAATAAACTACAGAGTGCATGCAAGACGAATTTTAAAAGAGACAGATGACACTGTTATAAATCCGAAATATATGTAAAGTGATGGACACAATACTATTCTTTTCAAAGCACACTTCTCTTTCAGCCTATCAGTAATACTCATTTTCTTCAGTCAACTATTATCAGCAATCAGTCAGATTCTGTCAATGAAGCAGCATGCAAGCACGGAAAAACAGCTTAATGTAGTATATAGCACTGTGTTTGGGATGAGGTAAGAACACCCCATTATCTTCAACCAGGAATTCATTTATAGAAAACCCTTTTTAGTCCTAGACAAACTATTTGGTGATAGTTTAACTCCCCTTCATGATCTCTTATAAGAACCCTGGGTTGGCATATTTTGAAAACATGCACATATCTACACTTGCAAGCTGCAGACCACTCAATGTTGAGATATAATAACCGGAATAGCATGGTGTTATCAGTTATGTGGTGCCTCTCCAATATTTCTCATAAACAGATGCACATGCACTGGGAAAATATGCAGAAAAAAAATAGGATATCTAATGACTAGCTTTGTTTGGAAGCCACTTCAATTTAATAATCAGAAAGTAATTGTACCAGCATCCTTGCTTCCCTAATAAGCACATTACATTACTTTTTTTTTTTAAGATCACAAAGTCAATTAAAGACAAAATTGAGGGATAAGATATAACACATTTTCAATCAGATGCACCAGACACTTGAAATCAATTACTGGAAAGTTTGTTATAAATCATTTGATTGTTTGTATTAAAATCACTGACAAGCAACTGATTTTTAATCCAGATATTTATAGTTAGTGTTTTTCTAATTTATGATATTGAATATCTCAAACTGTGGCCAGTTTGTAAGTTAGATATTGCATCAAAAGAAATTTTGCTTAGCCATATTAAACAATTAAAGAAAGGGGAAGGAGTCTATCATAAGGCTCAGTTTCCCTTTTTATAGGAACATTTCTTGCACTCAGAAATTTGGCCCAAAATTTTATGCTCTAAAAATGAATCACGGGTACACATCTGATCACTTGTGCCCTTAAACAACTGCTTGAAGTGGACAAGATAGTGGCACAAGTAATTAGATCTGCACCTGCATTTCAACTGTGTCTACAAAATGTGGATCCTATTTACGTTGGCAAAACAGAAGAACAAAATTAGAAAAAAATTAACGCATAGTCTATCATTAACAAAAGTAGTAAAAAATGCAGGAAAGAAAAACAGGAAAAAGAAACACTTCTGCAAAAATAAGTACTCTGAAGCACTGAAATTGTGTGTCTGTGATACTTTACACAGTACTTACCTAATATCTGTGCATGTTATACATGTGATATGCTGGCTGTTTGTTGTAATGAGGTTCAAAGCCACAGATGTTTCACTGTCAGAAGTTGGGTGTGCTCCACATTTAAAATAAAACTCCTGAAATATTGAAGGAGAGATAAAGAGAAGATTACATACCTGTAGCTCATGTTTTCTCTTTATCTTAGTCTAGTTGACATTTGAGACAGTAGGAAAAAAAATCACCACTGCCAGCAGTAAAGGGAGGTATTCATTACAAATGATTTAGAATGAATTCCCGGCAAAAACTCCTTGCTAGGCAAATATTTTGTTCTTTGCACAAAAACCCCAATGAAGACTATATCCCCCATACTGCAGAGTTTCAATATTAGTGGTCCACAGTATGATTTTCTGGATCCATAGAGGAAAAGTATTACATTACACCACAGAGGTCTGGGCATTATGATGCACAATGCTACACACTGTAACATATTAATGCTCTTTCATCACAAAAAAGTTACTGTCGTATGAAAGCTAAAGATAGAATTTATAATTCCTGGCTCTAAATAAGAGAAGACGGGTCTTATTTCTGTGAAGATGGAAGCCTATATAATATAGTATTACCAGTGACACTAACAAGAAGTTCCAGCTCCCTAAGAACACATTTTACATTAACCACTACATTTAAGTTAAATTATTCTATACTAGTTTTATTCCATATAGCTTCTTATATCACCCTAATCAGCCTGTACTAGAGTGCCTTCCAGTAGTCCATTAAGCAACATGACTGACATCTGTTGTGTGAGTTGTTCCCTTTCATCCTCTCCCAAAAAGGAAGATTGTGGGCAAGCTGTTGAATGCTGGTTTATGGGGCTCATCCCCAGGGGGGGAGAGGAGAGAACCACAATGAGATATCAGGGATGTGCCAGGTGGGCCATAGGCTGCAGCCAGTGAGGTGACCTGGCTAGGCAGGGCAGCTGCAGGGAGAGCACACAGGGAGTCTGCAGCAGTCAGGGAGTGGGGAAACGTTCTCACCACTGATGCCCTGCCCTGAACACCCAGCCAGCCACAGCCCTTCCTATTTTAAACCCACAGGACCCTGTGAGAATGAAAGGCTCTGGACAGTAAGGAGGGAAGAGGAAGGAGCCCCGGTCCACTACATGCTGCCATGCGCTCCTCAGGAAATTGTGCCAACCAGGTCCTGCCACCGTGCCAGGAGGGAGCTGTCCACACTGCTCAGTGAGTCACTTTCTGCCCCAGATGGATAGGAGTCACAAGGGAGCACTGTTATGTAACTCCCATGGGGTGAGAGGGAGAACACAGCTAAAAAAAAAAATCTGGTAACCTTGAGCGTAGAGGGATCCATTACTGGCTGGTGTGCCCCCTCATTTGTGGTCATGGCACAGCAGCTGCCTTTAGTCCATTGCCCTCAGGGGCAGCTCCTTGGGCCACTCAGTATTTGGTTCCTTCTTGCAACTCAGCCCTCCTGCCAGGAGGCTTAGAGCCTCACTACTTCCAGGGTAACTGCAAAGTCCAACCAAACACCCAAAGGCTTAGTGCCCATGTAGCAGGCCTTCAGTCCTGATCTGAGCTTAACTGTCCTTGCCCCTCTACTCCTGAGGCTTACATTGCCCTTCCTGTGAGTGCCTGGTAGGGACCCCAGGCCTGCTCCCTGCTCCGGGCTCCAGCCCAGAGCCCTTATAATAAGCAGCAAGAGTCTGTTTCTAGTGATCCCTCGCTGGTTCCCCAGGCTGCTTCCTACCTTTACCTGCTTGCAAGCGTCTATCCTAGAGCTGCGCCCTCCAGTTTTATCTCCCTGCGGCTCTTCTCAGTCTGTTGCTAAGGAGCTTTCTCATTGTATCCCCAAGCCTCTCTGGCAGCTGCCTAGAGCCACTTCGCCCCTGCTGCCATCACCTTTCAGGCCCAGGATACAAGCTCCCTATCACAGCTCTGCTCTCTCAGGTCTCCTCCCTTGGCCTTGCAGTCCTTCCTTTACCAGAACCACCCAGTCTGGTTCTCTCCAGCTCGGTGTAATTGTCAATTAGCATCTCCCCTCCTGCTGCCACAGACTGGACTAATTCATCCCTCGGGGTCCCTGTTAACCCTATATTTGCCAATGTGGGGCATATGTTCCTTCACAATAGTGTAGTGCAGGGGTTCTCAAACTTCACAGCACGGTGACCCCTTTCTGACAACAAAAATTATTACACAACTCCCGGAGAGGGGACTAAAGCCTGAGCCTGCCTGAGCCCTGCTGCCTCGAGTCGGGGGACCAAAGCCAAAGACTGATCGCCACCACCCTGGGGGGAGGGACGCAAAGCCCAAGCCCAAGCCCAAGGGCTATAGCCCCAGGCGGGGGAGCCTGTAACCTGAGCCCCACCAACCAGGGCTGAAGTCCTTGGGTTTTGGCTCTGGGCAGTGGGGCTGGGCTTTGGTCCCAGCAAGTTTAATGCCAGTCTTGGCGACTCCATTAAAACAGAGTGGTGACCCACTTTGGTGTCCCGACCCACAGTTTGAAAACTGCTGGTGTAGTGTTTTGTTTTGATAGGGTTGGTTTCAGAGGGGTTGTGTGTGTGTGTGTGTGTGTGTGTGTGTGTGTGCGCGCGCGCTTTAAATGTGCACGCTGGCATATGTTTATACTACGTATAGTCAACAGTTACTGGGGGTTAAATCATGTTGCATAATGTTCCATAAGGCTGGAATTTGATCCCTAGGGAGAAAGTATTTTCAAGGCCCCTTTTGGATGAGCTTTTGCCTTTCTGTTTTTCCCCCCTTCTCTGGCCCCAATTCAGCAAAGTACTTACACACAAACTTAACTGTAAGCATGTGAATAGCCCATTAAAGTCAGTGAAATTACTCACATGCTCAGAGTCAGGCTTTTGCTTACATATCCTGCTGCACTGGGGCCTCTATTTTAAACCTTGTCTCTTTTATATATAGTTCTTCCATCTTTGCATTAATTCATTGACTTTTTTGTTTGAGTGAACCAAATTAGATTTTTTATTTTAATCCAGTCCTGTTAGTTTCTGCTTGCTTTACTATTTCACTTCCCCAATACCATGGAGTACTGTGGTCACTCTATTTATACAAGTAAAGGAATATTGACCACCCAGTATTCCAAAGCAGGAAGGTTAAGGGCATAGAAAATACAGAACAGAAAGAAAACTTTTGGTAAAAGTGATTCACCCAATAGTAATATACCTTGTTTTTGTCCACAAGCAAAAAGAAATATTGAGCAATAAAAATGGCGAGCTCTAAAACACATGCAATGGCTTTAGACATAGAGTCTTGTGCTTTTATATTTTTTTAAAGCATCCTTATTTCTTTGGCACAGAATTTAATACTATTTTTATCTGTTTGCTTTATTGCAAGCACTGCCAACAATCATAAACTATGCCCTCACAGACAAAAAAGTGCAAAACCTAGTATATTGGTTTAATGGCTTTACAAGTTCTTGATACTCCCCAGAGGCGGCGCTAGCCCACTGGGGGGCCCTAAGCAGGAATATTTTGTATTCCCTCTGCACAACACACATTAATAATTAATATGGGCCCCCTTGAGCTGCTTGGGGCTCTAAGCAATTGCTTAGTCTGTTACCGCCTATCACCAGCTCTGATATTCCCTATCCTTTCTGTTGAGAAAGAACAGAACTTCATTCTGAGTCTGTAAGTTTGATGAAGAAATATACAGTGAGAATGTGAGAGCAGGCTACAAAAAGCCTACAATCTACTTTCTGCAGAGTACAAGTAGATGACCGTTGTCAAAATGCACTCAAAATCAAATGGAAGGTGATAGAGAATTAATATTCCAATACAAGCCTGCAATCAGACAGATGAAACTGTCAAGAATACTAAGAAGCAAATCCAGAACAGTGACTATATTTTGAAAGTCACAACTCTCACAGGTTGTAAAAACAGAGCAGTAAAAACAATGCTGTCAGACAAACCAATAAAGCTAATAGCTATCTGCAACTAGAATGATGCATTCTATTTTGGGTGGGTTATTTCTGTGGTGGCTATTTTGTTCTAGTCACATGTAAAAATCTCTTCATGAACATTTTCAGAAGTAACTTATCCATTTCATATTTCAACCTCTGGGATGTAGGAAGTGTTGTCTAGAGGTTAGAGCAAAGGATGGGCAGTCAAGAATCCTGGATTATATTCCCAGCTCTACACTTGACTTTCTTTGTCACTATGAAAAAAATCACTTATCTCCCTACCCCTTCAGTTTATCAATTTATGAAAAATTCTTTAAAAGACTTCCTGCAAAGGTGTGTTGTCACTTATAACTATATTTGCAAAACACTATGATATCTACTGAAAGGCATTTTGGAAGTATTATTTCAAATAACAAAAGGACACAATTAGCCTTAGAAAATATACAGAGTACTAGGAGCAAGAAACCCATAGAGTAAACCACAATTTAAAAAAAAATGATTATAATAAAAATAAAGGACTGTTTTAAAATCTAGAGAATTCACTCCTAGGTTTAGAGCCTATGAGCCATGTGTTAGCTCAGAGAAAGCATTTATGGTTGGGATAGAAAAACTGCAGAAAAGAAGTGCTTTATAATGACCATATTGAAAGTAGAACAGCAACATAATGAAAATAACCCAGTTACGAAGCTTGCCTCCTGAGGGCCTCCTCAAAGAAATAAAAAGGTACAAAATGGAAGGAATGCACAGTACTGTAAATCATATCCTGTGAATGAAGTTCCTAAATAGTTGCAAAAGTGACTGGAATGCACATACTGATGCATCCGGTATGTTAAGTGTTACATGAGTCGTTATACACAAAGGAAAATACACAAACACACACAAAGAAAAAGTGCACTCACTGCAAGTGCAGCTCTTATTGGGAGTGGGGGAGCCTGGTATAGCAACCCATTCATCATTTAGCGCTCCCTGCCAACAGTTACTCCCGTCCTGTGGGGGTCTCTTTTCTCAAGACTTGGCCTTCCACGAGTCACTTCTGGGGTATCAGGGTCACATGGACAATGTTCCACACAACACAGGTCGTTAATATGACATCTTCTGTCCCTCCAGGGTTCCTCTTTCATTCCACTCTAGTCAGAGCAATGGCTTCAGGGCTTCTCTATGGAGCATTTTAACAAAGCTACAAAAGCAAAACACAAACTACAACAAAAGCAACTTCAGTTCCTCTCCTGGATTTGTATTTTTAAACCATCCTCGGTCCTCCCCAACTCTTCCGCAGAACACTGACTATTAGGGACCACCTCCCTGGAATCTTGCCTTTGACAGGATCCTCAATTCCAAACACTTCCGCAGAGCATTCTGCCTGTCAGTTGGGCTTCAAAGATCCCCTACACCCCGCCTATCCCTCTCCCATAACGACCAGGGTATAAACTCCCTCCCAAAATTCCTGTGTTCTCTACTATTCAGAGAGAAACTACTAGTTTCTGCCCATCTCTCCCATCACACTTCTACTTCCTCCCTTTATCGACACCATCCAGATCCTTATCCAGCTGAGACTCATTTTACCTGGGCCTGGCCAAGTGCAACCAGGTATCTTGATTGGCCTCAGGTCTGCATTAACCAATTCACTTCCTGTGTGGGTAAATACAGCATCACACATATCCTTTACTAAAAACTATTCTGCTTTGTTTTCAGGATATAAAAAACATGGGCTCAACTATGTCCTCAGCTGCAGCCAAAGATCAATGTAATCTTGTTTCGGGTATTTATAAAGTAGTGGTTTACAAGGATTTACATAAGATAAATATATATTATGTATAAATGTATCAGGTGATATTTTAAGCATCAAATTTAACCATATAAATCAGAAATTTTTATGCAAACATGTCCTGCATTACAGGCAACTGTGTCCTCAATTAAGCCAATTTGCACCTTCCCAATTCTGGGCTGCCGCCAGGGACTAAAGCAACCCCCGGAGTAATTTAGACAGCCCTGGGAGGCAGTCTACACTATAGCAGCCTCCCCAAGGCCGACATACCTCTCATGTCCCCAGCACAACCCCTACACCAGGGCTTGTGAGGAGCCTTTGAAAGGATAGCTCAGAACTCTCTCCAAAACTCTTCTACCAGCTGGAGCAATTCCCCTGCTCGATCCAGGATTCTAGCATCCTTTTATCTAGTACACAGGGGCCAGGAGTGAACATCTTACTCTGTATGTTTAATGTAAAGTCTTCATGTATCCCAATGTAACTGTTCCCATTAGGTTGTCAGGTCTCTTGGGTTCAGTCTCCTAGGTTTGGCATGGAATTGCTGGGACTCTCTTTCAGACAAGCAGTCATTAATTTCCTGAGAAGTGGTGGCCAAAACTAAACACCCTCCTGCTGTACTCCACTTGAAGTCCTCCTGAAGACCAGGAGGGATGGACAGCAGAGGAGGTGAAGGGCTAAAAACTGGTGTGGTGAAGTGACCCTCCACATCCTGGCACATATAAGTGGATCTATGCTTGAAGAGGGTGGGGATTGGCTGCGTGAGGTCCATATTCTTCCTTCTGAAGAAGCAGACTGATGCCTAAGGACTACTGTCACAGTCTGCTTCTCCTCAGATTCTTCAGCCTCTGCATGGTGAGCGCATTGTGCCAAATTGCACAATCCCCAAAGCCAAGAGCCTTATGCACACTGCTATTAAGCCTAGTGGTTAATCCAGGCTTGAAACTACCACATTTTTATCATCACTCTATGCTGTTATCCTTAATTTCTACTATGTTATATATGGTGTCCTTCTGAGAACCTTCAGTAAGGAAGGCTCCTGTGGACTATCTACAAAGGATATTTGATCACTTCCCAAGTATCTGAAAATAGCAATAATAATATTTCCCCCTGCCTGCATTTCCATCCTGTAGTAGGAACACCTTGATTAAGTATAATTTGGCTTTGGTGTGAGAGAGGGTATGTTAAGAAATGACTGAAAATGTGTTACAAAATTTAGTGCTGCACTGAAGTTCTAAAGTGGGTAGTTTTGTGGTAATTCTTTTCTCTTACTGGAGTGAATACTATATATTAGGTTCTTGCCTTCAGGCATAGGACCCAAGTAATTATGTACCCCTGCTTAACACTGCAAATGCCATCTCTTTGGCAGGACTTGTTAACATAAAAAAGAATTGACACTGTTTTCACATATATTTTCTTCACTCTCTTTACTCCTGCTATCACTTATGTACCACTGAGACTATATCTTGAGAGGTACAGGAAAAAAAGCTCATGGTTACTAATATCTACCCTCCATGAACCTCATGTCTATCACATAAGGTGCCAAAATTTAACAGAAATGATCTATCCTTAGAAGTTTTACAAAAAAGGGGAAACCTTTTACATAGGACTTGGGCAAAAGAAAGTTTGCACTTCTTCAAATATGAGAAACACCCCCAATTATTGAGTGAATAGAAGATAAAATCACTTATCGGTCTTCTAGATACAGCCAAGTGACTGAGAAAAGGAAATCAGCACAGTGAGTTATAACCATAAGAAGTCAGACCCTGGAAATGCATAAGAGCAAACAGGCTCTGGAAGAAATATTCATTTTTCAAGGTAGTGTCACTGAGCTCCCCCTCTGGATTGTGTCATTCTAACTGTTCCCTGTAAGAGTGCAGACTTCAACTATTGTTATACTGTGCCTTCGGCTGCAAACTGTGGTGAATTCATGCAAACTGCCTGAATTTACAGTAAGTTTTCTGAAGATTGTGCAATTCTGCATAACAAAACTGCAAGAGCTTGAAAAAATCCACCCCGCTCTGCATGAAAAATCCATGTCACTGAGTTTATACTATATTAAATTGTGTCCACCCCAGTGGTTTAAAGGGATTTTACATAGGGTACATTTACAGGATGATATTTAAGCATTCAATTTACTGTATACATCAGTGAGTTGTGCAAAACGTGTGAACCAAGATTTTGAGTATACTTAAAAAAACCAGCATGATTTATACTGCAGAATAAATCCCATATGTACTTAAAATGTGGTTTAGAAAAGATTGCATTTTGTTCTTCATGTAGTCCTAGGGAAATAAGAAACTGAACTTCTTTTTCTTCAATGTTTTTGAGCAAATTTACCAATTATGAAGTCAGGGATTCACAGCACTAGCTTGAGTCACTTTTTTTCAGACAAGCATTATGAATTTTCTCTACACCGTCCTATAAAAGCATTTCAATCCCAACCTTTCACATATCTGTTATGGTAAACCTGGTCACTTAGGAGGTGGGTACAACTAATTAAGACTAAATTATGTGGTAGTTTTATCAAGTAGAGATATTGGGAATAGGATTAAATCAAATTCCTTCACATTTGGGAGTCAAAGTCAGTTTTTAAATTCTCCTCTTCAGAAAAGAAAGGCTATTACAATCCATTTGGCACCAGTCCTACTACCAACAATTTTTAGCTAAAACATTCATTAGGGATATAAATATATGGCCGTGCGTAAAAACCAGGGTTATCAAATGATACCAGCAACGAAATCACAATGAGCATGCACAACCCAAAACAGCAGCACTGGTGATTTGGGAATATGCTTCTTCCCCCTACATCAAGAGCAGTGCTAATACCAGGAATGAATTTCCTTCTGTGTAAGAGGTGAGCACAGGGATTTTGCATCAATCAAGCTCTACATGGGGCAGAATTTCACCGATGGTGATTTTTAAGAGATTCTTTACTTTTGATTTTATTTTGTTAATTTTTATTTTTCCTCTACTTTTTGGTTCTTGTTTAAAACAGGTTGGTACATTACAGTATTTTCCCATTGATTACTACATATGAGTCAGTGTGTTAAAAAGGCATCTATTAATTTGAAGTATTCTTTTATAGTATACCTAGTAGCTGAAAGCCTGTGCTGTCACATGGATGTAATTCATGAAGTCATATTCCAGCAGTCCATCTGGCTATGACATTGCCCATTGAGGAGTGAACCTGGTGATATTCTGAACAAAAAGAGCTCTAAACCATACCTGTATCTGTTTCCATCGCTTCACACTGACTCAACACTTGTTCAGGGCTTCAGAGTTACACCCACAGTGACAATCATGGAAGATTTGTGTTGATTTTTGCTGGTGATAGATGAAGGGTGTGTGCTGCTATGAGGAGCAGTGTATGTTTGGGGTTATTGTGTGAGTGGTTTTAAAGAACTGCCATTAGACCAGTCCCCTCCCCCGAATCGGTACAGTCTCCCACATACAACCAATGAAATGTGTTGCATGCAAATAAGCAGTCAAATAAGAGTGGTGTTTGGCTGAGTTACCTTTGATATCACAATGGTTTAGGACTCTTGGTATGGCATAGATCTACACCTTACTATAGCGGTACACCGCACACGTGTGATCCATAAAGTCAAAATGGCTGAGATTTTTAAAAATGGATGGTAATAGACCACGACTCCCAATCATGACTGAAGCTGGCGATATTCTGAACAAAAAGGGCTCTCAACCACGTTTGTAGCAGTTTCACTTGTTTCACAGGAGTCGAACATTTTAATCTTCAGAGTGATATTCCTAGAATTTTATTACAGATAGTTTGGGCCACTTTCTATAAATGAGCATGAGGGCATTAATGAAGTAGGGGAGACTGGAAACTGAGCTCCACGAAGGAAAACAAAACAAAAAAATCCCTCAAAACTTTTGGCTCCTGAATCAAATTGCCAACCTAAAGCCAAGAGTAGCCAATGGGCCTTATTATAATCAAGCCCAAAATTATTTCATAAGAGACCCATAAATGCACTACTAGAATGTTACTACTAACCTTATGACTGAGGAGACTGCAGTCATATTCACCACTCATCTGCCACTGCTAATGTAAAGCCTAAACAAAAAAATTTTTTTGGCCAACATTTGGTTGCAATTAAAAACATCATAATTTCTTTCATGATATTCTTCAGTTTGTAGGAAAGAGTTATACAAAAAAACCCAGGAGCTCATCAGCTATCTACAGAATAGAATAATCGGTGGAAATGAGACCAAAAGGATACTGTGTATATTACAAATATGTTTCATAAAAATTTCCACTGACAAGTTCCCCCCACTCCCCGATTTTCAGATCCACAGGGTCTCTTCTGTAGGACGTGAAGTGAAAAGGACTGTACAGCAGTTCACATAAGCTGTCAGAAATGTGAACTTTCAAACCAATGCCTTTATTGGGTGCAGGGAAAAAACTGATGACCCAGGAGACATGGAATATTGTATAGTAAGTCTTATTAATACACTGCTGACAATTAAGCTGAGCTCTATGCTAAGCTAAAACATCCTTTAGCTAGAAGAATGGCAATAAGGAGTTGAGTAACTCAGTTTAAATGCCTTTATGAAGTACAAAATGCATTTAATTTGACAACAGACAAAAGAGGCATAAAAATATTAGGGAAATATGAGTCTTTCTCCAATATCTGCTTTCTGTCTGAGCAGCGACTGTCTGAACACACTGCCCTTCTCAGAATGCCTCAGGCTAAGAAGAAGAAAGGTCTGATATTCTTGATAAAAGCTCTTTAGGCTGAGCCTCCTTTGCCAATTCCTCATGAAGGCTGTAAAGATAGTGTATGCTTGGTCTCAGTTAATACATCAACTTTGACCTTTATGGGAGGGAAAGAAAGAATTAAAACACTCCTTTAAATGATATTTTTGAGAGAGGTGCCCAATAAAGGGAGGGAAGTTAACACATTGTATTCAAGTTTTCCATACCTTCTTTTTCATTCAGTAATGAAAATTACAATTCAAATGTTTAAGGGCTCATTGGCATGGAGACTTTGTGCACAGCAAGCTGGGGTGTGAATACACAACACACTGGCCTGCCATGCACTAAGTCGCCATGTGGACCCTAGTACTGCCACAGTGAACTTTGACCTACTGCTGATTCAAACAGTGTGTAAATGTATGTAACTTTGCTAGAAAATGTTTCATTTACTCTGCAGACATATTAATGTTCTCTTCTTCCCATAAACTATGTTGTTGGTTTTTTGTGCTTTTAAGGCCTTGTCCACATGGAGACTTAGTAACCCGGCAAGATGGGGAGTAAATCTGCCGCATAGGAGCCTGCCATGCACTACCTGGTTTTGTGGACTCTGCTGCCACACACTATGTTTCTATGATTTTTGTTATAATACAACTTATTCAGTTAAAGATATCAAAACCACTCTTATGTAATGAACATTATATCAATAACACAGGGAAAGGATGGTATTTTTGGCTAAAAGCAGGGTTTAGAATCAGGAGATGAGGATTCTATTCCTGGTTCTTCAGCAGATCTCTTTTGTAACCTTTTGCTCATTGAAAGAACAACTATTCCATATTTTATTTATCCTTATTCAGTGTGTGTCCCCACACATTATTTGCTCCATATCATTCAAACACTGCTCTAGTGACAGAATTAACAATTTTCTCAGGGCTTTTCTACTGTGTTCATCCCTATAACATTTGAATGCTTTACAAAAAATAATGAATTTATTTTCACAACAACCTCATGAGAGGAGAAGGTATTATTCCCATTTTACAGATGGGGAATTGAAGCACAGAGAGAGTGTCAAAAGAATCAGCTAATTTTGCAGCCCAATCTGCAAAGCTATAGCCTGATTTTTTCAGAGAGCTTAGCATTATATATCACTTTTTATGTTCACAGCAGAGCCCTCATTGACTGTAGTTGCAACTGTGAGAGCTCAGCACTTCTATAAATCACATGCCAGAGTGTCAAATCGAGCACCCAGAAAATTCAAGATACACAATTAGTGACCACCTGTGAAAAATCTGGTTTCAGTGACTTGCTCAGAATCACACAGGAACTCTGTGGCAGAGGCAGGGATATAATTCAATTTTCCAGGGCAACATTCACCTGCCTTAACCATGTAACTGGTCCTTATCTTCCTGCAGTTCCCTGCCTCATTCACTATATACACCTTCCTACTTCTAAAACAAATGACGCAGAAGTTCGATAGACAGTTTTGTTGATTACACAAGCCTGATTCATTCCTTGAGCACCAGGCTGCCTGTGCACAGAATGAAGCAGGGAGCTGTGGGAAAAAATAGTAGATGATCACGTAATTAAGATAACTATAATTAAGGATACAATTCTGTCACAGAGGTCACAGATTCCATGACTCTGGGACTTGATCTGGGGCAGGGCAAAATGGCCAGCCCCAGGGCCACCAGAACAGTGGCCCCTGGGGCCACCAGAGCAGTGGCTGGCATTGGGTCAGCCCCTTGGGGCTGGAGCAGCTGCAAGTCCCAGCTTTTCTCCCCACCCCCCAAACCAGTGTATGTTTAGTAAAAGTCAGGTCACAGGTTTTCCATGATATTTTGTTTATTGCCTGTGGCCTGTCCCTAGCTTTTACGAAAAATACTAAAGACAGAATCTTAACCTTAATTATAAATGCACATGTCCCAGGTGGCCAAATTAAGGTTGCAGAGGCAAATTTAAGTCCAGCATGTCCTAACATTTGAGTGCAATCTTAACATTTTTAATAGAGATTTTTATACAGCATTTTGTATTTTTTCTTAAAAAAAGCAAATTGACACCCTTCCTCCAAAAAAAATAAAATAAAATAAAATAAAACAATCATATTGACTTGTACATGGTTCATCAGCAGAGATGAAACCTTTAGCTCCAACCCAGGCCTCTGCCATTTGAGCTAACCAAGGAGGTGATGGCAGTAGCAGATTCCCATCTTCTACATGGGCCAGCACTAGAGGGAGATGAAGTACAGCTGTTGCCAGGGGATTTCACAGCTATGTGCTGACAGCAAAGAAATGCTGAGACTCAGGATTCCTGGGTTCTGTTCCAGGTACTGAGGAGTTTGTGTTCTAGTAGTTACAGAACCTTCTGCCCATCCCTCATAAGCCAGACTCCTGATGATTCCAGCCTGTCCTTGTCATTGTTCCAGTACCTGCCCCCACCAATCACCCTCATCCCAGTGCAGCCCCAGTCCCACCTCCATCCACTCATCCCATTCCCCACCCACACATCCCTCTCTCAGCTCTTTGTCCAAATCTCCTCCACACCCCTTGCCTCGCTTTCCCCCTTTGCCACCTCTCCCCTCAAACCCACCTCCTCACTCCTCTGCATTACGGTCGGCTTCCTCTTCTGCTCCCAGCCTACATGCCGCATAAGGAGCACTAAGAATGTAGGAGAGAGAACAGGAGTACTTGTGGCACCTTAGAGACTAACAAATTTATTTCAGCATAAGCTTTCGTAGGCTACAGCTCACATCTTCGGATGCATAGAGTGGAACACACAGACAGAAGATATTTATACATACAGAGAACATGAAAAGGTGGAAGTACGTATACCAACTGTAAGAGTCCAATCAATTGAGATGAACTATCATCAGGAGAAAAAAAAACCCTTTGAAGTGATGATCGAGATGACCCATAGAAGGTGTGAGGAGAACTTAACATGGGGAAATAGATTCAATTAGTGTAATGACCCAACCATTCCCAGACTCTGTTTAAACCTAAGTTAATTGCATCTAATTTGCATATTAATTCGAGTTCAGCAATCTCTCTTTGGAGTCTGTTTTTGAAGTTTTTTTGTTGCAAAATTGCCTTTTTCAAGTCTGTCACTGAGTGGTTAGAGAGGTTGAAGTGTTCTCCCACTGGTTTTTTAATGTTATGATTCCTGATGTCAGATTTGTGTCCATTTATTCTTTTGCGTAGAGACTGTCTGGTTTGGCCAATGTACATGGCAGAGGGGCATTGCTGGCACATGATGGCATATAGAGAGAGTTTCTCTCAGCTCCCAATTTCTGGTGGCAGGTGCCACAGTAGCTCTCAGCAGATCTGAGGAGCAACTGAAGTGAAAATCCTACCAAGCCCCTGCAGCCCTGGGCTGGAGCACACTCAATCAGCTCCACAGGAAGGATGCATATGCAGTCCAGTCAGCAAGAAGGAGCTGGGAGGGGATGGAACATTCTCAGTGTAGGCAGACTCTTCAGAAACTTCAGCTAGTGTGAAAGAACTGAGATTTTCAGAGGTGGATAACTGCCATATTTGGGCAGATTTCCCCAGGGATGACAAAAGGCCCATTCCTGACACCATAACAAGACCTACCCCATAACCAAATTTCAAGTCCTTTCGCCAAAGCATGGAGGTTTCTATTAAACAGTTGTATGGATTTTTTAAATTGGGGAAAATAACATTTATATTTCCCTAACTTCATTCTCAGAAACCACTCAGCTGTTTAAGCTGAAATTTTCCAGGGAATTTAAACCTGAGGCAGACATCTGCCATGAAAAATTTCAGTCTGAGTCATTAAAGTTTGGCAAAGTTATAAACAACTGAAAATGGGGTTTTATAATGAAAAGTGTCAGGTAATCCCAATTATAGCTTGTGGCAACTGTAATATCGAGCACAAAATCTGTTTATTAATCACATTGTAAAACTAGTGTAATATTTTATGTATTAATTATCTTTACTTAAGGAAATCTTTTCTATAAGTCAGCTCTTGGGAATTCATTGGCCAAACATAAATGTTTAAGAAATATGATAGAGACAGCTGCATTAAGCACTTCGGTCTCAATCAGCAGTCTAACATGGTATTGCCAAGGTTATTAATGATCAAACTAACCTCCTTCACAACCTATTTCTGAGAGAATTGTCACTATTTTATGTGATAATCAGTTCTTTATAAAATAATCCTTTTTTAAGTTTGTGCATTCAGCATGCATATGTATTGTCTATTACAAAAATAGTAATTCCTTTTCAGTTAATAAATTGTACTGCAATCTAAACACAGAAGATACAATTAAAATTCAAACAATAGTTGGAACAACTTGTTTCTATTTAAACTATAGATTATTAAATACACAAAATGGAAATTACAACATCTGGCCTCTGGAGAGAACATGTACACTTATAACATCTTCATAGGACTTCCCTTGGTTTAGAAATACAGAACCTATCCATTGGAAGAACCAGGCTGAAAATAAGGATATAACTGCTCTGGGAATCTTTCAACTTCTACTATCCAGGCACTACTGTTTTAACCATTCAGGAAAATAGTTTGTGCTAAACCAATCTTCTCATCTCTACGGGTGCATTTGTCACTTGCTTTGCCCATCTAAGAGTAATCACAATAAGTATTATTCCCTCATCTCTCTCTAAGTGGTGGTTCTTACCAAAAATTAGGGCACCATTTCTACAGTCAGTTCAGTAATTATATCAGTCCTCAGAGTTTGATATTTCCATGATAAATACTGTTTACATGCCTTTTATTCTCAGTATAGTCCACTTCATTTCTCACATTTCTATTTTTCCATAGCACAATCTAACAACTTTGAAGTTAATGCTGTCTAGTGGTTCCCATGAAAAGTCAACATCTGCCTGTACAATTACTCCAAAATGGTATTTGAGACACAGCAGTTATTTTCCTAAGCAGATAAAAAGAGTATCCACATATCTCAGACATGAGTAACTAAGTAAATGTTGACTTCATAATGGGAGCATATGCCTTTTACATAAAAAGCCCTAAAGAGTTAACCCTTATTAGAGCCGGTCTGAGAAAAGTGTGAATTTTCCACTACTTTTTCATCAAAATTTCATTTAGAATTATTTTTTCTGATCAACTCTAACCTTTGTGTTGAACTGAAATATCAATTGTTAATAAAAATGAAATCTAGTCAAGTTTGCTATAACCAAACTGAACTGCTGTGTCAAACGCAGTCAGCAGGTTACAGTTAAATCACTTATGAAGTAAACTCTGATTTTTTATATTGGAAGCATAGTTTGAATTACTTGAGCCACAAATGAAGCCTCAGTATCAGAAAAGCTATTTAAAATGCATCATAATCATCTTATCCTGAACATCAGTGCTGATTTCTAGGACTTACACTTTCCCATCAGTCTCTTTTAAAGTAGAATCCAACTGTTTAAATTTATTATCAAGTGTTTCCTGTAGAGAATCAAACCCATACTCAAAGCTTAATTTGCTCTGGCAATCAGATTTGAATTTTTATGCCAATTTAAGTTACCAAAGGGGCTCAAAGAGGGAGGGTAACTCACACAGTATTTGACATCAGATCCTCAGTCTGTGCCTCTTTTGGCAGGAAAAATTGTTTGAGATTACAGGTTTGTGTGGTTTGTTTCTTTTTCAGTCATACTAACAAGCACTTGGGGCAAAGACAGAGATGAGAATCTGAAAATAATTACAGAAATAACCTAAAAATGGAAAAGAAATACAACACACAAATTTCAGAGCTGGAGTTACAATACAGTCCATATCATAATATCCCTTGTGGAGTCATATCTTTAACTTAATAAAAAGTCCACAGTGGCAACATCCAGGAACAGTCTACCAAACTCTGTATTACTCCTTCCATAAGCTTTACCTCTGCGCCATGTATTCCTTATAAAAGATATCAACTCTATGGTCAATTCTATACAATACTCCTAAACTCTCCACTGTTTACAGCAAATTCGGTCCAGTTGAGGCTGAAATTGTCTGAAACATTTCAATTGTTCACTCACAGAGGCCACAAGAATTAGTCCAGTTCAAAGACAGAATATTGCTCAGCTAATTGACCATATTATCAATAGTCTCGTTGGACATAAAGGTTGACTTCAGTTTTCAGTTCTCACCTATCAGCACTGTTGATCCTAAACCATCTTTTCCTTTCATTGTCCTCACAAGTCATCCTGGCCTACTGACAGCCTATGAAAAATGGTAAGGACAGTGTTAAGCCCATATTCATCTAACCCTACAGCTCCCTTGTATGGGCCCTCAGTGTTCTGTTGTCACCCCTGCTGTTCAGTGTGTACATGAAGACATTCAGCAGATAGTGAGAGTTGAACTAAAATACTATTGTCATGGTAATAACAATCATCTATAGGTGATGTAGGACATACGTGAGAGAAAACTGGCTGTGGCACAGTCTAGATAAGTTGAGAATGCTGGGGGGAAGATATCAGAGAAAAAAACAGAGGTGATATTTGCCCCTTCTATGGAGAGGGAGTGCTTGCCTTTTGCTGTCCACATTCACAAGCCAGTTCTATTTCACTTTTGACAGCTTCTGGATAGTCAGAGGATGGTAGACAGAGAGCTTTTAAAATCTCCTTGCTAAGCATGCATGAGGAGGTTATTTATCTGTAACTGGAGGTTCTTTGAGATGTGTGGTAGCTATCTGTATTCCACTGTAGGTTATGCATGTGCACCATGCGCTCGGAGTCAGAGAATTTGAAAGTAGTGTCCATTGATCCACAAATGCACCCTAGCTCACCTTGTGCCTCTGACCAAGGCGACAAAGGGAAAGGCAGACTGACCACCTCTTCAGTTCCTTCTCTACCACGAATCCGGCAAGATCCAAAGCAGAGGGGAAGGAGAGTGGGTAGTGGCATACAGATAGGAATCACACATCTTGAAGAACATTCAGTTACAGGTAAGTAACGTCCTCTTCTTCTTCTAGTGGTCCCAGTCAAGTCTTGCACCAGGACATAATGCCTTGCAAACATGTGGATGGAACTCCATGTGGCCATTTTACAGAGGTCTAGGAGGGTATGTCCCGAAGAGACGCTGTGGTTGTTGCTTGAGCTCTAGTGGAATGAGCTTGTACCCTTTCAGAGAGAGAGAGGTTCGAGAGCTGATAAGAGTAGACTATAGCTAGATATCAGACTCATAGGCTTAGAGGCCAGAAGGGACCATCATGATCATCCAGTCTGACCTTCTGCCTATTGCTGGCCACAGAATCTCACCCATCCACTCCTATAACAGACTTCTAACCTCTGGCTGAGTTACTGAAGCCCTCAGATCAAGACTTCAAGAGAGAATCCATCATTTACACTAGTTTAAACCAGCAAGTGACCTGCCCCATTCTGCACAGGAAAGTGAAAAACCTTCAGGGTCTCTGCCAATCTGACTCAGAGGAAAAATTCCTTGCCCACCCCAAATATGGCGATCAGTCAGACCCTGAGCATTTGGGCAAGACTCACCAGCCAGACACCTGGGAAAGAATTCTCTGTAATAACTCGGAGCCCTCCCCATCTAGCGTCTGATCACCGTCTACTGCAGATATTTTCTAGTAGCAGTTGCAGATCAGCTACATGCCATTGTACACAGTCTCATCATACCACCCTCTCCATAAACTTATCAAGCTCATTCTTAAAGCCAGTTAGGTTTTCTGCCCCCTCTGGTCCCCATGGAAGGCTGTTCCAGAACTTTCTTTGCAGTCAGCTTTGGACTTAACTATCTTGAGTAACTTTATATCGTCGGCAAATTTTGCCACCTCACTGTTCACCTCTTTTCCAGATGATTTATGGAAAGCTTCCAAAAGAGGCCTTACTGGTAGAATATATAGCAGGGATATTCTGCATCATAAATCCCTTAGCTGATGTAACCTTGTCTCCTCCCTAGCCAGTATCACATACTTCTCAGGCTATTCAGGCTGCCTTTGGGCCTCCCGTCAGAAGGGTGATAGCAGTCACTACATTCCCTCCAACTGAAAAGGACTTTATGCTACCAGGGACTTTGCTCCCTGGTTTCCAACAGAAGAAACAGGTATAATTCAGAGTCAAGGAAGCACAGAATATTTAAATTGCAAAGAATATATTTACAAATCCAGAACATATTCACCCTTATCAGAGCAGATTCTTTTAAAAAAAAGTGACTAAAAATGGATTGATACAATAGCAGAACCTTTACACAATAGACTATGAACAGACAAGACAAATGTTCACAGTAAACCACTAAATTTGGGCGGGGGGAATGCATTAATTCATCGTATTCTGTAGACAGCCATCACCGGAAAGGCTGCTATAGAGACTCTGGTGGAGATTAAAACTGCTCCGCACAAATCCTAAGGTAGAGCACAAGCACAAAACTGGGTGACTGGGCAACAAAATGGCAGATGAAATTCAATGTCGACAAATGCAAAGTTATGCACATTGGAAAACATAATCCCAACTATACATATAAAATGATGAGGGTCTATATTAGCTGTCACCACTCAAGAAAGACCTTGGAGTCATTGCGGATAGTTCTCTGAAAACATCCACTCACTGTGCAGCGGCAGTCAAAAAAGCTAACAGAATTTTGGAAATCATTAAGAAAAGGATAGATAATAAGACAGAAAATATCATATTTCCTCTATATAAATCCTTGAATCTCACGTGCAAATGTGATCGCCCCATCTTAAAAAAGATATACTGGAATTGGAAAATGGAACAGAAAAAGGGCAACAAAAAATGTTATGGGTATGGAACGGCTTCTGTATGAGGAGAGATTAACAAGACTGGGACTTTTCAGCTTGGAAGAAAGACGACTAAAGGGGGACATGACAGAGGTCTACAAAATCATGACCAGTGTGGAGAAAGTAAGTAAGTGTTTATACCTCTTCTCATAACACAAGAGCTAGGGGTCATCAAACGAAATTAATAGGCAGCAAGTTTAAAACTAGTATTTATTCACACAACACACGGTCAACCTATGGAACACTTTGCCAGAAGACGTTGTGAAGGCCAAGACTATAACAGGGTTAAAAAAAGAACTTGACAAATTCATGGAGGATAGGTCCATCAATGGCTATTACTGAGGATGGATAGGGACACTGTCCATAGCCTCTGTTTGCCAGAAGCTGGGAATGGGTGAGGGGATGGATCACTTGATTATCTGTTCATTCCTCTGAAGCACCTGGCATTGGCCACTGTCAGGAGACAGGATACTGGGCTAGATGGACCTTTGGTCTGACCTAGTATGACCGTTCTTACGTTCTTAAGCAGAGACACTATCCGCTCTTCTTGTATCGAATTCCCCATGGGGTGCAGCAGGCCAGGCTTGTGCAGTTTGCACTTACCTGAGCCAACTAGATGAATTTGACCTCATAAATGTTTGTATTCACATAACCATAACAGGTCTATTATAGCAGTTGTTATTACTGAGATCCTTTTTCCTCTAGGTTTCAAAATTGTCCCATGGACGGCAGAAGAATTAAAATGTCAACATTTGCCAACTGCTGCCATAAAGCTACCGGTATAATCTCTTATTGTAAGTATAAGAGAAAACTGAAGTAATTGCACTTACAAATCTTAAGAAGTGTTAGCTTTATTAAATGGCCAGCACTGTAAATTGCTAAAAGTCACAATGTTTCAACAGCTTTCTGATAACTATTCTTTCCCACACAGGCTCTCCCTTAACAGCAGAAATGTGTAGCAGGGAAACAAACTGTAATTTGAGATGCCAAGTTTCCATAACTTTGTGTAACTGTATGGCCAAAATGTTCTTGAATATGGCGTAAAGATGCTATGTAATAGTATAAAGGGGAAAAAATCATCTGGTTAGAATTCAGTGGTTCTCAAACATTTGTACTGGTGACCCCTTTCACATACAAAGCCTCTGAGTGTGACCCCCTCCTTATAAATTAAAAATACATTTATATATTTAACACCATTATACATACTGGAGGCAAAGTGGGGTTGGGGGTGGAGTCTGATAGATCACGACCCCCCATGTAATAACCTTGCAACCCCTTAAGCTAATAAGGGGGAGAGATAGTTCAGTGGTTTGAGCATGGGCCTGCTAAATCCAGGGTTGTGAGTTCAATCCTTGAGGGGCTCATTTAGGGATTTGGAGATTGGTCCTGTTTTGAGCAGGGGGTTGGACTAGATGATCTCTTGAAGTCCCTCATAATCTATGATTCTATAATAGTTAATATGACATCATTTGTTTGTTACACTGTGAAAAAGAATCAGGGTTGCTAGGGGTTATCATCAGATCATACTGGAGCATGCCAGAATGAGAAGGGTTATCCCTGGGACTGGTCCTTTCACAACTATTCTGATTAAATGCTTACAAATATGTGTTTATTGTATGGGTGTAATAACTGCTGATTGCTTAAGCTTTTAGATATGTTTGGAGCAATTGTATATATACACACCATTCAGCCCTTGGATTTAATAAAGGAATGTATGATTAAATTATTGTCTGGTCGTATTCTGCATAAACAATGGTATCAATACACTTCCAAAAATACATATATCAATAGCTGAGAGTAACACTTTCTACCATTTCTGGCTGGCTAAAAGACTCTGTCTCAGCCTGGCAGACAAAGACCGTGCCTCAATTATTCATGCCTTTGTCCCCTCTTCACTGGACTACAGCAATGTGATATGCCTGAGTGTGAAACCATCAGCACTTAGAAAACTCCAAGTAGCACAGGCTACTGTGAGCATATCGCACATGTCCTCTACTCTCCGAACTGACTTCCCTTAGAATTTAAAATCAAATTGAAGGTCTTGCTCCTTTGCTTCAAAGCGCTCCATGACCTGGGCCCCGGATCACTAAAGGACTATCTAAAGTTCTGGGACAACTATACTCCGAAGGCACAACTTAACTCTCAATAGTAAGAGTAAAGCTCATTCGCCTGGGAAGCAGAACTTTTTCTGGGGGTGGCCCAAGACTGCGGAATGAACTCCCCCAGGAATTAAGGGCCATCACAATCCTCACCACCTTCTGCTCCAGTGCAAAGCACATTTCTTTGAACTTGTGCAAAAGGGCATGCTTGCCCTGTAGCACCACCTCCAGGTGTGACTCTGCTGAGGCTTGCCACAGTTTCCAATTCACGCAGGGCCCGTTAAAAACGCCACACAGTCCAGATGTTCAAAATATTCCCTTTCTGAGGTCCAATTTATTAAGTCCCCTATAAAGTCATTCAAAACAGAACTCAAATCTACAAAGTTTTCATGCTAGTTTCAGCTGGGCCCAGCTCATCTTCCCTGAGGGTCTGTTCTCTCTTTAAAGTTATTTCCCTTTGCCCCAGTACCAACGTGGGGCACCTTCTCCTTCCTGGGGGTCTGTCTTTCTGCTCTCCCAGCACTTCTTGCCTGGAAGTTTGGCCTTCTCCATGAGCATCTTCCAATGCTATCACAGAGCCCTGCAGGAGCCTCCTTACTCCCTATTGTCTGCAGGTATCTGCCAGCACCCACCTGCATCTGTCTCTCCCTTCATAACACCCTTCAGCCCAACTAGGCAGCAAGTAATCAGTTCAGGTGCATTGGACCCTGTTCCCTCTTAAAGGGGCCAGTCACCCTATAACATACTTCTTCGCCACTCCCCCCACTTCCAGCCTTTCTATACTCAAAGAGAGACTCCGTGGTCATCTTTTGGTCAAATTCTAAAACCAAGTGGGCACATCTTCCACTGACTCCAAAAGGTCCCATAAAACTTAGCTGATAGCCTGAGTCTTGCCACTCACAAAACACGTGACCAAAGCTCATCCAGCACTATGTCTGTCATAAACAGATAGTTAAGGGTTAATGTCTCTTTTGCCTGTAAAGGGTTAAGAAGCTCAGTCAACCTGGCTGACACCTGACCAGAGGACCAATAGGGCGACAAGATACTTTCAAATCTTGGTGGAGGGAAGTCTTTGT
>NC_133771.1:127372614-127392393 GCF_003597395.2 Chelonoidis abingdonii
GGGATAACTCCTAGTAAATGCATCTATCTAATATGATCCATTTAACAGAGTTCTTGGCCCCAGTCAGAATTTAATAAAGTTCTGAACGTCCAGTCGTGACTTCTGTGAAAGGGCAGTTAATGACAGTATGCAAGCTTTATCCTGATTTAAATTTGTTAAAGCATTTTTAAAACTCTTGGGGCAGACCCTTGTAATATATACTATCACCTAGTAAGCCTATGTCCATAAGAATATCAAGACTCTGTGGTTTCAAATAGGTCTGCACGCCTTGCTGAGGCTTTTCGGATTTTATTAACTGATACACGTCTGTTTTCTCTAGCTTGGCTGGTCTGTGGTAATTCCCCCTGTAGCCACTGTGTCTTTCACGACTCTGCTTTTCTTCATGGGTTTCTCTTTTCCACTTCCACAGCTGGAAGACGATTCTCAGTCAACAGTAAACACAATCTCACCAATGTCGTAGATTCCTACTCAGATTTGACCTTAGCGTTCAATAAAAGGAGAAGCTAGCATGAACCTCTAGCTAATTATAGCTAATCTGATATCGTGCACCAGCAGGAATTTCCAGGGTGATCCTTGGGTCTCCAAACGTTCTGGGGGACCCTCAAGATCAGATGCCTGAGTTTACAAAAGAGGAAAAATCTCTCCCCTTGTTTCTTTACCCCCCAGATTCCTGGAAGGATACAGCTTCAAGTCTTGAAAGACAAGCACGAGAGATTAAGTTCTCTTCCTCCCCCTCCTTCTTCATGAGGTGTTCAGATCATCTCCGTATCTAACACAAAGGAATTTCCCTCCTTCGTTCTTAGCTACTCCAGAGAAAATCAAACAGGTCTTAAAAAGAAAGCTTTATTAAAGAAAGAAAAACACATAGCATAGTCTCTGTATGAAAGTTGACAATACAGGTCAATTGCTTAGAAAAATGAATAAACAACTTTCAATAAGAATACAATTTAAACGTTCCGATACACCCATGTAATACAAAAACAATAAAAACTCTATTGGTCTATAACTGATTAACTGGGAAGGAAACAGAAGATTAGAAGCTTGAAGATAGAAAGATCCCTCTCATAGCCGAGAGACAGACAAAAGACACAGACCCAAACATTCCCTCCCTGAGCTTTTTTTAAAAATCGAGTTTCCTGATTGGTCCTCTGGTCAGGTGTTTGGTTCCCTTTGTTAACCCTTTACAGGTAAAAGAAACATTAACCCTTAGCTATCTGTTTATGACACACCCCCTATCTTTCTGCTGGTCTTTGGAGCCATTCTTCTCCTCCTTCATCTGCCTTAGCTTAGTTCTGAGGTGCAGATCTCAGCGCATCTCCTCCTGTAACCCCTCCTGGGTATTCTGAAGCTGAAATTCTAAGGCAACCAAATTCTCTGCTGACTTGAATGGCCTGCTTTCTGATTGACTCTCTAGACTTATGACATTGCCTAGCTCAACCTGTAGTCTGGTGGATTTCTCAGCCAGCTCAAGCCACGCTCTCTCACTTAGTATATTTTCCTGTGGCTCTTGGAGCTGGACTTCTGCCTGTGTTCCAGTCCTCTTTTGCCCTACCAAGTATCTTTGCTTCCGTGGATAGTTTTCTAAATTCACTGCTCAGAGCCTGCTTTGCTTTCTCAGAGCACACTGTCACCCACTTGGTTTGTTACAGTTGTTCCGCTAGCTCCTTCACAGCTTATGAATGTCTGCCTCATCTCTTGGATTTGTGCCTCATGGGTCTTTGCTTCATCATCCAGGGTCTTCCTCAGAAGAACCAGTTCATGTTCCCATTTTGCCCCCTGAGTTTCCACTGTGCAACAGTGGAGTCTAATGTGGCTTCTAGCTCTATTTGCAGTGGCTCCAGCTCCTCCCTCAGCTCCTGCTTCTGGGTTTCCATTTTGTCCCTGGCTGCTTACTCAGATTCCAGGTGTCCCCGAAGTCCAGTGATGTGAGAACCCAGCTCACAGACTGCTTTCTGGGACATGATCTTCTGGGTTGCTTCTTCTTCCAGCTTAGCTAAGAGTGTTTGTCATTCCACTTCTGTCTCAGACAGCTCTCTTTTGAATTCTGTGATCTGAGCCTGCAGCTCATCACTCTGCTCTTATAGTTCAGTGGAGTCTTTCTCAAGCTTCCTGCAAGATATGCCCAGTTCCAGCCACTGTTCTTCTTTGTGAGACAGGCACTTTTCCACATCTGTGACCACAACCGTATGTCCATGCTTAAGTTTAGCGAGATTCTTAAAGAATGTCTACAGAGCTCACATCAGCGAGTCTCTGAGCCTAAGTCAACAGAGTCGGGCTCTCACTACCACATTAAAAATAGCTGTACAGATATTGTGGCTAGGACTGAAATTCAGGCTCTGAAGCCTTGGCTTCAGAGCCCAAGCTCCAAACCAACCCACAATTTAAAAGTGCTGTCTACATGGCTATTGTTAGAATGGTAGTGCAAGCCCAAGTCTGTTGATCCAGGCTGAGAGGCTGCTGCTGACTGTGTAGAGATACCCTTAGACTTCTCTTTGGTGTCTGTCATCACCTTCTCCAACTGCAGTTTTTGTCTTGCACTTTCCTCTCTATTTATGTATAGGGATAGCTCAGTGGTTTGAGCATTGGGCTGATGAACCCAGTGTTGTGAGCTCAATCCTTGAGGGGGCCACTTCAGGATCTGGTGCAAAAATCTGTCTAGGGATTGACCCTGCTTTGAGCAGGGGGTTGTACTATATGACCTCCTGAGGTCCCTTCCAACCCTGATATTCTATGCTACAAGGCACCCTATCCCAATTATGCCCACTGACTCGTGGTGTACTTCTTCCTGCACTAGGAGTCTTAAAAACGGAACAAGGCCACCTTTGCTTTGTAAAAACATCCTCACCTTTCCAAGGACTACTTTTATTTGCTTAGTCTATTCTTATTGCTCAGCCAGCCCCTCCAAATTCTGGGAACACCTCTGACTTATTTCCTGGATCTTGGCTTCAAGTGTTTTTGTCCTATCAGCCAGTTTCCACCAAAGAGCCTTCATCTGATTCATCTGACGAAGTGGGTATTTACCCACGAAAGCTTATGCTCCAATATATCTGTTAGTCAATAAGATGCCACAGGACTCTTTGTTGCTTTCATCTGACTCTGTAGTTTGTGAAGGTGTTTGGTGCTCATATCAAAGTTCTGGTTATCAGCATTTCCCTGAGTTTCCAGATTGTGTGAAACAAGTTTCAGCCGTTCTCTGCCAACCCCAGTTAGGAAACTCTGTTGTCCCGCTGTCAGGAATAAGGCCCTTCAGCTGAACCTGCTCAGATTCCTGACAGCCTAACAAGCCCATTGCCTAGAACTGGTGACAGAAAGCCCCACCTGACCGCCTGAGGAAGTTAACGCACTTGCTCTTAAGCCTAGCAGCAGCAGTTTGGTTGCTGCTCAAAGCATTTACCCACAGCTGCGCTACCTTCTGTACCTGCTTCTTTCCCCCCTTGTTGCCCCTTACTCCAAGTAAGTTGGCTTTCACCTATAGTTCCAATTCCTGACTTCTGACTACAGATTCAAATCTTGGCTGTAGCATCTCACTCTAGCTCTGACCCTAGGCTCCTATTACTGGGTACAGACTCTTGCTCCAACCACTAAGCATGACTGCCCATACCCTGGTCCCCTGACACCCTCATTGGGCTCTTCTCTAACAGAATCTTTTCAGGTCCCCAGGGACGTTTTGCTTTCATAAAGAAAACTATGGGCATTCCCCAAAGGTTCTCTCCCTTCAGGGCTGGGATCACCGTTTGGTTTTCTCCTGCATCAAGAGGGAAGCTGGAAAACCCTGACTGATCTCCCACCTCTAAACTGAGGTCCCCTGAACTGTTTCCATAGCTAGTCCAAGTTTGCCCATTACTGTTAAGCTTGGTTTTTCCAAAGCTGTCCTGCTTCCTAAAGTTTGAGATTTCTTCAGGGCAACATCCTTTTATGTGTCTTGTTTTCCCACAATCAAAACATACGATCCTTGGGGCCTTGTTTTCCCCTTTTCCAAACTGGTCCCTGCAGTCCTTCATTTCAATCCCATTACAGTTGGGTTCCCTTACCACCAAAAAACATCATATCTTTAAGAGACTTGGCTTCCCCACCTTTCATGAGAGCCTCTGTAGTGGGGCAGACCTTACAATCATGATGCATGCAGAGGCAGATCCACCTTACATGTTCCTGTTGCCCACAATTAATTTATACAGTTGGGCAAGTCCCATTCCTCTATTTCCCTCTTCTGGATATTCACAATTCCTCACTTCCCCAGGGCTGATAGTTTGTCTGCATTCTCCATCACACTATCCTAAGATGGCCTCTTCCTGGGACCCGAGATTGTGACAGGTCACAGAATGACTGGTGCACCTGTCTGTTTCCCCTTTCTACAGGACACCACAGTAACCCCAAACAAGCTTTCTGAGCCTAAATAACACTTGCAGGATTTATTTATTACAAATGTCCCAAGCATGAAAATCATCACAAAAGTCCCACAGCCATTATCCGGAATTCCCCAGCACAGTCCAAATAGTACATTAGCTCTTTCAAATCCAAATCCATCAACACTTGTGGCGTCTTTCATCATGTACTCTCAGATGCAACACCGACATCTCTCATCACACCTCAGATTAGGGTGCTTACATTCGCCCTGTTTCCCTCCCAGTTATGGTTCCAGCTCTTGCCAAGAGACATAAGCAGGCTCACCTCCCCATTATTCCCCAGACTTCAGCCCTCTTGGGCCCTCAGTCTTCAGCTCTCTAGCCCAGAGATCTAGCAGGCAGCTTCCTCTGTTGCTCTCAGCCTCCAGCTTTTTCTGGCCATGGGAAAGTTTGTCAGTTGACCCCCAACTCCCTTCTGCAGTTATCAGCCTCACCTGGCGCCACTGCTCAACTAAGGAACTCTCACCATTCATCCCTTCAGTGGCATCCCCTCTCCAAAGTTCTCAACACTGCTCTGCTCTTCTTCTGGGTTGTCTCTTGCTTTTTGACTGTCTCATTTATATCAACCAGGGCAATCTCGCCCTTCTCATTATGCCAAACTAGAGCTCACCTAGTGTGGAACAGGAGAGCTAGACCCAATTCCATTTAAGGAACCAGCTACTCTGTTACACTTGCCTTCTCTAATATAAACATATAGCAACAGGGATATTTATTTTACATATAAACCAAAATGCGACACTCCACTGAGTATGCCTCTCCCTCTAGGGAGAGGATGAGAGAACAAACAACACATGACAGATAAGTACATCATTGCTTGTTGCACTACTGAAAGGTGCTCAGATACTATGGTGATGGACATGGTATAAAAACGTATATAGAATACAATATGTCAATATACAGAACGAAATAATCATTGCTGATTAAAATGGACATTTTTTAATTTTAAACAATTCAACTACATTTAAAGGAGCATGACTAAGAATTAGGTTGCTTTAAGATTTCAGTAGAGAGTTCTTCACAACAGAGGTTTTTGTTTATAATATCAGTATCTTGTCTAATTATCTCTGATATTTTCTCCATCACACTATGATGAAAGAAAATCCATCAATTTTCAAAACCTTAGCTGCCACAGCAAGAGAGTGCAGCCTTTGACTATCACAGCTAACCTTTACAGTCACTTTGTTCTTTGCTCTCAAGGAGACAAGCAGCACTCACTTTACTTACAGTAAACAACTGCCCTGTATGAAAATTCAATCAGGAGAGAGCCTTGTATGTGTGTGTCTGTGTGTGCACACCCTTCTAAAGGCAATCTACACTTCTATGCAACAAGTCTGCAGAATGTGCAAAAATAAAAGGTCTGTGTCACTTCAGGCCAAGGTCATCAGTTTTCCAAAGAAAAGCTATTTCCTACAGCAGGTAATCTCCTAGGTAACCAGTACTGTTTACTCTAAGCTTCTCTCTCTCACTCCCAAAAAGTCTTCTAAACCAAAAAATATAAAAAACAAGCCCCTCAAATGTTTGTCAGATGGTAGTAAAAAAATGTTTTAAGCAAATGTAGTATAAGATGTGCATGGTATTTCATGTTTCAAGTTCTAAAAATAACAAAACAGATTTTGTACTAGGTCAAATGAAAAGAGGTGTTTCCAAGCCCAGCAAAAATAAATAAACAAAAAAAAATTAAAAATGGTTTTTAGTTTTAGCAAAGTCATGGAAAGGACTTTCAAAAATGTTTTTGCCTTTTTTCCTTTTAAAGATGGATACATTTTTATTAAAATAAGTCTCTTTCAGCATCTGCTGTAGATCATGTGTCTTGCAAATTTATTTCTATGTATCTTCACTGGGGAAAAAGTATACATTTTGCAGTAAATTAGAAAATTAACTTAAATATTAAAGCTAATTTAACTGTGCAAGTAAATTAGACAGTCTAAATATTCTCTGAACTAGAAAATCAGTTCAGACCAATTCTCAAAGAATGCCATCTACTCAATCTCAATGCATCCTGGAGGTGAATGCCTGGCTGCGAAGATGGTGTCGCCAGGAGGGCTTTGGCTTCCTCAACCACGGGATGCTATTTGAGGAAGGACTGCTAGGCAGAGATGTGCGTTCGAGGAGGGGAAAGACCCACAAATTCTGCACACGGCTGGCTAACCTAGTGAGGAGGGCTTTAAACATACGTATTGCTGGGGACCAGGTAAGCGGAAAGCCAACAGGTACAGTGGGAACATGAAGACACTGGGAGATGGGTCAGACACACTCACACAGAAGCGTGGGCTATCATGGCAGAGAGAAAAGGAAGGCTCACGGGAGAAACTGGGAGCGCAAACAAACCAGTATCAGATGCCTATGATACAATGCGAGAAGTTAAGGGATAACTAAGCAGCGAAGAACTGGGAAGTGCTATAAATAAATACAACATGACACGTATGGAATCAACTGAAACTTCGAGATGATCACAGAGATACAATTGAAATGATTGGGTGGATTGGGTATCATTAAGACATGATTTGCTCAGGGAAGGATAGACTTAGAGGGAAAAGAGGAGCAGTGGTCATGTCTATACAATTAAATGTACAACACTTGGACTGAGCGTAGTAGGAGCACCATAGGAGAGCGGAAGCGTGAGAGATCATGGTAGGTAAAAAGGGGTTAACACAGGAGTGAGTCACGAGATGCTAGGAGTCCTAACATACAGGCCAACGCTAACCCAAGGTGGAAGAGGTAGATGGGCTTCATATTTTCAAACAAAGCTAACGAATCCATCATCAACCCATAAAACCAGATGGTGGCTAATGGGGGATCTTCAACTATCCGGATATCAGCTACGAATTGAGGAAATGAAACACCAAACGGGCCACAAGACTACTCCACTAAGTTCACGGACTGCATTGAGCAGAACAACTTGGTTAATTCACAGACACGGAGCTGAAAAGCTACTAGAGGGAAGCTGTAATCTAGACCTTCGATTTAACATAGAAACTGGTGACGATCTCTGAAAGTAGAAGGCAGCTTTGGCTTGAAGTGATCATGAACATTATAGATGCTTTGCAATTCTAAGGAAGGAGAGGAGGGAGCACAGAAATAGAGACAATGGATTTTCAGGAAGGTGGATTTGGGTAAGCTCAGCCAGTAGCTGATAGTTAGGTCCAATATGGGACGTCAAGACTGAGGGGAAAACAACTGAGGAGAGTTCGGCAGTTATTTCAAAGGACACTATTAACGGACAAAAGTTCATCCCCCCCCAAGCTATTCCGATGGGTAGCGCAAAGATGAGAAAATCTCGTTGGCCAAAAGAAGCCTTCGGCTTTAACCACAGTCTTGCATAGACCTACCATAAATAAAAAGGACGCTCATAATAAAAAAATGGAAAATAGTCAGATTACAAAGATGATATAGGCACCACATCACATGGGAATGGGGCAAGATTAGAAAAGGCCAAGGCCATAACCATGAGCTAAACTAGGAACGGCAATAAAAGGAAACACAGAAATTTTTATCAATACATTCACGAACACAAGAGGCACGACCAAGACGACACGGTAGCACCACATGCTCAGTGAGGAGGGCGGAACAGTAACAGGAACCTGGAATGCAGAGACTAGCTTAATGACTCTTCGTTTCGAGTCTCACTAAGACGCTCTGAAAGGAGTATAACTGGCTCGACTTTTGGGAAGCGGGTAGGATTAGAACGACTAAATAAAAACGAGCAAGTAATATCACTTACGACGACAGGTTAGCCAATGCAAGTTCACGGGCCTGATGCAAAAATTGCACAATCCTACGAAACAAAGAGAGTTAATAAAGAGAGTATACTGAGCGCGTCTAGCTAGTTATCATTTGGAAAAGTCATCGAGAGAACGGGAGAGATTCCAGAAAGACTGAAAGGGCAAATATCAGAAGTGGCCCACTCTCATAAAGGGAAACATAGACAGACCACGCGAAAACCTTATCAGACCAGTCTAACTTTACTCTCTTGCTGGCCAGGCAAGATAATGGAGCAAATATTAAGAAATCATCTGCGACACATTCTGGAAAGTGGTAAGGTGAATAGGGAATAGAACCGCATTGCATATGACAAAAGAAACATCGGGTCAGACACCAATCTGATGCTTTCCTCTGTTACGAGTAACGAGTTTCTTGTGGATTAAGGGACGAAAGCGGTGGAGTGTCCCTAGACATTTAGATAAAGTGCATTTGAATAACGGTCCTACGCATGATAATTTCTGGTATCCATGACCCAAATAACACAAAAAAATAGGCAAATACAGTCTTAGATGGGGCTGACACAAGAGGAGTGCATAACTGGCTGGATAACCGTAACTCAAGAGTGGTTTATTATGGCTCCAATCCTGCTGGAAGGTTAACAAGTGGGGTTCCGCAGGGTCTGTTTGGGACTGGCTCTGTTCATATCTTCATCCAACGATACATTTGGCATAGAAAGTACGCTTATTAAGGTTTGCGGACATATCAAACTGGAGGGGATTGACATGCTTTGAGACGAGGGTCAAATTCACAATAGATGCGGACAAATTGGAGAATGGTCTGAGGTAAACGGATGATTACATAAGACAAACTAAAAAATGCTCCACTTAGGAAGGAACAATCAGTTTCACACATACAAATATCGGGAAAGATTGCTAGGAAGGAGTATGGCAAGAACGGATCTAGGTCATAGTGGACCATCACAGCACTAAATAGATGTCAACAGTGTTTATCACTGCTTTCGCAGAAAGAAAGCAAGACGTGAATATTTTCTGGCGTCCACTAACAGGTGTGCTGTTAAACAAAAGCAAGAGTCTTCTCCGCTCTACTCTGCGCTGTTAGCGCTCAAACTGGAGTAATTGTGTCCAGTTCTGGCACCTCGCACTATCGAAACTAGATTGGTTGGTAGAAATCTGAGAAGAGATCTAGAGAGAGATCGTAGATTCCACAACGCAGAGACTTGTCGGATTTAACACAGAGTGTATTTGAGAACATGAGCTAGTGGAGGAGAAGGCATGGAAAGAATTGGGTTTAGAATATTTTTACCCTTACTGGCAACAAGAGAAGATCTAAATAGGGATACTGTAGCATGTCTCTTTCAAGTATCTCAAACACGCCGAGATTCGTCCATTCTCAGGAGGCACGGGAGAAACCTGGTTCACCGGCTTAGCCACCTCCGAAATGATAGAACACAGAAGCAACGGGCCTTAAACTGTCTACGCCACAGGGTGAGATGGACTACAGCGTGGATACATCTATAGGAAAAGGTTCTAACTAGTCCAGCGTAGAGTCTCCTGTCGGACATCTCCATCACTCTGAGCATGATTTCTCTCACTCCAGGGGTTACGACTCAAAAGTCTATCAGGGATGGTCTAGACAGTATTTGGTCCTGCCATGAGGGCAGGAGACTGGACTCGATGACCTCTCGAGGTCCCTTCCAGTCCTAGAGTCTATGAATCTATGAATCTCCACTATGAGCCATAAACTACAAGAAGGACATCATCACAACAAACCTTCATTAACCAGTTAGTTATCCTGAGAGTAGTATATTGGTAAACAATTTTTCAGAAATGTCTTTGAGAAATTAATTCTTTTGTGGGTGCCATTAATACCTGAAGCACAAACCTCATAACTATTACTCTTCCTTTAAAAGTGTTCCTCAGTGATTGTTGCTATTTCCCTGCAAACAGTCCCACTCTCGCAACCCCAACCTCATAAAAGGCCCATTTTCCCTCCAGTTGAGCAGAATGAGATATGGACAATTCCAACATTGGTCAATGCTGCTCCAACTGGGGTGTCCATTATAAACTCAAACCTTCTCACTGGATACCACAAAGTTACCACAGGTATTTCCTATTCTAAAAACAAGGCTAAAGGAAAAACACAGATGCAGCTATGTGGTAACATTGGCCAGTTCTCATTTCATAATGGTGACCACTGTGTATTGGTTGGAAGGGATAGCCAACGTTTGATATAGAGAGATCCGTTCTTCAAGAAGCTGAGCATGAAGCCTCTCCATACCGCTCCTCAGTCTCTGCTACCAGTGCACTGAGAAGCCAAGCGAGAATCCCAAAACTCAGATCCCTCACATAGCAGCAGGTTGGGCTACAACTGAATGTCATCTCAGCTTTCCACAAGGATTTTTAATATGTAAAGTTACTCTGCCTATGCGGATTAAACATATTACAGTGTATTGTGATAATAAACCATGACTTCAGGACACTATAAACATTCATCGACATGACATACCTGAAAAGTTCTAAATGGTGATGGTTTGCTATGTCATATATTGATCAGCAAATTAACTACTCGTTGGCATGTTAGACCACAAAAGTTTGACAGGCAGTAGCTACAGTCATTAATGTCAATGACCTGTGGACAACATGCTAATTAGAGCCTTTTTTTGAACCATAGTTTCAATCCATCCCACTGTACTCTGAGGACACAATGGGGTATACCGCCAGTGAAAACACTTGACTGCACCTATAAGCATCTGCTAAGCACCTAAAATAGAGTTGCCAACCCTCCAGGATTGTCCTGGAGTCTCCAGGAATTAGAGATAAAGCTTTCATTAAAGATTATGTCATGTGACGAAGCCTCCAACCAAAAATACTTGCTTAGGTTAGGAATTTAAGTGTTGCCAACAACACTAACAACTACAGGAAGTTATTATTTATGTATTTAACAAAATAAATTAGGCTCTGATTCAGCAAGTTGCTTAAGCATATGCCTAGCTTGAGGAACACAGTCATCCCATTAACTTGAATGGAACTACTCATATGCTCAGAGTTAGGACCTTTCTGAAGTGGGTCTTCAATGCACAAAAAAGTCTATCAGAATAACATCTATTATTCTAACTTATACTTTCAAAAGTCAAGAACAAAATTAAAGTTTAAAGCTTTTATCCCACCATATCTTGTATACTAAAAGTATTATTTGTATTGTCACAGTGCCTAGATATAAACTGTAAATCTCTGGGAATAGCACTTGCCTGGTCTATGGATGGATAACAAACCATACATCCACAAATATTCAGGAATTTTAATAGAGTTCATTCAAGAAATACTCACTATCATATTAGTGGGATCTACCAGAGAGGCAGTACATCATGTATAGCAAGATTACTTCACAATTTACATAACAGCCACTGATGTAAGAAATACATGGTGGAGTCATTGGCTATGTTAATTCACAGAACTGCACACAACACAAAGAGTATTGATTATTTTACAAGTAGTTGTTTAGATTTCTAAAATGCACTTAACAAACATCTCAGTGCCTATACAGAATTAAATAATAAACAAACAGATCTAAAATCAGTTAAATAAAAAAATTAAATTAAAGAAATCAGAAGAATTCATTCACCCGCACCTCTCCAAAAGAAGAGCTCTACCCTCTCTAACCCACCTTTTCAGGCAAAAACCTGAGTTACATGAGCCTTGGAACTTGTTCAGAAGCTCAACAAACTGATTGGGCCAGTTGAGGGACTGAATTGCAAAGTCAATTGTCCTTCATCAAGAATATCCAGTTGACCACTGCTACTGGGACAGAACATGAGGAGAGGTGCAGTCTCAGACAGCTAGGACAAAAGCCATAAAGGATGTTACTGACCAAAACCCAAAATCTTGAAATGAACAGGAAGCCAGTGCAGAATACTCAGCATGAGTGGTACAGTCTCCCTGGGGAGAAAAAAAAAACATTGCTCAGTGGGAAGCTACACTCTGCATTAGGTAAAGCTTCCGTGTGGTCTTCAGACACAGCACAGTGCATTGCAGTAATGAAGTTTGTTAGTGACAATGGCCTGGATAATTATGATGAGGTCCTACTGAAAATGCTACAAAGACTTTGCTGACTGCATATAAAAATAAATGCTTTTAGACACAAAGGCTAATTGAACATCCAAGGACAAAGACCTCCAAATAACTGCCCCCAAGTTTACCAGCATTACCTTCATTTCAGCTGGATTGCTGATGAACAATAACTTTTTTGAAGAATATGCTTGAGCAGAAATCCAGGGTTACAGTACGCAACACAGCAGCAGAGAGTAGCATATTATTTTGTGTGAAAAGTGAAGAGAACAGGGGAGACCCAGTGAAACTGTTACTGAACTTGACTGAATTACAATGAGGAAACACTGACCACATTACAGATTGCTTCAGTGCACGCAAAAATACACATCACACAAACACTATTTGAAAGAAAGTTAGTCTGGTCTGCAAGAAAATCAGTCTGCCAAGTGAAGGCACAAGCACAATGGTAGAGTTCAGAAATGGTACTACTGCACTTTCATGCAGTCTGTTTCCTTAATTTTAACATGGCATTGTTCATTCACTTACCTCTTGCAAATCAGTGAATTGTGTCAAGCACATCCAAAATTTATTGACCAAATGAATGCACTGTATAATCACCCTAAATTGTGTGTTAATTTCAGGGTACTGCTTCAAAATCATAATTAAAAAAACAGAGATAAAAGTTTCCCCACTGCTCTAAGGAGAGAGTGAAACACAACAGGTCTGTATCTGAGGCAACACATAGGCCCTGATAGGTCAGCCCAGCAACACGGCCCTTTGTATATGGGAGGGGGGGGGGCAATAAGAGGGTGAAGGTAAAGCAGGAATCTGCAGCATGAAGTGGCTCTGTGGAACCTGCTTCCGTTCTAGTCCTATTTCCTATGATGCAGGCAGTTGCTCCTGAGTAAGGGAGTGGCTTATGTTCCTTTACTTTCTTGTATCGCTGTGCTTACCAAGCCAAATTTTGTTCCTTGGTTTGTAAAAGCATCTCATGACAACAATCATGGTTATATTTATCAAACTTCATTTGAATCTGACAATGAAATCATCCTCTGAGACATCTGATAGTCTCTTGGAGCTTTTTTGGCACCTCTAAAAACCAAATTAATGTCAGGCAAAAGCCATACACTGTTTAAGGACCAGAGCCCAGATTTTTAAAGGCATTTAATCAATTCTGTGCTCAGTGTTGCAATGTCTAGCTGATTTAGGAGACTACATCTTTTTTTCAAAAGTGAATTAGCACTTAGAGCCTAAATCTCTTTCGTTGCCAATGGGATTAAGACTCCAGGTGCCTAAATCCTATTTGAAAAAAGATTTAGGGTCCTAAATCAGTTAGGCATTACATTGCATTGCTGAACACAGCAAAGCCTAAATATCTTTAAAAATTTGGGCCCCAGGTCAGCTGAGTTGCCTCAGAAAGAAGATCTCAATGCTAATTTCAGGAGAGGCTTTGTCATCAGTTAGATAACAACCTAGCTACAGGGTAGCTGTAACAGGGCTACTCTCTGTTCCTGTCCTCTGATACCCCAGAAACTGCTCAGACTCACCTTCTTCTTGAGTGCAGACTGTATGTTATTCTAAAATCATCCACTAACACCAGTGCAGTGCAATGTCGCAGTTTTAATTTCTACTTCTTTCAGACCTTCTTCACTAGGACCATAAGAGGAAAGGACGTCTCCCTCTCTCTGGGGAGCACTTTCATTCCAGGCTCAGCTAGCCCTCCCCTCCCCCACTCTAGCACACACTTCCTGCCTTTTTATCAAGTTGGTCAGCTGAATGGTAATTAGTCCCTTACCTCTCCATAGTCTTTGGATAATTATCCAATCAGCTATTGCTGATGGGAATTAATTGAAGCTATAGTGATCACAGTCCTGATCCATCTGTCAGCTCTCAGCACTGTATCTCAACAATCCTGTGCCAAGACAGGCACAGCACAGACTACAGTGGAGACAGGGAGAGCCAAGCAACCTAAACGGTATGAGCCTTGTAACAGCCACAGTGGTCTCAAATTGGGCACAGAATTGCTTCCTTAGAACAGTATGAAGCAGAAGTAACTCTCCTTTTCAGAATGTATTTAAATCACTGCTTTAGGGTGCTTTTTATCCCAAAGATGTGATGTACTTAGCTGTATCCCCACACACTCAATGAGATTGCACAAGGTGTACATCAGCTCAGAATTTAGTCAGATACGTATAGGGTTTGCTTTGCTCATTCTCCATTATACCCACTGTACTGTCTCAAAGTGGACAGAGAAGTTATCATTTGTAAGATATTCGTTTATTTTCCAATGAAAACAGTGAGCTCAAAGGACTTACGGAATGCTGTTTATTTGTTAGTGTTAAGTACCTATCAGTCTTGTCACGGGCTCTCCTCAATCTTTGCTGCAGAACAAATTCCTCAGTCACATGAAGTACTGAAATCCAGCTTCTCATCAAATAAAGAAGTCTATTTCAACAACTCTGTCACTGAAGCATATCTAGAGGCGTGTTCACAATCAGCTATGCCTTTTTACAATGTAATTCTGAAGACAGAGAACAGCAAACACTTGGTGGTTGAGGAAGCTGACATAATACAAGATGTACTGGATGCAGTGCAGTTGGTCACAGAAAACAAAATGACTTTCTAAACATCAAGGTAAAAATTGTGTTCTTAAAGCTTGAACATGATTCCATGGCTTATGTTTTCAGACAGAGATCACTGGAATTCTACAAAATGATGCACCAGCAATGGGGATGACTTGCCTTCTTTCCACTGGATGACTAATAACTTCCATGGATAAGAAAGGGAAGGGTATTTATCTGAAGAAGGCATTGTGATCTCTGATGTACTTTTGTTTGATCACTTATCAAACAGACATTTGTCCAGGTCCAAGTGGGAGAAGTAGTGTACATACAGAAAAGATAAGCTACTTTCTTTAAGGACATTCAATACAAAGAGTAATTCTCCAAGCTGCTCAATGTTCATTAGTATTTCTGTGCCGTTCCAGCTCACAATACAAACAAGAAAATATTTTCACTGTTCAAGGGAGAAATGAGAAAAAACTGAATAATGGAAGTCAGTAACATCAAGGCTATCTTCCAAGCACAGAATAGCTTTAGAGACTTGACTTGCTGTCACAATTTTATGATTATGGACTGACAAAATATGTACCAGCTGGGAAAAGTCTTTTTTCCAGAGAAGTAAGTACTGAATTAAAAGGAAGATTGTTTCACTTGTGAGTATACATCTACTTGGTCTAAATGGCATTTGTTACATTCATTGGTTGATTTTAATATGTAAGTACTTGTTCTCCTACAAGATTTCAGAAACTAGCTTATTCTATCTTGCTGTGAAATTAATCTTATTTTATAATTTAATTTTTCACCTGCCATTGCTTTCAGCAATTGAAAATTGGTGAACAGAAGTTCCTTATAAAGGAGAGACAAATTGATCTACTCCACAATGTGCTTATTTTTAGAATCTCTATAAAAATAGATCTAATTATAACAAGCCCAACAGATAATTGAAAAGGTAAAAAATGTAGAGTGGAAATAATTTGTTACAGCGATGCATCAAAGAACTCTGAAACATATTGTTATGATCCATTAAATGTTTAAAAAGCCAGTTGCTTATCTTAGTTTTCTTTAACTGTTTGCGTGTCTGAAATACTTAATAATAATTGCTAAATAGATTTAAGTAATTATAACAGTAATTTATCATAATAAAAATATATCACCTAGGTACACATTTCTGAGCTTCAATATGGCCCTGTAAGTTCTGTATGCCTTCTGTTCTGATTTTTCCAATTGGAAAATATGATGCGGAGAAAAAGCAAACCCCCTAAAGACAATTTAAAGTAAAGAGCTTTATGGAAATAGAACCAGATCATGCCCTATTTTAGCGCAGCTTTGCACCAGCTGTTTGCCAAAAAAGCCAGGTGCTTTAGCAACTTGAAGATTCCTCAGGGTGAGGGAACCCCTGGGTGATGTCTAGTTGTTGTAATATGTTCTATACTCAAGTGGGTATGTCTGGGTGAAAAAGTGTGTTGCCAGAAAGACTATGCCTCAAACTTCTGGTTGCCACAACAGTTAAACAGGGTCATAAAGAGCGAAGACAAGTTAGAGCAGACATTAAGCTATCCTAAAAGTTGTGCCTTGGGATTCAAGTGGTTGCCCCATAGCTGAGACAAAGGAAAGCAGCAGCATGCAGCAGGGCTCCTCCTTCACCTTGTTGGCCTCAGAGTTTCCCCTTCAGGTGGTGGGGAGCCTGGAGTAAATCAGTTTGAGTCCAGAGGGTTTTTCTCTTCATTCTAATTTTATTTTTCCCTATTTACATAGTGGGCCACAGAATAGGCCCAAGAAGTTCTCTTAAGCAAAAAAACAAACAACAACAACGAAAACAACCCAAAACAAACATTTTTTCCCTGCCCCCTTGCTGGGGTATTGCCTTACTACACTGGCTCCTAGTTGCCAGCCTTTCCCCAATCAGCAGTTTCAGTCTCAGTGGGCAGGAGAGAGCCTTCCACTGAGTGGAAGCCTTTCCATCCTCCTGCCACTACCTAGGTTGCAGCTTGTCTCTCATCTATCCCCTCCTCTTTCCAACCTGAAGTGGAATTTTTAAACTCAGGTGTCTCTATTTAACCTGAGATTACCTTTTTTCAGCTGATAGGGAACAGGGCCTTCACCATTCTAGGGCTGATGTATCTGCCCTACACCACTCAGTGGGCACTGTCCAGGGTTTTCTGCTCAATGTCCTCTTCAGGTTCCCTAGTTATGGTCCTTTGACCCCCCCACCCATCCTGTTTTTTCCTTCGTTGCCCCATGACTTTAGTTGAGGTCTGGACTCAGTAGCTCCTCCCCAGGCTGGGAGAGGGGCCTTTAGCTGTTGGTGGGCTTCTGTCCACCCACTTCCCAATAGGACCACTCAGTGGCCGCTGTCCGGGGTTCTCTGCGCAGTGTCTTCTTCAGGGTCCCTTTGTTTGACCTTTTGACCTTCACATCTACCCCTATTACATTTTTGGTTGTCCCCCATAATTATTTGAGTTCCTGAACTTTGTGGATCCTCCCTTCACACCTGGTGAAGGGTCCTTAGCAGTGGACAGGCTTGCGCCCACTCACTTCCTGGAACCCATTAGGACCACTCTCTTATGTCTGTCAGGACTGACTCTGTCACAAAGCCAATCCACTTTTTGTCCACAATCCCTGAGCTACACCACATGGACTAACCACAGAGACAAGGTTCTGCCTCAAAATGTTTTAACTGGGGATTGAAAGTGCCAGAAAACTAGGCAGAGCACATCTCAGAGTTTATGAAAGCTTGTGAAGGAGTATATCCCTGTCACATTCATCAATGTGTCCCTTTTCTTCATTCAAATATTTGCACAGCCTATTCACATACTTTGATATTTTAAATACTACTTCAAAGCAATTGTTTTCAATTGTATATATTTGTATAAACACTGGTATATACCCTATCATAATTAATCAGTTCTGAAGTTCTGGTATGCTTACAAATATAGGAAATAGGACACTGTAAAAATAAAATCACTCAACATATGTTAAAATACTGCAAAAACAACTATAATCTCAGTCTTGAATGTGGCCTTCTGTGTTTATCAACTTAGGAAACAACAGTCTTCAAGTCTAAACATGTGCTTAGGTCTCGAATAGCATATTGGTCAATATCACCATGCCACTGCTAAGGGGTTATTTATATCTATTTTTTAATGGTGGGTGTGATGCAATGTCCGTTCCACACTGATTTGTTTTACTCAACCTACTGAGAGCAATGTCAATGCATAACTCGTATGTTGTTCTAAAATATTAGTGGAAGTTATCCCACTAACTTTCAACATTGTCCCATTTAGCTAATGAGGTATGTAAACATAATTGCCCATAGACACTATCATCTTTTAAAAAGCTTCTCCTATTATTGTGCAGAAAAGCAACCTGATTACGGTGAGCCAAATTATACTCTCAGCTACATCAAAAAACTGCATTCAACTCAATGGTTTTGCATTTGTGGAAAAGAATTTGGCTTAGTATTTGTGCTGCTCCCCAGGAGTACAGAGGTTGTGAGTCACCTCACCCCTACCTGCCCTCTGTGTGAAGCAGTTCCACTCCCTGAAAGCAACAGCCTCTGCCACACAGAAGCACTTCCAGGTGTCCACAGACCTTGCCTTCTCTGGACAGGCTAATGATAGACACACACAACCCCTGAGTTCTAGGAACGCTCCCCACACTACCCAGCTCCTTACCAGGTAAGCTGTCCTCACAGGTATGCCTATCTAACAACTAGACACCTGCAGCTGGTCCATGCCAGCCGACTCGGGTTCATGGGGCTTGGGCTGAGGGGCTGTTTCAGTGCTATGTAGACTTCCAGGCAAAGTATAACACTGTTGTTTGAGTACAAACTTCACTTTAACAGGCTAAAATTCTTGTCTAAAGTAGTTTCTCACCTATAGCAAACTCCCAGTGTCACCAATGCACCTGGCTGAGATCCTCTATTCATGGATACAAAAAGTGCTGTCCCTTCTGCTCCCTCAGTGATGGAATAAAAAGGTGTCTTTTTGCCTTCCTTTTATACCCCAAACTCCATTGTCTTCATCCCCAAAGCCAGATGGCTCCCCGTATTTTTTTCCTGGGGTGATAGCTCAAACGTATCTTCAGATATTCCTGTTTAGTCCGTGTCCAGATGGGGCTTTCACTGTATTGACTTACAATTCTTCATTAACACCTGTCAGAGAGATACATATCTTATCTCCTGTCTGAAAGAAACCTGTTTGTCGGCCCCGTCTGACAGTCTCTCAACATATTTTCAGTACATACAAACTCTTAAATATCATCTGTACATACATCTCACAATGATTATGAAGATCAGTACGATAAAAGCTTTTATTAGATACTTTACATGACCCTTTTAAGATAAATACTAAGAAATTAGTGTGGGGGGTATAAGAAGTTGGCCAGGTCTGACAAGAGTTCCTGTTACAGAACACGGAACCCTTTTCCAGTTGGCATTGAAGGGTTCTTGCAGTCACAATATTCACTATAGAATAGGGGAATTTAATGTTAGCTCCAGTTTTGTCTGGTTTAACCTGAATCATTTAAATTGATATTTTTCCAGAGCAAATGGATGGGTTTTTTCCCTAACTTACTTATTTATTTGGTAAAAAACATGAAATGTTTTTGACAATATAGTGTTTTTACCAGGATTCCAGTTTTGACTTCCTTTGATGCCCCAAGATATCTAGGAGTGCTAAAGCAAGAATTAAGAGGCTAGACCTGGAGAAAGTGTTGCTTTATTTTGATAGACAGACGCCTGGTCTACACTATGCGTTTAAACCGATTTTAGAAGCGTTAAACCGATTTAACGCTGTACCCGTCCACACTACAAGGCCCTTTATATTGATATAAAGGGCTCTTTAAATCGGTTTCTGTACTCCTCCCCAACGAGAGGAGTGGCGCTAAAATCGGTATTGCCATATTACCATATCAGATTAAGGTTAGTGTGGCCGCAAATCGACGGTATTGGCCTCTGGGCAGTATCCCACAGTGCACCACTGTGACCGCTCTGGACAGCAATCTGAACTCGGATGCAGTGGCCAGGTAAACAGGAAAAACCCCGCG
>NC_133771.1:127393872-127480849 GCF_003597395.2 Chelonoidis abingdonii
TGAATGCTGCTATGTAGCGCTGCAGTATCACCTCTGTCAGCGGCATCCAGTACACATACAGTAACGGTAAAAAAAAAAAAAAGCTGAGCAGGCTCCATGGTTGCCGTGCTATGGCTTCTGCCAGGGCAATCCAGGGAAAAAGGGCGTGAAATGATTGTCTGCCATTGCTTTCCCAGAGGAAGGAATGAGTCACGACATTTACCCAGAACCACCCGCGACAAGGATTTTTGCCTCATCAGGCACTGGGATCTCAACCCAGAATTCCAAGGGGCGAGGGAGACTGAAGGAACTATGGGATAGCTATGGAATAGCTACCCACAGTGCAACGCTCCGGAAATTGACGCTAGCCTCAGACCATGGACGCACACCACCGAATTAATGTGCTTAGTGTGGCTGCGTGCACTCGACTTTATACAATGTTTTACAAAACCAGTATATGTAAAATCGGAATAATCCCGTAGCGTAGACATACCCAGAGTTTACTTGTAGCTACAGAATATTCTTCTTACTCACATGGACGTCAGATATGTTATTGCTATTGGACAAGAAAGATTAACAGTGCCTGAATAGTGAGAGTGATGGCCTCAAAGGCTTCAGTAACTATGAAAAAGGCCAACTTTATCTTTTATGAGATTTAAATCATTTTTTCTTTTCAAGGTCTGGTTTAAGAAGTTGTCATAATCTTACTTCACAGAGATTATGCTGTGTTACAAGAACTGTTATCTTGCATTTTAATAAGTAATGCTGTTTCACCATGCTCACTCTGAAAACTGCATTTTTTAAATAAGTATATGATAAACTGGATTAATCCCTAATTTGTAATGCAAACTCTGAAGAGCAGTAATGGAAGGGAAGGACTATGAAGAAAAAGTTATGAGTTTTCTTCTATACTAAACACAAAGCAGTGTTTTTATTTTCTATTATCTATATTGCACCCAAAAATGTACTAGATGCTTCACAGAGCAAACAGAAAGGCATGATGTGCTCCCTGATTTGAAGAATTTATATGATAATTTTAGATATGAAACAATAACCACAAGTAATGTGGCCAAGTAGGAGGTGAATTATAGTAATGTGAAAACAAAGTTACTCAATTTTTGCATGTGCATATTGTGATGGTGCCATTCACTTTTCTATTTAGACTTGGCAATTCTACTGTTAGAGAAGGATAATTCTACTCTGGCCTGATGTGGAGACAAATACTAGGGTTTGGAGCTCAAAACAGCAAATCTGAGATGTGTAATGAAGGAAGAGTTTATCAAAATGGGAGTTTCTAAGGAATAGCTGTGGATCCTGGGCTTGGAGGTAAAGGGACTTGGTGAATCATGTGTTTGGATCTCTGTGAGGCCCATGTGACCATTCAGTCTTTGATCAAACCAGGTGTTTGAAGCAGGAGTTGTTAATGACTCCCTATTAGTAAGGAGGAAGAGCTAACCAACAAGGCTAAGTATTTAAGTCAGTTGCCAAGGTAATACCCAAGCAGGCTAACAGAAAAGATTCTGAGGGAGTCTGCAGGATAGAGTTCAGGAACTTTTTTCTACAGTTGCAATGATGGCCAGGAATGGAATCATTACTGTGAGCTGTTAACGATGTGCCATGTTCTGTCCCCTGAAGATAGAGGCCTTGCACCACAAAGTGCAAGTTGATGGCTTTACTGGAGGAGAAGATTGGAAGTCAGGACTCTGCATAGCACAAGAGGCAGAATAGCTTTTGAACCACCGGAGACAAGTAGCACTATTCACGACTCAACTGGAGAATGAGTTCATTTCAAGAAAAGAGGAGAGAGTGGAAAACAAAAGGGGATTGATGGTTTATGAACAAACAAGGAAACAGAAGCAGGAGAAATCGCAACACATATGGAGATATCTAACCACTTTCAGGTATTTGGTGCAGCAGCCTCAGAGAAGGTACTGGAAGATTCAACTAAAGAGAAAAGATCATGGATCCCCACAGGACACACCTGAAGAGAGATGCTCAGCACAATCCTTGAGGACATTAATCATCCCCAAAAGAAAGCCACAGACCATCCAAAGACAGAAAATCTTCATCAAGGACTTGATATTAAGGAGCGTATACAAAATATGTTTGCTGAGAGGAAAAGGACAGCAGGACTATGAACTATCTTCCTGGAATGAAAACAGTACATGTCACAAAAGGACCAGACAAGATTCTGAAGACTGCAGACAAGGATTTGTTTGTTATGATAGACATTGGCATGAATGACTCTGCCTCTGAGGACACTTCACGGATCACTGGAAGCATTAGGGATCTTGGAAGGGATGTAAAGGAAAGAAAAGTACAGGTGAGCTTCTCAGAGATCTTTCCTGTCCCACGAGAGAGAGAAGACAGACAGAAAAGGATACTATAGGTAAACTGTTGGCTAAGTAGGTTTTGTAAAGTAGAGGGTTTTGGTTTTGAGAAACATTGGACCACCTTCTAGGGGAGAAAAGAATATACGGCTTAGATTGCCTCCATCTCAATAGAAAGGGAAGCAACCTTCTGGGCAGGAGACTGGCTACAGTAGACAGAAATGCTTTAAATTATCATCAAGTTGGGAGACTGCTAAGGAGGTAAAACTCAGACTCAGGTAGCATGAATGTAAAGAATCAAGACATCAAGAATTATAAACAAGGAATTCTTCAGCTGAACATATATTAAAGCTAGAAGCCTGGGTAACATGATCTGATTGGTATTACTGAAACCTGTGGGATAAGTCTCATGACTGGAATGTTAAAATCATTGGGATACGCTCTGTTTAGGAAAGATTGTGGTCAGAAGGGAAGAGGGGTGGAATTCTACTTTAAAGATACCATTACTTGCTTTTAGACTAACTCACAATTCAGAAGGATAGGACACTGTAATGCTTATGGATCAATGTACTAACTGATAAATTGCAAGATAGAGTACTAGAGAGATTCTGTTACACCAAAAAATGAGACAAGGGAACAGGAACAAGGGAACAGCTCCTTACACATACATTCTATAATGTGTAGAAAGTAAAATTGTGTCATAATGGGGAATTACTAGAGGTATCATGTTGCTACTGATAGAATATACTTGGAGTTTCTAAAAATTAGAGAGGAGAGGATAACGTTCTAACACAAGAAATATTCCAACTAATTTGATGTAATTCTATAATCAGCCTCATTTTGCTGACTAAACATGATTCCTGAGCTAAAAATTGATAGTTCCCTAAGTGCAAGACAACAATCTCATTTCATTTCTTAAAACAGAATTAGTTGGTGCTTTTAAAAGGCCAATTTTTGAAAACTGAAAACAACGAGAAATCATGGTGGATCACCAGCTGAGTATAATCGCCCAGTATAATGCTGTAGCTAAAACAGTTAATGTGATCCTTGGATAGATAAGCAGGAGAATATCAAGTGGAAGTAGGACAGTGTCATTACCTCTTTCTAGGCATTAATGAGACCATTACTGGAAGAGTGTATTCACTTCAAGTGTCCACACTACAAAAAGGATGTTGAAACATTTGACACAGTTCAGAAAAGAGCTCAAGAATGAATTCAAGTCTGGAAAATATGCCTCCATCTAGTTTATCCAACAGAAGGTTAAGAAGATCACAGTATACAAGTACCTTTATGGGGAAAATATTTTTACCAGAAATCTGTCTTGACTCTAGTAAAAAAAAAAGGCATAATAAGACCAAAGGTTGGAAGCCGAAGCTAAAAAATTTCAAAGTAGAAATAAAGGTTCAAATTTTTAGCTGAGTAGGTAATTAACCAACAGAAGAAATTATTGAGGGATATGGCTGATTCTTCATTGTTTTCAGTCTGTAACTCAAGACTGGACACCTTTCTAAAAGACGTCCAATACCTCAAACAAATGATGGGCTTGATGCAGAAATTTCTAGGTAAGCTTTTACGGCTTGCGATATACAAGTCAAACTAGACAGTCATATTGGTCCCTTCTGGATTTAAAATGCATGAATCAAACCCCAAGTTTTATTTAGGTGAGAGGGCATTTGGGACCTTTTAAAAAAATAAACATCTGAAGTTATATACCTATATCCATATTTACGCATTTACTGTAAATAAGTATCCTGATTTTTAAAGATGCCAATCATATACAATTCCCATTAACTTAAATTTGAGTTGTGAGCCAGATATTTAAGTCCCTAAAGACTGAATTAAGTGCTTATACTTATGCATCCGAGCTCAAAAATTGTGTCCTTAGTCACAGAACATCTACTCCCATCCATTCATAATGAGTAATCCTTAATATTTTCATCCAGCCTCTGCATATTGTACTCAATTTAGGGATAATTTTCTAAAACCAGGAATACATTTTTCATAAGCCTTTATATATGACAGCTGTACCTTGGGATGCATAAAACGGGTATGAATAAAATAATGAAGAACAAACTTAAAATAGCAGGAGAAAGGAAGAAGTATATAATATGAGGCTAGCATGATCATAGTAACACCCACTGGAAAGGTGGGAACAGGGTGAGAAGGAAAAATGTTTACGATGAATCCCAGAAACTGTCAATATAAAATAAAAATCCAGACAAGGAACTTGGAAAAATTAATAGAGATGATAAGAAAATTTACACACACACACACACTTTGATGTGTTTACGTTCCTTTGAATGTGCATCTAATTTTTTTGTTTCATATTTGTACAGTTACAATGTATGCACACATTGTTACAAAGAAAAAGTAGCCTATTACTTGATCATAAATATATCTGGGGAAAAAAATAAACTTTACATTATTGGAAAACAGGAGCTTCAGCTATAATTTGCATTGGGCATGGCAGTTTGCTATGCAATACAGGTTGATTAGAATAGGGAATTAACATTTAATGATTCTTATTGTTCAGTGAAATGCAGGAGCCTCCCTAAAGTCCTGTTACTTCTTTTGGAACTTTTTGCTTCAATGCATAACATACAGTTTGAGGCTTGGAGCAGCTGCTACTCCACAGATCCTTATCTAGAAAATGGAAATACAATTTGGCTATACTTATAACTGACTGCTGATATCTTGAATTTGATATTCCTGAACAGAACTTTGGTCCACCAAGAGCACAGCAGTGAACCATACATCAAATTATAAATTTATATTTCCATGATATTTTCATTATTCTGTGTGAACAATGGTGCAAACCTCAACTGACCCTACAACCGTGTCTGACCCTTCTATAACTGATTTTATCCCTGTCAGACATACAGGAATTCTTTCTGCCCATCAGGTGATAGAGTCTCAAGAGCACATCTAGACAATAATCCAGCCCATATGATCTTAAGGGCCCAAACAAAATATGTTCTGTATTTTGCCTCCAGGACTAGGCAAATCTCTCCTGGTGTTTGATGCATCCTCTAATATATGGTCTAGTGACCCTGTTCTATCTGAATTACTCCACTGCCGTTCTCAGTAAGGTCACAGTTCTCTCATTCGTCACCTACTCAAAAGACTAAACTGTCAGTGATTCTTGATGACCTTTTGACTACCTTAAACTTGAATAAAAGGAAGAAGGCTGCTTAATAACTGCCTGACGTAAATTGAGATGCAATGCAGTCCTTCCTTTCAGGATCAGGAGTTTACTCTGTTGCATGATACCATTCTTCGTACATCTATCATCTTTACATTTTAGAGAATTACAATAAGAGATCTATGCAGTTAATATTTTACCTAAAAAGATAGGTAATTTATGCATTGAATTATAAGAAGATATTTGGTGTAAGCCACAGGCAGTTTGCACCTAAAGATATGAATTAACTCATTATAGGCGTATCAAAAATTACCGTCCCAATCACTTCCAGAAAAAGCAAACATTAATCCCACAGCAGAATAGTAAGTAAATAGTATTTCGTGTGAGGTACAGTATCTACAATTTCTGCTCAAGTCCATGCAACAGCTGTACACTTTCAGCAGCAACCATATGTTTTAATTATTACCATTACTGTGCAAAACCACAAGAGAGCTGCGGTAGCTCTGACTCAAATTTGATTTGAAATTAGTTGATAAACAGCCCGTTTCTATGTTGTCCTTGAGCTACTAGGTTTGATCCATTTAAACGGGCTTTAGAAAAAGTGTGCTGATTTTTAACTGTGTGGTATGATACAATGTGAGGTTTCACTGAGTTGCTTAAACATTTTGTCTTCATAAAATGATTCAGTGAAAACCCTTATTTTTGAAAGAACGTCTAATCCAAGCTCACACAGGGAGTTTATTAACTACATCATCTTCATGACAACGAGAAGCTAAGATATTTTGGGTAACCTTGGGGCAATTAATTTTTGTACTTAATAACAAGAACATTTAGGAGCAAATTTAAAGACTTTTTAAAAAAAAGATTAAAGAAATGTTTAAAGAGCCCGTTTTAAATAAACCCACCCTTGATTGCACTTCCCTCTCTAACTACTGCCCCATCTCCCTTCTACCTTTCATCTCTAAGCTCAGGGAACACACTGTTTGCAATCAGTGTCTGGAGTTCCTCTATACCAGTTCCACCCCAGACCCTCTCTAATCTGGATTCCATTCCTTGCACACCACTGAAACTACTCTCACCAAAGTCTCCAATAGCCGTTTCTTAGCCAAATCTCAGAACCACTATTCTATCTTCATGCTCCTTGACCCATCAGCTACCTTCAGCACAGTCTACCATACTCTTCTTCTTGAAATCTTGTCCTCTCTTAGCTTCAGTGATCCTCTCCTCTCCTGGTTTTCCTCCTATTTCTCTATTCACTCCTTCAGCATGTCCATCAGAGTATCCTCTTCAGGGCCATCCTTAGGCATACACATCTGTGTAGGGCACCATGAAATTTGGGGCCCTAGGCAGCTGCATGCTGCATACGTGGCAGCACTAGCCCAGGCGATCAGCCCTATCCCTCGGTCGGCCCCCCTGCAAGGAGCAGGGCCATCCCTAGTGGGGTGTGGGGCCATCCCTGGGGGGGGGGCGGACAACTCCTTCCACCTTGCCTCTTACCCTTCCCCCTGCTCCGCCCCCGGCCTGCCCCCATTCCCCCTCTTCCCCCAGTGACCCCATACTCACCAGCTGCAGCAGGAAGCGGAGCAACCCGGCCCCAGCCCGCTCTTCTCTGCCAGCACCCAGCTGCAGCGTTCTGCTTCCCACAGCTGGTGAGTGCAGGGAAAGACCTGAGTGACAGGTAGAGTGATCCACAGTGATTGAGAAAGGAGATGGCAAGGAGGGTTTTTTGGTGGGAATGGAGAATAAGAGCCCACCCCAACTCACTCCACTTCCCTTGCCCCAGCCCCAGCCATGTTGCTTGGGTTGGGGAAAAGACTGCCCCAGCTCTCACCAGCGGCGGAAGCGGAGCGCCACGGCTGGGAGCTGGCGGAGTAGAGCAGGCTGGGGCTGGGTTGCTCCGCTTCCTGCCGCTGCCAGTGAGTTGGGGGGGGATTGTCATAAATAGATAGGTAAGGTAAGGGTTAAGTTTCTTTTACCTGGAAAGGGTAACCAAACACCTGACCAGAGGACCAATCAGAGAACTGGATTGTTTAAAGTCAGGGGCGGGAATTTGGATACTCGGGGTCTTTTTTGTTTTCTCGGCTGTGAGTAAACAAGGTTTCCTCCTAACTCCTTCTTATTTCAAATATTATACCAAAAGTCTGTGAGTACAAAGGAACCCCCAAAGCAATTCGGCTATGAGGAGCTTTGGGTTGTACGAATAGATGTGGATGGCTGTGTCTTTTGTTGTTTTCTCGGCTGTGAGTTAACAAGCTTCCTCCTAACTGCATCTTATCTCCAAGTGTCTCCTACACATCTGTGAGTACAAAGGAACCCCCAAGCAATTCGGCTATGAGGAGCTTTGGGTTGTATTTACATGTATGTGGATTGGTTGGACTGGTTTAATCGGGCTATCTTTTAAATCAGACTGTTTCTTCATATTTTCTTATAAGCAAGAGCCTGTATTGAGTTTCTTAATGCAAGATTATTGTTTTATATTTTCTTTCTTTTTTTATATAAACTTTTCTTTTAAAACGTGTGGAAGTTTCTTTTCCTAGGGAGGCAAAGGGAAGGGAACAGCCAGGCTGTGGGCTATTTTCCTATTGCTTTCAGGGAAAGAGCAGGCTACGGGGAAAGAGAAAAAGAATCACCTCTGTATCAGGTATCTGTCTCCCTCACGGGAAGGCAGGCACGGGGAAAGGCAAAGCCAAGCTGTTGGTATTTTGCATCTCAATTGTCCTGAGGGTAGAGAACGCTTATCTCTTGGGAAGCAGAGAAACCGGTTTCTTGATACTCGCAGGCTAGACCAAGAGGCAAGCCTGGGAAGGAGGGGGGAAGGGATTTTCTCCCCTGCTTTTAGCATCCAAGGCATTTGGAATCTGGGTGTCCCACCAAGGGAGGGTTGGGGACACCAGAGAGAGGAAAGGGGGGATCAGGCCCCATCAATTCCTGATCTGGTGGCAGCGAGAATATCCAAGCTGGTAGTGAGCTTGGGGGAGTTTCAGGTAAGCCCCCAGATTTTGGACGCAAAAGTCCAGGTTTGGGACAGGACCAGATTGTGGACGCTAAAGTCCAGGTCTGGGACTGGGAGGCTAAATTACCACAGGGATCCCTTCCTCCAAGACTTCTCCCCCAAGCAACACGGCTGGGGCCAGGGCGAGGGAAGCAGAGTGGGCTGTTTCCGGCCCCCGCTAATCCCCTGGGCCACTCTGGGCCTGTGGGGCCCCCAAAAGTGGCCCCCCTCAGCTCCTGCCTCCTAGACCCGGGAGGTGAGGAGAGGCCTGGGGCCCCACACAGTTCCCTGCCCCCTCCCGCAGAGGGGCTGCAGAGGGCACCCAAATGGCTAGGGACGGCCCTGCTCCTCTTCCCTCCCTTCCAGCTTTCTGTGGGAGTTCCACAGGGCTCTGCCCTTGGTCCCCTTCTCTTCTCCCTCTAAACCTTATTTCTGGGTAATCACATCTACAAACACAAAACCAACTACGATGTGGACAATTTCAGGCCAACCTCTCTACTCCAGACCTGTTCTTTATCTTCAAACAAAACTCTCAGTCTGTTTCTCCCTGACATCTCCTCATGGATGTCTAGCCATCAGCTTAAGCTCAATATGATTGAAACAGAGCTCTTATCCTCCATTCCCACAAAAAAAACCTCCGTGCTATCTCCTTTCTCAATTACTGTGGATCACTCTACCTGTCACCCAGGCCCATAACCTGAGTGCCATCTTCAATTTGGACTTCTCTCTAGTTCCTCACATCCAGTCTCTGTTTAATTCTTGCAGATTCTCCTTGAATAACATCTCTAAGATACGGCCTTTTCTATCCTTCCAGACTGCTAAGAATCTCATCCAGGCTTTCATCATCACATGTCTTGTTTATTGTCCCATTCTTTTTTCTAGCCTTAACAAATGCAATCTTTCCTTGCTCATATCCATTCAGAATGCTGCTGCAAAGATCATTTTCATGGCCTGCTACTTTGACAATGTCACCTCTCTCTTTTTCCCTTTACTGATTCACTTTTCTCTATCATATCAAACATAAGCTACTTGTCTTCACTTTCAATGCCTTTCAGGGCACACACGCCCTTTCTCATTCAGTATTGATAAGTTTACTGCTGCTTCCAACTGATCCATGTCAGCCTCCATCACCCACTTATTAAATGTTTAAACAAGGACCTTCATGCTTTCTCTCATGCTGCCCCTCGTGCTTGGAAGAATCTCCCTGAAATATCTGCAAAACTAATTCGTTATCTTCCTTCAAAACCCTCCACGAAACTGTAATTTGTTCTAATGCCTATAAAAAACTTGACAATGATTAGGTTGCTGGTGTGCTGAGACCACTGCCAGTCAAGCTGAACAATGTTGTCTTACTCTTTCCTTGTACTCCCCTCAGCTGTCTGTACCCATTTGGTGTCTCTTTTCCTATACTTAGATTGTAAGCTCTTTGGGGCAGGTACTGTCTTTTTGTTGTGTTTGTACAGTGCCTGGCATGATGTGGTCCTACAATAATACAAATAATAAATAATAAAAAGAAAAGAAAAAAATCTTACTGCCCCTCTAAAGAGAATGAGTTTATGAGTCTCTTTCTCCACATGTGACTCTCAGTTCCCTTGGCCATTGGTTAGACTGATTCAAGTCTCTCACTAGGGACCACTCATGAGGAAGCCTAGTAAAGTAACTGGCAAATAGAAACCAGAATGGGAGAACTGAATGGGTCCTCCCCTTTAAAAGAGCATGACAAATTTCTATTGATTTTCCTAGTCTGGTGAACAAGAAAACAATTGGTCAGTAATGAGATTAGGAATGCACTGTCACAAATCAGCTCTTCGTCCCTTTAATGATTATAGAACAGTTGAGAAAGACAGAGGCATACACTTTTGTATAAGGAAATAAGCATCTGGCTATGTGTCTGTGGAATCAGCATGCATCAACTTCTGACTATAAGAAGTGTCCTAAAAATTCAGTATACAGGCATAGGACTGGAAGGACTTGAGACACAGAATAAATTTCTTCTCCTTGGAAGCAGCACTCCATAAACCATTTGCACTAATTAACTTCAATGGTCAACTATCAGTAACATTTTCACACTTCTATGGGACTTTGATGCTCAAGCAAAGGTTGCATTCTGCACTGGACAAGGTCACCTCCGGCTGCTTAGATAAATGACAAAGGCTCAAAAGCAATTCAAGCTCTAACTCAACTACCCCCAAGGACGAGTAAAGCCCAGCATCCTGGAGACTAGAAGAATGCTAATTTCAACAGGTTTTTATTCAACCTATTCAAGAAAAAGAACAGAGAAAGGAAAAAACAAACCAGAGGAACTCTTGATGGACGCAACCATCTCTTTAAAACAAATGTTCTGTGCTGCTGATTGAATATGCCATCAAATAGCTCATGAAAGATTGAGGTTCTTCCTTATTTAGGAAGGATTCTTGGTCAATGAAATAGTTCTAAAGATGTTGTGGTAATCTAGCCTCCCAGTCCCAGACCTGAACTTTAGCGTCCACAGCCTGGTCCTGTCCCAAACCTGGACTTTTGCGTCCAAAGTCTGGGGGCTTACCTGAAACTCCCCCAAGCTCACTACCAGCTTGGATATTCTCGCTGCCACCAGATCAGGAATTGATGGGGCCTGATCCCCCCCTTTCCTCTCTCTGGTGTCCCCAACCCTCCCTTGGTGGGACACCCAGATTCCAAATCCCTTGGATGCTAAAAGCAGGGGAGAAAACCCCTTCCCCCCTCCTTCCCAGGCTTGCCTCTTGGTCTAGCCTGCGAGTATCAAGAAACCGGTTTCTCTGCTTCCCAAGAGATAAGCGTTCTTTGCCCTCAGGACAATTGAGATGCAAAATACCAACAGCTTGGCTTTGCCTTTCCCCGTGCCTGCCTTCCCGTGAGGGAGACAGATACCTGATACAGAGGTGATTCTTTTTCTCTTTCCCCGTAGCCTGCTCTTTCCCTGAAAGCAATAGGAAAATAGCCCACAGCCTGGCTTTTCCCTTCCCTTTGCCTCCCTAGGAAAAGAAACTTCCACACGTTTTAAAAGAAAAGTTTATATAAAAAAAAAAGAAAGAAAATATAAAACAATAATCTTGCATTAAGAAACTCAATACAGGCTCTTGCTTATAAGAAAATATGAAGAAACAGTCTGATTTAAAAGATAGCCCGATTAAACCAGTCCAACCAATCCACATACATGTAAATACAACCCAAAGCTCCTCATAGCCGAATTGCTTGGGGTTCCTTTGTACTCACAGATGTGTAGGAGACACTTGGAGATAAGATGCAGTTAGGAGGAAGCTTGTTAACTCACAGCCGAGAAAACAACAAAAGACACAGCCATCCACATCTATACGTACAACACAAAGCTCCTCATAGCCGAATTGCTTTGGGGTTCCTTTGTACTCACAGACTTTTGGTATAATATTTGAAATAAGAAGGAGTTAGGAGGAAACCTTGTTTACTCACAGCCGAGAAAACAAAAAAGACCCCGAGTATACAAATTCCCGCCCCTGACTTTAAACAATCCAGTTCTCTGATTGGTCCTCTGGTCAGGTGTTTGGTTACCCTTTCCAGGTAAAAGAAACTTAACCCTTACCTTACCTATCTATTTATGACAGATGTCAGGGTGTGTCACTTTCCACTCCTCTGTCTCAAATCAAAATGTGTCTGTGAATCAACAGCAGAAGGCAACAGTAGCACAAGAAGATGAACTACACTTATGCTCTCTCCTTGAAGTAATGTGGAGGTTTTTTATACAGGTTTAGTGTGTTGCACAGTAATAGCATTATCTGAGTCCAGAAGAACTACAGCAACTCAGCAGAAAAATCTTGGAGTTCAGTGCATGCATTGTTTGTAGTGAGCCAAGTTTGCATCCTTTGAACTTTTTGTCCACTACTTCACAGAGCCAGGAAGTATTCAATTGTTTTTGTACAGAGGGCTGCCCTCTATCATCAGCTCAAGATGAGCATGTACTAATCAAACTTTCTTTTTTATGAACTTTTGTGCGCTCTCATCTTTCTTGGGATATCATCCTACAACTTAAGACCAAATACAGAGATACTGTCATGTCACATAGCCGAAAACTTTATTGAACTACAAGAAAGACTGAGAAGAATATTACAGCAGTGTAACAGTGTAACTTTGAGGATGATAAGAGACAAACTTTGTATGATTGTCTTTTAGAGCCTGCCAGTTTCATGAAAGGAGAAAGCAGTCAGTCAGTCATGAATAGGTATGTTAAGGGTGTATTATTTATCTTTTATACATTCTAGTTGCCCTTAATTACTGTATATTATAGCAAAGCATTAGCAAATTCTCATTTACTATTTCTTTTGCACCAAAAACTCATATCTTGGGATCAAAAGCACAATAATATACGCAGTAGATAATATGAAAATAAGTTCATTTTAGTCTATGCTGAGCAAGTGAGCCATGAAAATTAGTCAAATAATTTTCACATTTTTGAGTTCACTGGAACATATATCCTCCATTACAATCCATTGTATCATTAAGGCACTCACAAAATCATTGCTGAAAGTTGAAATATTTTACTTAACTTTAAATTGAACATCTGATTTCTATCTTTTTGAATGTTGTCAATTACTGTATTTTCATATTTCTATCTAACAAAATTAAAGTTCTCAATTTCTGGCAAGAGACTACCTTTGTGTTGAAATATTGCCAAATTAGTATTATAGAGAGAACATGCTGTATCTTGAAGATATGGCACAAACCGAGATTTATAAGAAGTGGAAACTGATCAAATAAAACATTTATGCAAAACTCACACTTATATTCTAGTTGAGCTTAAGGACACTACTTGCTGCTTGTTGACAACTGAAAATAAGCAGTCCTTACAAATCTTCATTACTCATCCATCAGAAAGAGTGATAAATGGTCCACAGAAGCTATTCAGCTAAAGAGACTGAGTAATCTTGCTTTCCTCCTTCATTAAGTCCATCATCAGGACAACCAAATGCACATGGCTAGGGAAAGGAAGATCTGCATCAATGACAAGGCATTGCAGAAATATTGTTTCTGCTATAATACCATCATCCAACATAAAACAGGAGTGAGCAAAAAGACTATCTCATGCACTATCCAACATGGAGTGAAAGACTGAAAAACAACATTTCTATCACTGAATGGAATTGGATTCACTGGAAGCTAAAAGGTAATCAAGCTTCTCTGAAAATCACTTAAGGTGCCTTAGCATGGATTTAAATGCCTAGCCATTAGCATCCAAGTTTGAAAGATTTGGCTTTTAAAGCCATTTAATTAAAGAATATTGGAAACAGAGGTCATCAACTAGATTTCACTGGTTCATAACATTAGGGAATCAATTAAATACTCACTCTGCCTTTTTCCACACTACTTTTTACCCATTTAATTTGAAGCATCAATAGTTTTCCCTATATACGATGAGCACAAAACACAGATGTAGATATGTAATATCAATGTCTAATTTTGGTAGACAGAGGAAGCGTCCGTGTCTGCCTTTGTGTGGACAAATGTTCAAATTCTTCCTCTACAAAATTAAAAAGTTTTGTCTCAGATTATAGATATTTAAATAAAAATAAATTTTAAAATATTTTAATGATAAATAACCAGGCAAATAGGCTTCATGGTTACTGGTCCCAGCTAGAAGGTACCTAGAAGATAATGGTGCAGGAACAGCTCATGAAATCATTGTACTTATGGTTGCTTAAGCCAGTAGTGAAGTTGGTCAAATCTTACAACTTTCTTTCACAAAGTAAAACAAACGGTTCATCCATTATCATAATCTGAAATCCTAGAATACTTTGGTGATGTGTCAATCTACAGTCCAGATCGTCTTAATCAAGACGCTAGGTTAAAAAAGTACACCTTCGTGCAGCTCCTGCAACTCTCCCACAAGAAACAGGAACCACAAATGTCTTCAAGTATTCTAGTTTGAAAAGTCTTGCTTCAATTAAAAAAAAACATCACAAGGATTGGACATAGTTTTAAAATATTCAGTATGTTCATGTCCTGATTTGTCAGTGGTAACCCCTTGAACATGAACTAATCTAAATAGTATTTTCTTTAAAAACTTTTGTGGGAAACTGGATACCTCAGAGGATTGATAATGAGATACAGAATATCATCTTCTGCTGGTACAAATTCAAGCCGAAGTGGCAGCAATAGCTGTTTGGTGTACTAAATTCAGTTCCCAGTGGACAGGTGTCCCAGAATTGGGTACATGCATTTGATGGAAGTCTCAGCAGATAGAACGAGTTTGGGCATGTTGATCCCATACCAGATGCACTCACCTCATCTACCAGCTACAACATAATCTCGGATTGCCATGTCCCACAGGGGACCAAAAGTGGACAGAGATTGCCATTCCCTGTTCTCTATCTGGAACATGGAGCTTCAGTTTCATCTCCTGGCTTGCTGATCCATGTAGGAAGTCACTAAAAGTGCAGAGCCCTGTGAATAGGAAAGGAATTCTTCCACTGTCGAAGCAAAAATACAGGCAGGTAGGCAGCACATAGAGATGCGTATGCGGAAGTAGATCTAACTGATAACAGATAAGGAGGGATCACTACACGTTATTTCGCACAGGTCTTTGAACAACATGGGTGCAGCTGTTCAAATCACTTTGTGAACTATCAATGATATCAGAGCTGGTACTAAAGCAGTATCTTTATCTTGGTACTACAACTATCTCCTATGCCATGAAGGCAAATTTATACATGACAGTTAAGGCTAAGATTTTGTCGCAGATAGGCCTGAATAAAGACTGGGTGTGGCTGGGTCACTACAAAAAATAATTTTCCCTCTGTTGATATTCACTCCTTCTTGTCAGCTGTTGGGAATGGGCCACGTCCAACTTAACTGATTTGGCTTCGTTAGCACTGACCCCCCACTTGGTAAGCCAATTCCCATCTTTTCATGTGCTGTATATTTATACTTGTCTACTTTTTTTCCCCCCACTCCATGCATCTGATGAAGTGGGTTATAGCCCATGGAAGCTTAGGCCCAAATAAATTTGTTAGTCTCTAAAGTGCCACAAGGACTCCTCGTTGTTTGTGCTGATACAGACTAACATGGCTACCCCTCTGAAACCTAGGCCTTCTAGGTATAACTACAATACAAACAGAAGTCCGAAAGACAGAAAGAGAGAAAGACAGAATAATGCCATCTAAAAAGTCAGCTCGGGTCTGTCCAAAACGTAGTTTGTGATTTCTGAAGAGGTTCATAAACCACTAGATGCACCTGAGCTGGATCACAGATTTGTAACAAAACACAAAGCCCAAGAAATTCCATTTCATTTATGTTTCATTAAGAAAGTTTCACAGGGCTTTGTTAATTATTCTGGCAAATCCAGCTTCATAAAATGAGTCAGACCAGAATACACAGGGTACCCCAAAAGAATCTACCTTAGCTAACAATGCATTGAACCCATCTATCCTGAAGAAAAAGACTAAGAAGCAGAATGAGTGAACAACAGTAAAAGAAAGATACGAACCCTGAAGAAGCATATATAATCTATATTTAACTACCATAGTACCTTGGGTTGGTGGGAGGGAGGTAGTACATATCTATGCCAAAAATGAAATTAGTTTATTGTAGTTTGTCAAAAAATAGGTTAATCTTCAGTAAATCCTCTTCCCAACTAACAAGGAAGCTATAACCCTTAATGACACAAATATTATAAGGTATATTTTCTCAGGCAAATATACCTTATAATATTATATTCTATGCCTATTCTATATTATATTCTATGCCTATTCTCTTAGGCAAAATACCCATAAGAACTATGGGTATATGTATTTGAAAAGAGAGTGGGGGGACAGGTTTTAATTACATGGAATTATTTATGGAATACAGCTCTTTTCCGGAGGACTTAATGCTGATGATTGGTTATTTTTCAGGATGTCAACAAAACAAGAATTCTGCTTTACAAAAAGTGTCAAGGTTTCAATATTTGTTTTCATTCTGATGCAGAGAGAAAAACAAGACCTTCTGAAACGTATCATGTAATCAAACAACCAACCCCCATCCCTCCCCCCCGCCACACACACACACACACACACACACACACACACACGAACAACACCTCAGAATAGCTAACAGCCCAGTGGTTAGGGGACTCATCTGATAGGTGGGACACTCAGGTTCTACCTGATTTGGGGCAGGGACCTGAACCTGCATTTTCCAGATCCCAGCTGAGTACCACCAGGTTATAGAGTCTATAGAGTTTTTTTGCAACAAAAAAAACTCAAAAACAGACTCCAAAGAGAGACTGCTGAACTCGAATTAATATGCAAATTAGATACAATTAACTTGGGTTTAAACAGAGACTGGGAATGGTTGGGTCATTACATTAATTGAATCTATTTCCCTATGTTAAGTTCTCCTCATACCTTCTATGGGTCATCTCAATTATCACTTCAAAGGTTTTTTTTCTCCTGCTGATGATAGCTCATCTCAATTGATTGGCCTCTTCCATTTGGATATCCGTACTTCCACCTTTTCATGTTCTCTGTATGTATAAATATCTTCTGTCTGTGTGTTCCATTCTATGCATCCAAAGAAGTAAGCTGTAGCCCATGAAAGCTTATGCTGAAATAAATTTGTTAGTCTCTAAGATGCCACAAGTACTCCTGTTCTTTTCGCTGATACAGACTAACATGGCTGCTACTCTGAAGCCTGTTATAGAGTCAGTCTCTCTAACTGGTACAAGGAATATTTAACTATTTATACAGAGTAGAACAGCTCCAACAGGGAAGACTGAGGGAGAGAGAAAGAGTCCTGGATAGGGGGGACTAGCACCATTTGACTTCTGTCTTACGCACCTAATGGCGTTCGAGAAAGACAATGATGTTATCTTCTTGAAACAGAGATTAAAACAAGAGCACCACAATACTGATCATCTAAAACTGAAAAATATATCATGCCCTGAAGGTTGATGGGTTGGACTCTGCTGGGTTGAAAATTAAACTGATTTCCAAGGTGTGACGCTGGGGGAGCACTCACCTCTCGTGGGTATCTCCTGTCAGCAGGGTGTGACAGTTTGTGTCCATTTGTTCCACATTGGCACTTAACTTAAATAGCTACTCTCCCTCTCTCATATTTATCCCTCTGATATAATTTATAGATAGCAGTCATATCTCCTCTTTTGATTAGGCTAAACAAGCCAAGCTATTTGAATCTATTCTCATAAGGTAAGCTTTTCATTCCTCAGATCATCCTAGTAGGCCTTCTCTGCGCCTGTTCCAGTTTGAATTAATCTTTAAGTATTCCAGATGAGGTCTCACCAGTGCCTTGTATAATGGTACTAACACTTCCTTGTCTCTACTGGAAATACCTTGCCTGATACATCCTTGGGCTGCATTAGCCTTTTTCACAGTTGCATCACATTGACGGCTCATATTCATCCGTGATCTACCAATACACCAGGTCTTTCTCCTCCACTGTGACTTCCAACTGATAAATCCCCAGTTTATAGAAAAAATTCTTGTTGTTAATCCTTAATGCATGATCTTGCACTTTGCACTATTAAATATCATCCAATTTCTATTTTTCCAGTTTACAAGGTCATCCAGATCTTCTTGTATGATATTCCAGTCCATATCGGTATTGGCTATACCTCCCAACTTTGTGTCATCTGCAAATCTTATTAGTGCAAACATTTTTTGTGCCAAGGTCAGTAATAAAAATGTTAAATAAGGTTGGTCCCAAGACTGATCCCTGAGGAACTCCAATAGTAACCTCCCTTCAGCCTGACGGTTCACCTTTCAGTATAACCTGTTGTAGCCTTCCCTTTAACCAGTTCCTTATCCATCTTTCAGTTCTCATATTAATCCCCATCTTCTCCGATGTAACTAATAATTTCTCATGCGGAACTGTATCAAATGCCTTACTGACATCCAGGTAGATTAGATCTACTGCATTTCATCTATAAAATCTGTTATCTTCTCAAAGAAAGATATTAGTAACTTTGTTACCACCTCTTGAGTACAACAATAAAGCAATGTAACCTATCATTTAGGCTATTTTCTTTTTGCAGTTCATCAAGCCTGGAACAGATCATTTAACTTTAGGAAACATCCTAATAGCCCTTTCTTATCTTAACTACCTGTTAATCACACTGCTTATAAACAAAATTCTGACTCCCTGTCTCAGGGGCACAAGCTGGAAGCAGTTGCCTGTCTCCCCTGCAGAACATTGCACATGCCTGCCTGAGGCTTGCAGTTGGGTGGGGAAGGGGACAACACCCTCCCATGTCCCCCCAAACTATGCCTATTGTTTAGGGAGGCAATGCCCCCTTCTGCCCCTCAAACTACCTATGGTCTTAACAGCTCCTTTAGATTTAAATCAATGCCGTCAGACAGAATATCGGCAAGCAGGTAAACTGCGGTACATATATTCATAAAAAATACAAATCCCCCGCATTTTCCACAGGGCAATAATGTTATTTTCTGAGCAGTGACTGACAGATATCCCACTTTTGTAACCATATTAGAAATACTCGATTAGACATAAATAGTAAATTGCCACAGATTCTATACTTTAAACAGAATTAGTGACTTACAGCAGTAATAGAACAAATATTTATTTCTGCAATGGGCTCATTACATTGAGTCTTGGAGAAACATGACATTTAACAATATCTTACCGCTATATCTCCATGGCAGTTTCGGGATCGGCAAGTACCAGCTATTCTGTTTGGAATCAGCACATCCTCCCAGCAAGATGGACCCTTTAAAATAACAATTAGATTTTAAAAATAGTTTGGATTTGAAGAAAACATATAAAAGATCCTCTTTACTGGAACTTTGCTAGACGGGAACTTTATTACTCTTCTGCTACCAAAATACGGTCAAAGCTTCTAAAATTGCCAAAAAGACCTTTGTCATTAAGGCTTGAGCATTAATAGAAAATGCAGCTCGTTCTGTTCTGTGCCTAATGTTCCTAAGAGCTCTCAAATCCTCAACTCTGTGTTTCCAAAGCTTAAAGTTAGCCAGGGATACTTTCTTCATTATGATTAAAAAAGCTACAGAAGACCCACGTTCTGTCTGAATAATATTTATCTGAGCCTGCAGTTGATCGACTGAAAATGGAAAAATGACAATGTTGTTCAGAGGGGGATATATGGAATATAAGGTTGGGAAAATATTAAGTGGCTTTCTTATATTTCTTTGCTTAACCATTTAAGTGGCTTCTGTTTTACCGAGATGAAAGTCAATGCACAAGGGAGGACTTGGGCTTACTTATCACATGGACTTTGATAACTTTTACTTTAAACCAACAAGAGAATTGCTTCAGACTTTCTTCGATCATCTTCATCATCACCACTTCTAAGTATAATACACATTAGTAATTAAAAAGTATACAACAAGGGAGTAAGACCATATCGATGGTGTTTAAATTATCATCATGATACTTCATCTAATTAATCTGTTAAAGAAAAAAAAGCCATTTCTAAAGTAATGACAGCAATGACCATTCAAGATTTTCTACAACATGTTGAATGGAAACAATATTTATGGTTGTGAGAAAAGACAGTCAAAAAGAAATAACTTCCAAGTTAAAGACTACAGTCATCATTATTAATATTCCAGAACTGCAAAGTATTATATCCGTAAGCTACGCAAGTATCCCCTGGTACCCAAAACACTGGAAATTACAATAAAGCTTCCAATTTTACGTTAATCTCAAAACTACTATTAACAGACAAATGATAAAATGGTGTGATAGAAATAAGAAGCTCACACACACAACTGATAAGAACAAAGAATAAAGGCTTTAACCATTAAAAACATTATTAACTAAATTTAGATGCTGCATAGGATAGTCACTGCTGATGGAATTAAGTAGTAAATTATACGAAACCCTACTACGTGAAACGTTTATTTATACAAAAGCAAAAACTGGATTTCAGCATTTGGGAAATTAACGACCATATAAACTGTGGCCAGACTGCAAAAACCAAGTCCCAAAATTTACCCTTAACTCACAATGAACCATATCCTTTCCACCCACTCTGACTCTTAGAGAAAGAACAGCCCTTTGGCAAGCTCTAGTGATTGCATTATTTGCAGTTACTATTGGGTATGAATAAAGGTTGTTACAATGAAGGTCCCATGGTCAATGCAAGGTTGCCTCCACGAGAAGGTGATGCAGTCTCACCTCTCTAGCTTTCTTAGTTCCGAGCTTCACGTCTCTGCTTTGACACCTGTCTCAGATGTGACCCTCATCTAGGCACTTTCAACAGGTGTAATGAGGGTCACTTACCAGCACAGACTTCTTGCAGCCGATGCAATACTTAAAGTCTGGAGACAGAGGCATTCCAAGGATCGAGAGTCGGTACCCAGAACCAACTCTCTAAATCAAACAAGTAAAATAACAGATGAAACTTATTCTAAAGCTCTACTAGCTAACTATTTATGGAGTACACTAAGTATATACAGGAAAAGCAAATTCCCTGGAGGGGAAAACATTTGCAAAGCAAGCCAACATGCTCTGTCTACCAATCTCAGCCAGCAAGAAGGACCTGACAGGGCAGCTTCAAACTTTATGCTACCACACAGCAGCATGAGGCAGGAGAAAGTGCACACACCACTCCAAAGGGTACCATGCACTGGGCATGCATGCATCTGAAGTGGAAAAGGACACATGCAACATAGCTCAAAGAATAACAGCTGCAGAACAGGTTAGTAACTGTTTTTTTACTAATGGGTGTGAATAAAAGTCTTTATAGTGACTTCTCAATTACTTTGAGGGGAGAAAACCAAAACATATCTGGTGATTTAAAAAAAATTCTGCCTTTAACAAGGAACCAAAAATTAAAAATAGATGAGGTAAGGCAACAAAGGAACCTTGCTCAAGATATCTTTTCCAACAGTTAGAGGAGGGAGAATCAGTCTTATTACTGTAACTTCACTAGGAATCAGACATAACCTAAAAGACATTAAGGATTTATAACTGTATTTATTGTATATTGCCAGATCTTAGTGAAGTTAAAATTGCATATGAAAGATCCATTTGAAATCCACTCTCTCATTATTCTTTGTGCTTGGGATTTTTACCCTCATTTATGGGAATTTAAGTGATTTATATACATTGACATAATCACTTTAGATGATCCTTCTCCAGAAAGAATTACGTACGTTTATGTGGAGTATTATATGTGAACATGGTGCTTTTCAAAATATTTTGATCCTGATCGTATTTTATATCATTGGTAAAACTCCCACTGTCTTCACTAGTTTAAGATTGGACCTAAGACACCTAATTCTTCTCTCACCTACGCCATTATAAACTGGTGTAACTCTCTCAAAGTCAATGGAGCTATACCAGTACAAGTGATAGTAGAATCAGGCACAATGTCTCTACACAAGGAAGCTTATAATCCAAATAACCTATCCTGGAAGGACATTACCAGCCATAGCTCTTATTAGCAAGGCGTCATGAGTAGCCAACACTACAGGTCAATTTTTGTTTGCTGGTGAACTTCACTGAAATCAATGGATGCACACCAGCATAAAATTTGCCCAAACATCTGGAAATAAGAGTTTCCAGGATTGATCTCCAAGTCAAAGAAATATAAAACAAAGGACAGCAGTTCCGATGCAAGAAAGAAGAGATATAATATCAAGGTATGAGATTAATCCAGGAAGGTTTGGAGAAATAAGTGGCTATTAAGGAGGGATTTGAAGGAAAGGACAGTTATATTGACTGTGCCAAAGTGTTTTATAAATATTACTTTATTACAACTTTCACTTTCATTTTTTATAAGCACAAAACTACCCAGAACCAAAAGGAAAATCATATATATTTTGCCCCTTTTGATAGCATATTGTCTGATGGAACTTGCACTTCAAGTCAATAGTCACGTTTCAGTTTACACTGACAGGTATTAAAACAGGGGTGGGCAAACTACGTCCCGCAGGCCGGCTTAGGCTCCTCAGGACTTTGGATCTGGTCCGCAGCACCGCCGGCACCACGTCCCTGCGGCCCCTGGGTGGGGGGGGCAGAGGGCTCCATGCATTGCCCTTGCCTCCAGCGACCGCCACCTGCAGCGCCCATTGTCTGGGAAAGGGGAACTGCAGCCAATGGGAGCTTCGGGGGAGGTACCTGGAGGCACGGCAAGGGCAGTGCACGCAGAGACCTCTGCCCCCTCTCCCCCAGGGTCCGCAGAGCTTCTCAGAGTGGTATGGGGCGAGGGACAGAGCAGGTATGCAGGGAGCCTGCCCTGGCCCCGATGCGCACCGCTGCCACCCCGGAGCCACTTGAGGTAAGCGGCACCAGGCTGGAGCCTGAACCCCTCCTGTACCCCACATCCCAACTCCCTGCCCTAAGCCCCCTGCCTGCACCTCACACCCCTCCAGCACTGCAACTTCCTGCTCTGAGCCCCCTGCTGCACCCCGCACCCCAACCCCCTTCCCTGAGCCCCCTCATACACTCTGCACCCCTCCTCTGCCCGAATTCCTTGCCCTGAGCCCCTTCCTGCACACTGCACCCCCTCCCACATTCCGCACTCCCTCCTGCACCCCAACCCCTTGCCCTGTATACAATTTCCCCACCCAGATGTGGCCCTTGACCCAAAAAGTTTGCCCACCCCTGTATTAGACTGAGCATTTAAGGAAACAGAGTGGTCTAGCAGCTAGAGACTGTGGCAAGGAGTCAGGAGATGTTGGTTCTGTTCTTGACTGTCACTGACATGCTGAGCGACTAAGGGAAAGTCACTTAGTCCATATCTAAACTGACCCATAGCAAAATGAGATTAAAACTTATCACCCAAATCTGTGAAGAAGTTGCAGCTCTTCAGATGAAAGATGCTATGGTATGTAAAGTGTTGTTAATAATAATTTCACATATTTAAAAAAGATACTGTTTAGCTGAAATCTTACATCTAACTTTCCATGTTAGTACAGCTGCAAAAATTATAAACCCTTGAAAATACAATATAATTAAAATGCTGACATTTGTTTAACAATACTGGTACTAAATGTCATTGGTATAATTGTGCCAAAATAAAAACATAAATTCAAGTGAGATAAGCTCTTTGAAATGCAGTTTTTGTTTTGTTCTTTCTTAAGCTTTAGAAAAATCTATCAAATTACAAATCAGCCAATCAGTCGCACTGTTGAAACACATTGCACATTACAGTGTTTATAATTATTAGTTTACGTTAATCAGAGTGTATTATGAGGAGAAAAACCTCCTGATTGCAAGATTAAAGAGACTGTTCTTAATGTAGTAGTCACATGGCTCTTAGAGAAAGCTGCAGATCAAAATAAAAACACCATTTTTTTTCCAAATGTCTAAAAGGGAAAAGAGCAGAATAAAAACTAAGTATCAAGAAGACTGGAATAGAAATGAATAAGAAAAAAATAAAAAGTACAGTTGAATTTACTTTTACTATTAATATATGTTTTTATTTTTTCTGTTTTGTGGCTTTCTGAGGAGGGGGTGGGAGACATACTGGATCGTAGCTCTATGATAAAGACAGGAAAGACAGGAAGGACTCAGGTGCCCTTAAAATGTATCGGCAGAACCTTGATTATACTGGGACTGCTTTCCAGCAGTAGTGAAGGTTTAACTTTGTTTTAAAAGCTGCAGCTGCATTGTGATCCCTTGCAATCATCACTTTAAAAAAAACGAAAACTGGAGAGGTGTTCTAGAGATCTCAGATGACAAATTATTCAAAATGCAGTAGTTAGACTGAGTTGTTGACCTGTGAAATCAGAGAAAGGTTGGAAACAGAGGTCAACAATAGAATTCAGTGATTCATCAAATAGTTTGAATCATTTAGAAGGCTGGAAACTATCCATGTATTTAATGCTTTGTATTTTCCCTGCTTTATATTCTTCCCCAGTGAACAATATGCAGTAGAATATCATTAAAACACATCTTTGTACCTACTAATATCTACATAGGTGACATAAATCATTAAAATGTTGAGCAAATGACCCAACTGAGGGACAAACATTAATGCAAAAAAGATTTTTAAAGTAATGTAAGGAATAACGTCCGGTGCATAAGAATTCAAACTAGAACACAAGTCACTAAGGAAGTGCTACAGTATATCTAAGCCAAGTCCAGTGGCAACTGCTCACACTCCTTTGGAGAATATCCTCTATTGCCTCTGATATTCTAGATAAATGTGGGGTGCTAAGCACTGCTTGTGCCTCCCAGAATGCTTCTAATTCCTTGCACCCACCAACAAAATATCTCCTATATAAAAGGTGCTGAAACCACTCTTTGGGGTAGGTTTGCTTTTTGTACTGTGTGATTAGCCAGTCTCTACTGCTACAGGTCCAGCAGGAAGTGTGGTCTCTGGCATCACAGATACAACTGTGGCCTTTTCACCATTATCATCCCTCTGTCTCTTGCGGGCGACTTGTCTGTTGCACTTGCTGCATTTCATTGCTCAAGGGGTTAAATTTGCCAGAAATCACTTATCTGTGCAAATTGTGCTGAACACAAAGTAACAGAAATCAGTGAAAAAAGTCTAAAAAATTAACCATATGTCCTTGCAAGGAATTACACTGGACACTATGGCCAAAGCATTTATGTTACAGCTGTCAGCCCAAGTGTTCAATTGTTGCACATTCTTAACATGCTGCTTTATCTACTTGCAATATATTCCATCTTTCATGGGCATATTCCAACAGCAAAATAGTGTACAATTTAACACAGGCCATGAGTGTTGGGGGAATAGTGACACTGCTTACCCAACGTGCTGTAAGACATCAAGTGCATTTTATAACATCTTACCAGAAAACAATTAATCTCAGCCATTATTTTCTCCTAATTCTCACTACTTATGTTTGAAAGGCTTTCATAATACAGTCATTTGAGCCTTGCAATCACATTTTGGGGCAATGCATGTTTTCCTACATCTGCATATATGCTCTCATAGATTCTCTATTCATGGAGCTGGTCCTTCAATATTACCTCTCAGAAAAATTATAAGGCAATTATCAGCCTTTCCCTTCCCCGTTTTGAAAACTGCCTCTGCTCTCATTGCAGAGATCCTACACAAAGCAATGTTTTTCAGCAGCCTATTGGCATTCAATAAGTAACCTCTGCTAGTCCAGTTACACTGATAGTTTTCCTCTCCTCCTGCCCCTTTGCTAATCCTATTGTTGCAATAATCTAGTGCCTCCACACCTCTTATTCTTATACAGTGTGAGAATTCTCATAACAGTTCTCAAGCCCAAAGAATGAGTGTCTTGCAAGAAGGCATTGGAATTTGAAAAGGAACTAAAATTATTACTTTTATTGATTTTTTCAGGATTTTAATGGTCAGATGGTATTGCTGTGGTATTAATCATCATTTTGTATGTTTCACTTTAATGGTCCCTGCAGCTTCATGGATGTCCCAGAGCAGGTGTGAGAGACAGACAGATGACCTACACAGGAGTGGACTGGCTAACAAAATTGAGGTCCATCCATGAAAGGGAAGAGCAGGGAGGATTTATTCCTGGAGTTGCACAGAGAAATGAATAAGGATTTGGACTGAAGGTATCACATTTTTGTCAATGCAATTAACACCTACTATACAGTAGTTTAGATATGTGTCAGAGCTATCATGTTGAGAATGTTCACCAGTGGTAAAATAGCACCTTCACCCAGTCTCAACTCCCCTAAAAAAGAATATTACCCTCCTCTAATAATCCCCATGTACACCAAATTTCCATTGCTGAATGAGGGTACGTTTGTTCTGAACATGGTACAAGGATGGTACATCCAAATAGAGCCTTTCATTCTTTTTACTAAAGCAGTAATGCAGAGAACAAATTAAGACTTACAGACACAGCAATTTATTTTTATGAATTCTTTAACAGTTTTAATTTAGGAGAACCATCTGATTACCTTCAGCTTTTCAAGCTCTTTTTACTAAGAATAATCTAGCTGCTGTGTGAGTGAAGTTTGCAGTTACCCAGATCACAGTTGGGCAAAGACCACATGATGCGCTTTAAGTGTTAAGAGATTGGAGATCTCATTTAAATTCAGAATAAGTAAATCTATTTGAATAACAACATTTATTATAATGTAGAGCTTCATATTTATTTCAGGTTCCTTTATATCTTGATAATTATGCATACAACTGGACTGTATTTATTAAATGAGATAAGGTGCTTATTATATTTCTAGTGAATGCCCAGATATCATCATATAAACATTATTACTTTGCTACCACATAAATAACGGCTTCCAGTTTTATGAAAAATATATTGCTCTAACGCCCCAAAGAGCAGCCAAACAACATTAGGCACCTTGTTTAAAAGCAAAAAAGAAAGAAAGAAAGAAAAAAAAAAAGAAGGTATACAAAAGTTACCAATTTAGCCAGGAGATTTTTACTAGTCTTTTTACAATTTGTTCCATTTACAGTACTTTAAATGTTATCATAAAATAATTGTCAGTGTGTATGGGCAGGTGGAGACCGGTGGCTGCTGGCTGGGAGGCCAGCTCTGAAGGCAGAGCAGTGCAGAAGTAAGGATGGCATGGTATGGTAACATCACCCTTACTTCCCCACTGCTGCATCACAACAGTGACTTCAGTCAGCAGCCGACACTCTCTGGCCACCCAGCTCTGAAGGCAGCAGTGTAGAAATAAGGCTGCATGGTATGGTATTGCCACTTTTACTTCTGTGCTGCTGCTGGCGGGATGCTGCCTTCAGAGCTGGGTACCTGGCCTGCAGTCACTGCTCTCTGGCCACCCAGCTCAGAAGGCAGTGCAGAAGTAAGAGTGGCAATACCACAATCCCCTCTAAAATGACTGTATGATCGCCTGCAACTCCCTTTTGGGTCAGGGCCCCCAGTTTGAGAAACTGTGGTCTCCCCCATGAAACTGGTATAGTATAGGATAAAAACACATAAAAGACCAGATTTCACAGGGAGAGAGCAGATTTCATGATCCGTTATGTGTTTTTCATGACCGTGAATTTAGCAGGGCTATAGTCATAGAACCTGGGCAAAATCATACAAATCCTCATTTACATGAATAATCTCCTCAGTATCAATGGGATAAGCCCAAGGCCGGCTCCAGGTTTTTTGCTGCCCCAAGCAAAAAAAAAAGAGTGCCGTCCCTTGAAAGGTGCCGCCCCAAGAACATGCTTGGAACGCTGGTGCCTAGAGCTGGCCATGGGTAAGCCACCTGAGTAATGACTTACTCACGTGAAAATTTGCAAGATAAAAAACTCTTATACTAGCAGTGTCCTATATTGCTCTATACAAAATTTTCAGATGTGAGTTCTGGCTCCAGTAGAGGCTGGCATCTGAAGACAAACATTTTGAGAGAAGAATGTCTGGATTTCGCCCACAATAAACTGATTCTAATGAAGTTGTCATGGTTAACGATGCCAAGCCATGAACACACACAAAAAAACTTTCAGAAGAAAAGCAGATCTCCCCCACTACCAAGCAAGATGCTGCTCTAATGACCAAAAAAAAAAATTGGAAGGGATTGGAAACACAAGTGTTTAGGAAATACAGTTTGTAGCAGCAGCTGGTTTGCTTGAAATCAACATATTTCTGCAATGAAATATTCCCAACAGAAAAATGATACTCATTTATATAAGGAAAACACAATCTAGACTGACCATTACCTACCTGCTATAGTATGCACAGAATGCAGAGTTAAGCATTTTGAATGGCTAACAATTTTCACAAAACAGGATACTTTGGGTACCTGCTGCAACTCCTTATTTGTTTGGACAGTACCAAGTACCCTTTCACAGCTCAATAAACAAATAGTAATTGAAAACACATTCATTAATTTATTATCTGAATTTCATTTATTTGCAGCTAACACAAGCAGATCCCAGATGATCATCAATGACAGTGTAATGGGGTGTATAAATCCATGTCAGGGGTTAAGACATACAGAAGAGGCAGGAAATGGACTATCTGGGCTCAGCTGCAGCTGCTGCAATAGAAGACTTAACTTTCATAGTCAAAGGGAGGCTGAGAAGGAAATTCTTTCTAAGAGTTCTGCTGGATGGCCTGAGATCTTTGTGAGCCAAAGGAGCTTGTAAGTCACTGAGTCAGAGAGAGCAATACATTCAAAAGACAAACTCCACCTCTGGTTAGCAGGCTGTGTTTTTCACTGAGGTTGGCTAAGTTACCCTGGGACTTTTGAGGATACAATGAATTATGGTGTGCTAAAAGTTTGGGAAGGATGAATTAACTTTGGACAAAGAGACTCCCCTTACTTTTACTCCATAAGGCAGCTATTATCCTGAATATGGACTGAACACATTTTACATGGTATTCAACAAAGATACAGCTTCCTTCAGCAAGTTAGTGGGACAAACACCTGAACTTGCTTCACTCATGTTGATGATTAAGGATGCCATTTTCTCCCAGTTCACTGATGTCACCATTCAATCTCAGGCATACGATCTCTTCATATAAAACCCAAATCAATACTAAATTTGGCTGGTACAGATGGTAACCACATACTAAAAATCCTGAATATAGGAAGAAGTCCTGTATTAAGCAGACACCAAGGAATGACTGGCACAAGAAGAACACGCAGAAATGCGAACCAAAAGGAAGAGTCATTTTCCATAAATTGGCTAGAATAAGCAAAGAGTGCCATAACATATTCCACAAACAATTGTATAGTGTAAGGCCCATGTACCCATAACATGTCATTATAATAAATTCTTCAACAATTCTAAATGTGTCTTCATATCTGATAGATAGGTAGCAAAATACCTGCGATCAACACTACATGGGTTATGGGAAGAGAAATATAATCATGATCTGTTTATTTATCTGTCACATGCTGCAGGAAAGGCTTTAAACAGAAAATAGTGAGTAAAATCCTCAGCTGATATAAATCATCATAATCCCACTAAAGTAAGTGGAGCTACAGCTGAGGACCTGGCCCTGAGTCTATCTTCCTTTCATATTACAAGCTGAAATATCTACCTTCTAGTTAATAGATTTCAAAAACTTCCACACTTATCATACACAACCAGAACTAATTCTGATTCTAACACATTCACATTACAAAGAAAGACATTTTTTCTTCTCTCCTCTTCTTTTGGTCTCAATGCTCAACGCTCCTGGACACCAAAATCAGGGTTTACACTGTAGTTAAGGAAATTGAAAGTGCACCTGGAACCAGGGCCGGCTCCAGGCCCCAGCACGCCAAGCGCGTGCTTGGGGTGGCATGCCATGGGGGGCGCTCTGCTGGTTGCCGGGAGGGCTGCAGGCGGCTCCGGTGGACCTCGCGCAGGCGTGCCTGTGGAGGGTCCGCTGGTCCCGCGGCTCCGGTGGAGCATCCGCAGGCATGACTGCGGGAGGTCCACCGGAGCCGCGGGACTGGCGAGCGACAGAGCGCCCCCCGTGGCGTGCCACCGTGGTTGGGGCAACGAAATGGCTAGAGCTGGCCCTGCCTGGAACTCTAAAAATTATAGGAGATACTTTTCCCCAAGCTGTCTGAACCACCATGTTCAATTCCTTGTTTTTTTTCCCTAATTTTAATTACTTCAAAGTTTTCATTCCACCTTCAAATAAAGCGGAGGTGCATATGGTACATAAAGAGCTGTCCCTCAGCACTCTGCAATGAGGAGATTTTTAACTGTTTGCCCAAAGTGTTTACACATCACTCTGAATCTATGATCAGTGGAGAGAGTGCCAAAGACAACTGTGGTAAATAACTTAGAGCTGATGATTTGTAAGGTGTGTGAGCATCAACAAAATGTTATCTGAACCACAACTGCAATATTCAATGTTTATTTAGATTTAAAAGAATCTACAGCAGAGAATACCCATCCGGAGCTATGGAGGCCCTTGGTTTAATTCTGAAAGCCCAAGAAGTTTCACAATCAATCCAGCAGCAGAGCTTACTCCTGCCCTCCTCCCAGCCAAGTCACACTGATCAGCTGTCAGCAGACTCAAAGTGAATTCGAAATTCCATCCCATTTCACATTTTCCTCAAAACAGAAATCCTACTCTAACTGCCTCAGCACTCCTCCAGTGCTCCAATAAATTGGCTCTGCAGCCCTGCATGAGCGGTCCACTACTTCAGGCTATTTTGGACTGTGTGGGACAGCACAGCCAAGGAGGCGCCCCCTCACCAAGAATGCTGTGCTGGCAGCCCCATCTCTTTTACACTGAAAGAGTCTTTGCTCTAGTGTCCACCTTGATCTCAAATGTGATAGCATGGCACAGGGAGAGAGATGGTCTCTCAGGTAGGAAGGTCCCAGGCCATGTAACTATTGTGCTTCTTCTGGAAATCAGTAAATAGTCTTTCAGCCAAACCCTTATTTTATAAATATTATTTTAATTCATGATAGGTTTCAGGCTGATTGCTCTGGAAGATGAAGCCCTCTCTTCACCCACAGAAGAAGTACAGCACAGCACGGGCAGAGATTGCGGAAACTTCCCATCACTTCACCCACTATGCCACAATCCTGTTCTGGAGAAATCACCTATTTTATGTCAGTTCCTCATCAGCTATCAAATGCCTACAAATGTTGGTCGCTAACAACCTAGACTACATTCAAATAAGCAAGCCAGAGGTGAAAGTTTCTACATCCCAGTCACCTGATCCATTTGGTCCCACTCTTAGGTTATTTTTAGATATATAGTTTTGATGGGCACAGAAAAACACAAAAGAACACCTGCATGTAATGCTACCAAACACTACTCTCCCCAATGCTTTAATATTTTGCCTGTTCTTCATTCACTCACCCAGGATTCAGTGGGAACTTCTGAATGCACAATATTTTTTGAAAAACGAGCCGTTTATTTAGATGCCTAAATATGTACACACCACTTTAGGCACCCATTTCTGAAAATACTGGTCTAGATAGAACTTGCCTCATCTGCAGTCTTGGAGTACTGAAGCAATTAAAAAGATGAAAACCTTATCAATTCTAAATTTATTTGGTATTCCAAAATAAGAGGCCACCAGTTCAAGCTGCTAGCACCCGGATAAACACTTCAAAGATACAGTGAATCAGAAAAACAAACAGCAGCTCCATAACCACAGCGCCACAAAAACAGCCCTGCAGCACACGTTACAAAATAGCTATGCAGCTATTCTCCACATGCCCTAAAAATCACCCCAAAAATATTTGCTTCTTCAGCAACCTTCATAAAAACATGTGCTTCACAGAGAACCCTAGAGGTCAACTGATTTGAAGGAGGAGAGCACATTTCAAAGGATAGGGGCTCTCACAGGCCAGTATGATACATCTCTTACCCTTTACGTGTAAACCCATTCTCTTAGCAGTTAGTTTTTTCCCTTAGAGACCGTCCTTCAAAAAAAGAATACATCTTTGGTGTGGGGGAACGGGGATTATTTTCTTTTTCTTTTTTTTTTAACAATGATGTTTGTGATTTTGTCATCTCAGCACCCAAGTCATCACTGTGTACTTAGTTTAAGCAAAAAATTAACAACTTTAAATTTTTCAAGTAGAGATGGATCCAATCAGACCTACACTTTGAGGAATTCATAATCTGTGTCTAGATCTAACTTTTGCTCTTAGGTTTTTGTTGGTTTTTTAAAGATATTTACGTATGAGAAATCCCTCTAAAGAGCTAACTAAGATAAGTCAATACACAAACCAAGGACTTTAAGTAGCACTTCTGTTAATAATGCTAACTAGACACCTTGTCATGTAAATTCATCTGTGCTGTACGGAACCATACAAGAGATAATAAACCAAAGATTTAAGACAAGAAAAATATATCCCCTCAACTCCATGAATATCCCCAAATAATTATCATTTAATTCAAGTGTGATAATTGCAAATCATTTTGTTTTACATATTTTTGTTTATGAAATGTTTTGTATCCTATGAAATGAGATGAAATCCAAGTCTTTCCATTGAAGAGAATACCGGGAGAGCTCATCAGCGGAGCACTCTTCAGACTCTCTGATACTGTCATGACAAAGCTGGATTAGTGAGATGCTGGATAGATTCTCAGAACAAATTTCTTAACTAATCAATAGAAAGGCTTAAAGTAAGATTGCCACTGGTGAAGAACCAACTTTGCAAAAGATGGTCAGCCAGACTTTTCACCTGCTGCAAAATAAAATTGTAAAATCAAGATTACACATACAATACCTGTAGAAAACAGACTTGTACATAATTAATTTCAAATTTTACACGTGTTCAGCAATACTGACGGACAAAAGCTTATCAATTTCTGCAGGAATGCCCTAATGTTCCAATGGAAAGCTCATGGGAGAATGAAAACTTTAACATACCAAAACTTAAGATGCAATGTATATTAAAGCCTGAGGACAAATCTCTAATGCTATTTTTCCCCCCCGGATGCCACTATTGTTTTTACTGCAGTACAAACGCACCACCACACACCATTTAGAAAACAGGTCAATGTGAACTAATTCATTTTGTTTTAATAACAGGATTTGCAGAAACAAGGATATGCATCAGATAGGTTAAATTAGCTTCAGACATTATTCCCATATTCATCCAAGGTTACGTTGCCAACTCATTTTCTTTGGAAAACAGAATTTTCACCCAACAGCATAATTCCTACTAACCCACACAGAAGTGAATAGAGCACTCTTTTGAGAATTTTAAACTAGCATTTCACTAGCGTTAACATACCATGGACGTAAGTGAAAATTCTAGTGACAGGATCCCTTGATCAAATAAAATGTTCAGCTGGCAGGCAGATATTTGAAGGAGCAAACATTGCTTAAATGTACTCTTATATAAGTCCAGAGGGAGCAGTGAAAGGGTGAAAATGGAACTGCAAGCTGGAAAATTAGAAAAAACAAGAGACAGAAATGAAGAGGAGCAAGCAGTATCCCCTTTTCAATAAAATCTATTTGTTCAAGTGCGAGAGGGATTAAACGCAGAGTTTCTGTTCATTGCACAGGGCCCAAAGGTCAAGGAAGGTGGAGAGCTGTCTAACACATTAGATCCTTTCAGGTAAACACAGTAAGGGTATGGCTTCACGGCAGGTATCCTGGGCTCCTACCAGCTTTTAGAACAACTTCTCTCTCCCTACTGTCCATATAGAGAAACCTCTAATCGGGGTCTGGAGGTGATTTAAGCTTCAGCTAGGGATGTGGGTTAGAGCTCAGACTACACTATATATAATTTAGGCAGGAACCTGCCCACTTTGCAGCGAGGATGCAGAAAAAATTTACTTGAGTACTCACAGTTCTCCAATGCTTTTCCCCATAATATCCCACAAAGGATATTATAAGTTTGCCCATAATTGACTGGGAAAAAATCCTAGAGTGTCAGCACAAAGAACCATGGGATACACCCACTGGGCAGTGCAGAAACAGTAAGTACACTATAATTCAAGTAGAGCTTTTGCTGTAGGGATACTCACATCCAAGCTAAGCTAACCCAGATGTTCAGACCTGGATGCCAATCACCCTGGTTTAACTGTGCAGTCAAAACATACCTAACATACAGCACTGAAAACATATGTGGTCCCTATTCCAGATATTGTGGAAGGAGGTATTCTCTTAATTCCATAGATGGCACACATACATTCACTTCAGTTTTGCACAATGATGATATGTTGAAATGTTTGTTAATAGCTGTCATATTTTAAACTACCCTAAATCAAAATATTTTGAGAGTTGTACTAGGAACAGGCCCCCTTGTAGAAATATAAAATGTCATTTATTGTGTGCAACGCATCTGAGTTCAATCTGTGCCAGATTATATTACCAATCTATTAAATCTTAATTTTGCAATTATGGTATCTATTGTGTCATTTATGGAGGTAATCACTTACATCCAAACAAATCCATTTCAAACAAAGTCCACATGTAAGAACCTAGTCTCCAAATTACTTTTTTTAGTTTGAGAGAGACTGTGGCCCTCAGAGATAAACTTAGGCTACTACTATTAATATCTTGACAGCTACTGCCAACTAAACTGAATTTCTAAACCAGACTTCATTGCATTTTATTCTGAATAGAGAGTTTGCTTGTCTGTTTTTATAACATTTTTTGCTAGTATCTGGTTCCTTTTACATGTAATGAAAGACATGACAGATTCATTAAAAAATTCTAAACACTCTTGAATAATGTTCTAGCTATCACCACAATGCAGTTTGCCCTGTTCATGGTTTAATTTAAAACATGACCCAAACAAAAAGAAATTGAGGTGATTAATTAGAATCAATACTATTAATATTTCACAAGTCAGTGTCAATGAACTAGCTTAACCATTTATATCATCATCATCAGGTTTAGCTATAACAAACTTCTGATTTACAAAGAAATCTGTGTCCATGTAAGCTCTAATAATGTGAGAGAATCTAAAGTTGGCAACTCAACTTTAAGAAGTGTGCAGTATAGCATATCATGTATCAGTAAACAAAATATGCAGCATTTCTTTGAACACACACAGTAGTAGTCCACTCCAGTCATTCAACTTTACAAAGTTATTCTTTATACTCAGGTAACTTTTCAAATGTTCACTTTCCATATAATCTGCAAGTCTAAGACATATTTCATGGTTATTTTATACACTGTACTTTGAAACAAAGAAAGACCAGAGATCACAAAACACTACAGAGCCATTGCCTGTACAATTGTACAAGTGTACAATTACACTTTTGTGTGTATGGGGGTGGGGGGAAAAGAATGCTACAAAGTCTATAACTACAGGAAAGTTTTGCAAGTAAACTATTTTTAATTGCCAGTATAACTGATATGGTGCATCTCTTTATCCTGAAAACTAACACCTGACATAATTTGCCCTGAGAGACGCAGAAAAAAAAGACCATCGCACTAATAGCCCAGGCCGGACGAACACACAAATAGTTCAAAGTCACCTTTGTATACCCACATATACCTCCTCTGCCAAGATGCACTGTGTCTTCCTTGGCGATAATTAACAATCTGTGCCTGAAAATCAAGGTGTGCAATAAAAAAAAAAAATCGGAAGTCTTAATTTAACTTTTTATTTTTTGACAGTCAAGCTGAAATGGAATCTAGTTGGCCCTCTCATAGCAGCATTACTTCTGCAGTGCCAACCAGAGTCCAAAGTAGTAAAATATAATTATATTAAAAATAGATATGACTAGGAATACAGTGAGCAGATTTGTTGAATATGAAAGTGCACTTTTACATAGTTGAACTGTCCTTTTAATTCACTTGTTAGGGATACTTATTTCTTTAACAATATCTGAATTCTCAATACAAACTTATAGGATTTTCTCTTCTAGAATTTCTAGAACTTCACAAAACATTCTAAGCCAAAATCAGTATTCCTGAGCTACTGTCTATTGAGACAATAAACTTAAATCTAACAAAACTATTTAACAATTTAAACAAATTTAAAAAAAAATTCCCCAAGTTCTCTGATTCCTGATATATTAATAGGACTTAACTTGCTAGGGTCCTTACCCATCCTGCCCAAACAAGGGACAAACACTGTGTAAAGGTGCCACCCAACCTGCGATATCACCCATCACAAAAGCAAAGATTTATACCTATGTACAATAACTATTAATCTGCATGTAGTTAGAGAGTGAAAAAAATATTAACATACTTCATAGGTCCCATATTTTTTTTCCCCTAGGGGAGGAGGCGATGGCATATTAGTAGTATAGTCATGCATAATGGTACAGAGAGGCAGAATGGTCTTGTGCCTAGATCCCTGGACTGGGAATCAGGACACTACATACTATTCCCAACTCTGCTAGGCGTCTGCTGAGTGACCTTGGGCAAGTCTTTTTATCGCTCTGTGGCTCAGATCCCTGTCTGTAAAATGGGTATAATGACATTTACCTCCTTTGTAAACTGCTTCAAGACCTACTGATGAAAAGTATTATGTAAGAGTCAGCTGTTATTGTTACAGAAAACCTGGGTTTAGCTAATCAATTTTATTATTATTGTTGCTAGGCAAGAATATTTTGCATTGAATTCAATGGAACTTTTGCAGGTTTTTTTTTTTTTTTTTACTGGTCTTTCATAAAAAAAAATAAAAATAAAATATGAATTCCATACCGTAAGCAAAATTTTGCATGTGTGTATGCATATTTTACTTCTGTTGAGCAGATTTAAACTTAATTGAGATTATACTTCCTATTACACTGGGGAAAACCTGACATGATTTTAAACACGGAAAAACAAATTGTTAAGTCTTTTATAATCACAGTTTGCAATTAACTTCTCATCCCTAATGCAAGTATAGCACTAATCTATCAACTCATGCATTGTTACATTTGTCTCATTATACTGCATGATCACAGAAAATATACCGTATTATGGAAAATACGTATGTGTTGGTGGGTCTCCACTTAGCCACTATCTTAAAACACTTCCCTGAAAAAGCTAAATGGGCTTAAACTGAGTGGAAATAAATTATTATAGTTTCTGTCTAGTGTTTTGTTTTTCACGATAGCAATCCCTGTTATCTCAAAGTGATATGCATGTGCCAACTACATTCTGGCTTGCCTCATTTATTATAAAAGCACTGACCTTTCAAACATTCTCCTGGTCTTCCTTTAAAAAATAAACAAACATGTCAGTGTTAGTGAAGTAGAAAATTAGCCTTTTGAAACAAAACAAAAAATACCCACATTAAAAAAAAGCCATAACTAAACGAAAAATGCATGCTGAATCATGTAAGGCTGATTTTATTGTGCATACTCCAGAAAGTCCTTGACATCACTAATGTTTGCCTTATGAATAAGTCCCAGAGCCAAAACTCCATCTGGAAGAGATTTGAACTGCTATCCACAGGCATTTCAGGATCTGAACCGAAAAATTTACGGCATTACAATCCAGCTAATTCTATTGCTTCTAATTCCAGCTGGACTTAAACTCTTAACTCTGCACTTCAGGCCTTCAGATATGTCCTATCACAGTAGCACCAATTCCCAGAGAATACTCAACTCCATGACCCAAATGAGATTACATCCCTCCAGATAGACCAAGTAAATGGCTCATAACTTGTTTCTGTCACTTTCACTAATGCCTTTGTACCATGAAAGAAACCAGCAAAGGTGTAAATATCCACAAATGATTAACTGTGCTTTCCCCTGACTTCTATCAGTGATTCCAGTTGTCTGCTTCCTGCTGAGGACATCACAGAGATATGCAGTATCTAAACTTTCTCCTTAAATACTGTGTTAATCAACTGCTAGACAGATATTTGTACTTTATCAATTTACTGGTTGTTATTCTTGGTGATTTTATATCTATCTATCTATATCTATCTCCATTCCTCTCCTCTCAGAACTGTTACATTTATACTTGAAAGGAGTCATACTTAGACTCTTTCAGATCAAGCTATATCATTGCACAAGCTATACCATTGCACACTTCCTCAGATTAAACAGGTTCCACCCGAAACGTGGCAAAATGGACTGATCAAAGCTTAGTCAGAAAGACATAGGTTACTTTCAAGCACCTAAAGACACTGTTTTCAATCAACTGTCAACAGTTCCTTTAAAACAAGTGAAAGAGAAAGCAGTGATTCCTCCTCTAAAGATACAACTGAGAAATTGCCTTGGGAATCAAAATCAAAACTACGAATACACAGTCCAAACTAAGGAGTTCTTCTTAGAAACAGCTCCCTAGGATCATGGCATATTTATTTTGTGGGCACCCAGCAGTTAACAAAACAACAAAATAAAGAAGCTTCATTTCATAACTTGGTCTGTGAAACTGGAACCAATTCTACATTGGCACAAGTCATGTGAAGATTAAGGTGATAAAACATAAGGAATGATTAAGGGATCTGGACTTTGTAATTCCAACTCCTTGGCGATGCCTCTAGAGGACTGCAGAGAGGCAGACACCACACAGAAAGCCTCCAACTGGAAACATTCTCTGCTGACCTCCCTTTACAACAAAAGGATAGACCACTTACACTCTACAGCACCTAAATAGATGGAAATAGTTACCCAGATAATCCCTGTATATTGGAGCTCAAAAGTGCCACACATTAACTTATCGGATGTGAATACCAGCTTGGGAAAACTGCTATGCAAATTGGAACCAGCCTCTGTGACTCATTCAAGGAACCATAACTAGACAAAGCCACTGATTAATATATGAAACCCAAGCATCAAGTGAGCGCCTTATAGTCTGCAGTTCAAACTGTCCTCAGTATCAATGAGGTTATCATGTAGTAAAAATAAAATATATTTATCTAGATAAAGAATGGCCTCCAAGCATTTGTTCTGTCATCAGAAGTGAGAAATCTTAGCCATCAACAGAATTTGATCATGGTACGTATTTCCACTAGACGTTTATAAACTTAGTATGTCACCAAAAAGCCATGCAGCCTTCAACAGCAAAGATTTTTTTTATTTTTAAATGCAATAAAACAAGAATTCAGTAAATACACACACACACTCAAATTATAACCCAGACCCACTAAGTCTTTAACAGTGTTAGAAGAAGGTCCAAATGTATGTTTTCCTACAATCTTTCATCAGCTGCATTTATACTAACGCAGAGCAATGGCACACTGCAATGAGTTTAACCAAAAATATTATCCTATACATGGGATGAACTAGATGCCCTGACTTTTCTATATGCTACTTCTATTCTATGAGCGCAGGATATGCAAAAGTAGCAGAAGCTTCCCTTCACCACCCCAACTATGTGCTTCAATTATGATTTTGAGGAGCCTCTCTGGGGGGGCTCTCTAGAGCCGGAGCAGGTAAACTTTTTGCCCTGAGGGTGCATCGGGTTTCGGACATTGTATGGAGGGCTGGCTGTGCCTCCCCAAAGAAGCCTGGCATGGCCTGGCCCCTGCTTCTCGCCCCGATGCCCACCCCCCCCAGGACTCCCTGCCACATCCAACTCTCCCACTCCCTGTCCCCCAGAACCCACACCCCGACTTCCCCCTGCCACCCTATCCAACCCCTCCTCTCATTCCTGACTCCCCTCCCTCAGAACCCTTGCTCCAGACTCCCCTCCGCTGCCTCATCCAACCCCTTCTCCTTCCTGACTGCCCCCCGGGACCCCTGCACCCATTCAACCCCCCCGATCCCCGCCCTTTGACCGCCCCAACTCCTATCCGCCCCCCACCCCCTGTCCACCATCCCGAGCTCCCCTGCCCTCTATCCAACCCCACTTCCTCTCTTACCGCGCTGTCTGGAGCACCGGTGGCTGGCAGTGCTACAGTCGCGCCGCCCCGCTGGAGCCAGCCACGCCACCACGCAGCACAGAGCACCAGGTCAGGCTACGGCTCTGCAGCTGTGCTGCCCGGCTGCCCAGAGCATTGCAACAATGGTGCAGTGAGCTGAGGCTGCGGGGGAGGGAGGAACAGCAGGGGAGGGACTGGGGGCTAGCCTCTCAGACCAGGAGCTCAGGGGCCAGGCAGGAGGGTTCCATGGGCCGGATGTGGCCCGCGAGCCGTAGTTTGCCCACTTCTGCTGTAAAGAGTGCCAACAAAGATACTAACTTAAAAAGAAATGTCAAGACCTTGCTCAATTTTTATGTATACTGGTGACTAATTGTTAATATCAATCAGCACTGTATCAACATGCAGAGCAACTGGACAATATAAGCTTTGAGAAGTTTTGTGGTCAGGTATCTGGTCAATATTTGGTTCTGCTTTATGGGTTGAACCAGCTCCATGAAGTTTAACAGAAAGACTCCCACCATCTCCAAGATAAATTGGTTTGGGCATTTAATGATTTTTAAAACAGTGGTTTTCAACCAAGAGAACAGCATCTGTGGAAAACTTCCCAAGTCTTCTGCTGCGCAAGTATATTACTCTTACAAATCCTGCTAGAAACCTTACTTCACTATTCTGTTTTTGTTTCTGCTCTGCTGTCAGTGATAGTGGCAGTACTTTTCAAACAGATATTTCACATTGGTAGATATTTCTACAGTAATGAAAGCCATAGTCTGCAAGCATGTTTTGTATTCATTTCCACTCTGTTTCACTTTCATGAGTGCTTGAATTGTTTAACCAAAAACACCTTTGAGCAAGGCATTATTCTACCTTATATTCACATTCACCATCCACTTAGGAGCAGAGGCCCGGATTCTAAAGGTATTTAGGTCTTGCCCTGTGATTAAGTTTGCTAGGTGCCTTTTCAAAAGTGAGTTACCTCCTCTCTCACATATCCTGAGACCAACACAGCTACAACAAAACAGTAAATAACCTTAAGCATGTAAGTTGTGCTACTGAAGCCATTGGAAAATGTGCACAAACTAAAAGTTAAGCACATACTTAAATATCTTGCTGAACCCTGGTCATATTTAGCACATCATCATGATATGACACTCAGGGCCCATCCAAATTGCTTTATCCTGTCAGGTATGTCAACAATAGGGCTATTTCTAACAAGAAACAACAAGGCAATTTGAATATCAGTAGTACTTTGCTCTTAAGCTCTAGTTCCTTCCATTCAAGGATCTCAATGTACTTCACAAACAGGAATCAAAATGTCTCCTACCACTCCTCTGCGACAAATAAATGTTATTTATGGTTTTACAGAGTTAACTGAGGAAGTAACATTAAAGTCAACAGTGTCAAACATGGGATCTTACAAATGGGCATCTAAATAAAATTCGCCTGACCTTCAGAGGTGCTCAGCACCTACTCTCATTGATCTAAGTTTTGCAGAATCAAACCTGTTTTGTTCAGATAAGTAAATATGGATTTAGATACCTAGCTTTCGATATCCAAAACCTGTTATTCAGAGATGCTGGACACTCGCAGCAGTTGACTACATACCTGAAATCAGTGTGATTTGAAGGCATTCAGCACCTCTGAAAAATCAGGCTTCCAGGTCTGAAAATTTCAACCTGATCAGGATCAGAGAATGAATTGTTGGAAACCCGGGAATATAGCTCAGTCAGAACCAGAGCCATCAGTATGCACTTGAAATTTTGTTCTGTGAATCTACATAGCTCATCTGTAGGGCTCTGTTTGAGATAACTGCCTATTAGGTACAAAAAACATTCCAGATAAAACAAATCACCACACTCTGATTAGTTTCTTTGGAAATGAATAATTACATCCTCCAGGTCACTCATCTTGGATGTGACTCTTTGCTATTTTCCATAATGCAGATCTATGTAAATCCCAACATAAAGAGATTTACAATCTATTTCAATTACATTTAACTCCAAAAAAGTTTCTTTTCCCTACTCTATTTTACTCGTTTTAAGATGTTTCTTTCTTTGGCACCTATGCACTGATGATCTAAAGTAATTTTTTTCCAGGTGTGAACTACACCCTTTCAAAAAAATCTGACATTTTTCTTTTGTCTTCCAGCTGGTTGCCATGGCTTTCTTCTCCTCACCCCATATTCTAGGAAACATAATGCTTCCTTGTTCCCTGCTCCTAAATCAAGAGAAAATTAGTGGTTATAGCATTGGGGCAAAGGCTCTCTTTCTTCTGGGTGGAAGCATAGCTTTCTCACTTCTTACCCCTGGAAAACAAAAACCCAGCAGGTTATGATTGCCAAGACTCGTATCCAGAAACTCATCATGAGCTAAAATGCATCTGGCACCAAGGAACAGAAGGTCTGGGCACTAAAGCAGGGTATTACTGATGTGCCAAGACCAGATTTCTGTTGATGAACCTTTATGGATGTCGACACTGAATAGGATTGGCTGAAGGCACTCACAAAGTGGAGATTTGTTGGCTCACATACATCATTAATGAAATGATAGCATGTGGAGGAGAGAAAACCTCAATCAAATATGATAAAACTGTATTTCTGGTATTTATTTCCCACAATGCTAAATTAAGCATCCCTTACACCCCTCCTCTCTGCCCCCTTTCCTGGCTGCATAACAAACATCATCAAAGGGCGTTGATTCTCAAAGGACTGCCTTAGAAGTGGTTATCTTCTAAACAGCAAGCAAGGAAATTTTTACTGAAACCTTTGTGAACTATAAAGAGGGTGGAGGTGGTCATGCAGAGAATAAAATGCAGTAATAGACTAATAGAAAAAATCCAGTAAAGTAATCCATAATAACTGCATTGCTTTTGAAAATCTTGCCTCACCAATATAACAAACATCAAGGATAATAAAAAGTTGTTAGGCATCATCTGTCACATTCCTGTTGCATTTGTTATCTGGACTTCTAAAATAGCTAAGGGATCAGTTGGTTTGAACTTTTATGGTGAGTTTTAAATATAGCTAGCCCACTGGGTGAAGTTAATATAAAAATAGGTAGTCCAAATAAATGTCTCTTTTCATATTTAACTAAATAGCAAAAATTCAAAGAAATAGCAGCCGAGCAAAGCAAAGGAGACATTACCTACTAATGAAAAATCTGCCATGAATCATTCATAATTCGCTCAGTAATAATTTACACTTGGCTGCATTTTATTGTGTTGAACAGAATGTAATCAGCCCTGATGACCTTTAAGTACTCTTTTAAGTCAGGTATCTCAAAATGTGATCTGTACTCAGCAAGGTCTCTGAATTCCATTTTACTCAGTGCTTTGAAACAGAAAGCTGTGCAAAGATACAATTCTTATCCATCCTGTGGATTGACAGTATGTTTTAGCATTTATTCATAGCTTTAATGATTAGCATGAACTTTATTTTATCCAAATTGAAATGCACTGTGTCATTGTCCAGGTGTGATTAAGATGATGGTACTGCACTGGAACCAAAAGAGGCCTCTAACTGAAAGAAAAATGCATCATGTGTATTTGTGAACAATTTTAAAATAATAATGCTGATATGAAGTCCCGACACCCTATGTGAACAGTTTGGCAGGACACATAAGTAATTTGGTCGGTTTTGCTTTTATGGAAACCAATACATCATAAGACTTGTTAATTTTAAAGGGTTTTGGGACAAATTATTTGCAGATGTAAATGAGGAAAATTCAGTTAAAGCCAGAAGAGCTGCACCTGTCTGCACTAGCAGAGAAATTAGCTCTCATTTGAGGGTTTTGGTGTTTTGTTTGTTTGGGAGGGCGGGGTCAAACGCCAATAAACCACTAGGAAAAGTTACATTGAACTAAATGTACTTCTTTTAGGTGGAACATAAACCCAGTTCCTTCTTTCAGGGTCTCTAGAACTTTCTGTTCAGTTAAAATTCATGCTAAGTACATTAAAAGCAACAGACAGGAAATATAACTTTCCTTTGGGCTATCTCCGTCATCATCATCTGAAGGCCCCCTGCCTCTATGGCTACTAGCTAAGACAAAGATTGGAGGGCCCGGACACTTTGTCTGTTAACTCAGGAAATATATTCCATCTCACTTAAGTAATTAATGCTGGTAGCAGAAAGAATCTCTAGCCAATGTGTGTCTACCATGTCTCAATAATCTAGAGCAGATTTGTAATTAGCATAAATATACAAAATTGCCAAAAAAAAAGCAATTTTCAGGGGAATATTCTAAAATTAGAGTTGTAACTTAATATCAGTATTCAAGGAAAATACAGCATGTAGGTATTTGTATATAATAATTACCATAAGATGTTTTGTTCAGGGGCTGGGTTCCCTAAGTAGAAGAGAGAAAGAGTGCATCCAGTTATGCCAAGAGAAGTAAGAGAGAGGAAGAGGCAGCAATTGTGTGAATGAGTATAGCCCTCTTCAGCAGCATCTCTGATTGCCTTGGAGTGGTAGAATCCACTTGGCTCCTATTCCTGCAATGTGACTCCATGGCTAAGCTTGTGCTCCTTGGGTTGATGGCTGCTCTCAGCTTGCTGGTCTTCTTGAGCTATACTAGATACTTAATGCATGGTGCCTCTATTCAGTAATCAGAGGAATAAATGAATAAACAGCCCTTATGACTTCTGGGACACTAACAATTTCTGTACTTTAAAGGAACCAAGAAGCAACCATTTGCACGAAAAATCAAACATTTAAAGGAAAGGGTAGGGTTAAATTAAAAGGATTAAGGACAGGGATAAAGGGAAAAGGCAAGAGAGTCAAAGTTAACAAAAGAATGATTATCAAAACCTATAAAAAAAACACTCCTTCCCTCTAATAAATATTCATAACACAGCCCTATTCTGAGCAAATTATATATTTGTTTAGGCTTGCATGACTTATTATAAGGCTGTCTTGAATATTAAGATTACTAAATCCGTAGAAAGGGTTCTCAACTGAAGTTCCCTTTTTTAAGTAATGGATGTAGAAATGCTGTCCAATGGAGGGTCGCACTTTTACCAGGAACTTGAGAGCAGCACACAGTTTACCTAGAAAAAGGCAAACTGAGGCCAATTACAACAAGATAGCAAATCAAATAATAGAGATTTGTGGTCTCTGTGAGCTGCATCTTTGAATGAAATAATGAAGGTGGCAGTGTGCTCTGTTTTACTTCATAGACACCATGTGGACACTTTTTGGTTACCTTTATTTTAAGCAATACTAAATTTAAAAGAAGAGGTCATATTGCTAGCAAAAAAAGACCACTGTAAATTTGCTAATGGAACAGTGTTAAGTTTATGCATCAGCAAAGTTGTTCTAAAATACAAACTCCAGAGCTATGATTGTGTGTGTTGGTGCACCAATGAAACAGACAGTTTGCAGTTTTCTTTTCTGACTGTATCAGTTCTTTGCTTTTTGTTTTTATTGCAGATGGTTTTCACATATGCTTTTTGTTTGGTGCCCAAGTGTTTTGCACATTTATTTTGGTTAGAGTTTTGGCTTAGGATGTCAGTGAGTGAACTACATGAATGGAAAAGAGAATTTGATAGGATAATGATGGGGGAATGGGGATAGTGAGAGAGTGCACAAATCTGGATTTAAAAATACTTTGAGAGTCTTTGGGTGTATTATCAGTACTTGGAGCTGAACACTCTACTACCTGCTACCCTCCTCTGGGAGAGCATCTGCAGGAGAACAGATTCCAAAAGCAGGATAAATATGGGAGCTGCTGGAGAAGAAACATTGTCTTGGATATGTTTCGGCATACCAAATGAAGGGAAAAATAGGTCTTGCTTACTTCTAGTCAAGATGTTTTATGTCTGTTATCTTCGTGCTAAAAATGTCCACATGCCTTTCCAATCTTGCACAAACTAATCTTCCTTCTTCTCTATACTGCCATGAATTAAAAGGCTGGTAAGCTAGGTCATAAAATTCACAATGATCTTCCACTGAATCTGTGTCTATTTCAGAGACAAGGGGATTTTTCTTTACATTAATCATAAACAAATATAAAAAAAAGAAAATGTAATCTTAGCACAACGCTAGACATCCAAGTAGGCAGTGCAAGCCATTCATAGGCGCGATCTAACTGCACTCTCTACTACCAAACTGAAATGTTATACAGTAATTAAAAAGGGATTACAGAGCAACACTATCATTAGTTCAGGTTGAAAGATGCTTTCCATTATAAGCCTGATCTTTGTATACGCTGGTCCAAAGTTCTCAGACAAACCCATTTCAGCATGAGGTTTCTTAAGTTTATCCTCAAGCCAGAGGAGACATTTGTTGGCTGTGATTTTTGAAAATTGGATGTTAACCAAATTGTTTTTTGCATTATGAGACTTCAAAAACGTATTCTTTCTCCAGCTACGAAAACCTCTTGTTAGCCATTTCACGTGCACTCAAGAATGCCCAGGATTCCTACAGTTCCCATCTATACTCTACATACTGGCCAATAAGCTGCCACTCATCCACAACATATGGGTGGGAGACTTGGGCCCCACAGTCCGGGTCACCCACCCAGTATAAGCCATGAATGCCAACTTTTCACCTCTCCTGGACATGGACCAGAGTCATCAGCCACTGCCATTCACTATACACATGTAATCTGCAGACTCCACTATACCCTGTTCACACTCCTTTTATGAGTTAAATACCCACTCGCATATTGTCTATTCTAGGCATGAGCCACAGATACTATAATACCCTAAATATCCCCCTAATGTGAGCTGATGGTCCTCTCCTAATGTATGCTGTAATATTAGCATTCACTGAAATGAATGTGCACACTGTTGTAATTCATATACTGTATACAGTAGAGCAGATTTAAATTTCTTTTGTGTGGGAGCTGGCAGGGGTCTCTGACCCAGATTTTTTAAAGGTATTTAGGTTCTGCTACACTAATTCAAACCATTCAAAATGAAGTGGGCAATTACCACCTCTGCAGTCATAGGACAAAGAAGAGATGGGCTATGTCTACATCACAGCCTATGTCGACATAACTTATGTCGCTCAGGGGTATTAAAAATCCACACCCCTGAGTGACATGTTGGCGTAACATATAATTGCTTGTGGGCACAGCACTATGTTGGCAGGAAAGCTTCTCCCATCAACATAGCTACTGTCATTTGCGGAGGTGGTTTTATTATGCTAACAGGAGAGTGCTCTGCAGTCGGCATAAAGTGTCTTTACTTGATGTGTCGCTGCAGCACTGTATGTATAGATCTGGCCTTAGTGGGTTACAGATTGAAGTAATGAGACATTAAATCAGTCTGTCTAGCAGCATTATGAATGTATGCTCCCAGGCTCATCTTTTGAAGGTGTTCTGAAGGTTTCCTTTGTGGATGTGGACTGAGAAGTTAGATAAAAAGTGATCAATTTGTGAAAAGTGTTTACCCGGGTGCAATAGGGTGTTTTTGCACCCAACAACTATTTGGGTGAAACTAGGTGATCACTATGCTCTCTAATGAACATACACAGAAAATGGTAAGAGACAAAAACACCACTTCATTTTGAATGGCTTCTTGCAACATTTGTTAATGCCTAATATTTAACAATCTGTTCCACCTTATAGTTAGCTGTGACATTCTGAGTACCTTTCTCAGATCTTAAGAAGAGTTCAGTGGAGCTGGAAAGCCTGTCTCTTCACCAACAGAGGATGGTCCAACAGAAGATGTTACCTCACCCACCTTGTCTCTCTCATGCTTAGTCAGTCACATACTTAAGTATCTTGCTGGTACAGAGCCTAAGCAAAGAAAAATGCCAGCCCATTCTCAATAGAAATGTCACTTAGGTCCCATCAAAGCTCAGCTTCCAGCTGAAGTGCCCCCCCAAGTGAAGTGTTGGAGGAATGCAAGCCTGGAAAGCATAGCTGACAAATGTGCAGTTTCATAAACTACCATCTCATAAGTTTGAAAAGTCAATTATTCACAACAAGACTTTTAGGAAAATGCTTGCAAAATTAATCTGTTAAGTAACACATCTATTTAGTTTTGCTAATGAAAAAATAATTGCACAAAGAAACAAAGCACCTTAGATTCAAAGAGCAAGTCAAGGTAGCCTTGAGAATAAGGTTTATGATCATATCATCACTGTTTGTTATTTGCTTTCTTAACACCGCCACACACACACACACACACACACACACACACACACACACGCTATTTCCCTCTTTTTATTTAATGGAAGCAGCTATTCAAAGTCTCTAGATGCTTTTAGAATAAATAAAATATATAAAAAGATGAAGAACATCCACAAAATCTGGAGTACAGTGCCCAACCAAACCCACCCTCACTAGAATAATATTCAAATTAATTGCAACACCCACATTTTACCATCCACAGCCCATATCCCACTCTTATCAAAGACCCAGTACAGGGGGGAAAAAGTGAAGAGTTAGTCCAGAGTTGAGGATGCCTAAGTGAAAAATATCTGCCACCAGCCCCCTCTCATGTAAACCAAGGAACTATTATAATGTTTCCACTTATCTCAACAATGGTAATATCACAAGTGGAGAGATGGGCTCTGATGTATTAAACCAGTGATTTCAATGGAGTTACACCAGCCTTACACCATTACAAATGAAATCAGAATCTACTGAGGTCTACTTCTTGGCGTGCAGAACGCCCTTTTTTTCAAATGGGAATTACACATGCAGAGGATTTTCAGAAATGGCCACAACACTTATGCACCATTCTCTGTTTCACTATCAGGTTCATCATTATGTCATCACCCTGGGCAGTGGTAACACAGATAAATTTAAGTTTAGTTTTGCCTTTTTATAAAAATTGTCAGTTTCAACTTGGGGCTGTAAAACAAGAGTCCTCACCAAAACTACATATAAATTGTTGACAAACATTTTCTATGTCAACCAATAAATGTATTTATCCATGAAAGTCATTTTTATGCAGTCAGTGCATTCTTAGGCCTCACTACAGCAAGACATTGAAGTATGTGCTTATCTTTAAACACAAGGGTAGTCCCCACTTAAGTCAAGAGCTTTGCTGGATCAGGGCTTTAGACTGTTATGTTTTCTGAATCTTATTTACTTCTTTAAAGTATGCAGCTGTAGCAGGGTCAAAGTTAGCACAGACAGAAATAATGACTGAAACTGACCATAAAATGCCACAAGTCTAGTCTGTGTTTCAGCCACATCTCTGAACCTGTGGGGGTGCCAGATCACTACAAATAAAGAGGAGATAATCTTGCAAAGGACAGAACTTTCATTCATAAAAAGAGTTCTTATCTTGGTTTAAAAAACCAAGAAGATGAAGTCAAACAATGAGCTGAGAAGCAGTTCAATACAATGCATTTGTACTAACAAACACCAAGGGCCAGATTCCAGAGTACAGGACACTAGCATAAATTCTGAACAACTGCATTGACTTACACATAATTATTCTAGATTTACAATGGCATAAATAAGATCAGAATGTGACCCAACAAACTCATGGAATAGTTTCATTAATCCGTCTCATTAATCCTTTTGTGTTTGTGTTAACCGTAATTACATTGCAATAGTTTTCTACTTGGCTAAAAGAGTAATTAAAAAAAGACAGAAACCTTCTATAATATACAGGGTTTGCACCTGAAAGAATTTTTAATTAAAATATTTTTGAAGGTGCTGAGATATTACAGCAAGAACATTTAAACTAAAATAGGAATTAAAAGAAGCAATGATCAAAACAATGCTGACAGAAGGGCTAAGGCCCTGACTTTTTTCAGGGTTGTTTGGCAGCTGTAAAGTGGCCTGGGCAATCTCTTTCAACCAGCCTACAAGATAGAGCTATTTGATGCAAACTGTAGACCTGAAGACAACATAAATTATTAGACCTGCTGTTCAAACGTTTCAGAGAGCTAGGAAGAAAGGTCATCGTAAGCAGTGGTACTTTACCAATATCTGAAGAAAGTGATGAATACCAGAGATGAAAGAATCCCACCTAACATAAATGAATCTTGTTTGTGGTTGGGCACTAACGCCATTTCATTGCAATATTTTGGTCATACGTTTTGTTAAATCATTTTAAATTGTTCTCTTACTGTGTCTGTTGCTACTTTTGTTCTCTTTTTTCCCCCTTTTTCCATTCTTTCAGCCCTCTTTTCCTTTCCCTCTATTTTATGTCTGCCTCTATTCCTCTATCTTTCAAAAGTCCGCCATTTCCTTTTTCTTTTCTTCTACCTTCACCCCCTCACTGCTCAGCATTCTTCCTCATACTGCATTTTCTCTCTTCTTCCTCTAATCTCTCTGTTTCTTCCCATGCCTCTCACTTACTTTCTCTCTCACTTTCACATCTCGGGGCTGGTGTACACTACGGGGGAAAATCGATCTCAGATACGCAACTTCAGCTACGTGAATAATGTAGCTGAAGTCGAAGTATCTAAGATCGAATTACTCACTGTCCTCACGGCGCGGGATCGATGTCCGCGGCTCCCCATGTTGACTCCGCAACTCCATTTGGGTTGGTGGAGTTCCGGAATCGATATAAGTGCGTTCAGGGATTGATATATCGCGTCTAGATGAGACGTGATATATTTATCCCCAAGCAATTGATTGCTACCCGCCAATACGGCGGGTAGTGAAGACATAGCCTCTGTTTCCATTCTCTCTCTACTTCCCACCACCTCTCTCGCTTCAAATCCACTTTCCTCCTATGTCTGAGCACCAGTCATCTCTCCTGCTCTCTCTGCAGGGCCAAATCTACTCCCTCATCTAAATCTTACTTTTCTGCTCCCCTTTCTTCTTCCAGCTTCTTCTTCCCCACAGCCCCACTTCTCTTCTTTCTCCTCCTCCAACAGCCTCCCTAATCAAAGAGAGCAGCCTCTCTGACAGGAACCTTTCCTTGGCAATACAGTTTGACTTTATGATGATTTTGAGTGTACTGCAGCATGGAGCAGAAAAAACAGCTCAGCAGCAAGAAGAAAAAAACCCAGCACATAACTCCGCTAACTCTATGTTGCTGAAGAGGTTTCTCAGACTTGGATATGTGAGGATTCCCCAAGGAGTCTGGGGAACACTCCCTATGACCCTGAGAATCCAAGGCTCATGATAGTGCAGATGAGAAATCTGAGAATATAGCTGGTCACTGACGATGCTGTGAGAAACTCGGCCATCTTTCAGATCGTTCCTGCTCTTTACTGAATGTAGAATTAGAGGGAGTGAAACTAGATGGCTCCTACATTCACTTCTTGACTTCTCCTTTCAATAAGAATCAGGAAAGGTCAGAGCTGGGTGGGGGCACCTTAATTCCTCACAACTCAGGCAGCCAGCAGCTATTTTTAGAGGCTCCCTACCTGCACTAACCTAGGTCATGGAGCCTTAAGATCACCAGGGAGGCATCAAAGGAGACCTAGCTTGAGACCCCCTGATCTAATCAGTCTTTTTCTATATTATATAGAGCTCTAGGAAATAACTGAAAAAATATCAAAAAGAACAAAAATTACTGAATGAATCAGTTTCAACTTATAGAAATGCTTTCAAGTTGCTGTTTTTTTAAGTTCCACTGAGAAAGGCATCTTTTAAAAGGCCACGTAAAAATACTGCAGGACCAGATTAATGACTTTCGGAGCACTGCAATTTTCCCTAAGACTATTGTTGACATGAAATAAATAGGAAGTAAATTAACAAGGCTATCTAGTTAAATGTTATAAAGGGCAAGAACTTAAAAAAGAATGCATGTATAAATCTATCAAACTCCATAGTGGTATGCATTGTAACATCTGCAACCTCCTGAGACACTCCCTTTGTATCTGCTGGAAAAAAAAACTTTAGAAGAAGGGAAAATAATCCGGCAAATAAAAAAATTATACAAGTAACACCTGACATCAAAATTTCTTAACACTCAATTTGCCATGTTTCAAATTCCAGCAGAGAAGTCTCAGCCCTTCAAGCTTTGGAAGTAAATTCAGTTCCACATAGTTTGCTATGTGGAGGTCTTCCCAATGAGACCTTAAAAACCAATGACCCGATGTTCAGAGGTGCTGAGGACCGGTAGCTCCCGAAGACTTCATTGAGATCTGAACTTGCTCAGCCCAGATCTGTCTGCTCAATGGGAACAGCACAGATAGCACTACACATTCTACAAAAACATTACTATTACTGTTCTATACCTCCCCTGAATCAGGTACATTTCAGTGATGGGTGAAGCCATCCCTGCCACTGACTCTCTGCACAAGTCACTTTACCTCTCTGTATCTCAGTTTAACCACCTGTAAATTAAGGATATGGGATAATTACATCTCCTTTAAAGGGCTATTGTGAGACTTCAAGTGATCAGAGTTCGACACTCAGCATTGGCTTTTGGAAATTCCACTGTCAATAGCTGGAAAATTCCTTGAGAACTTCCAATTAAAAGTGCTGTAAGAGTGCTCAATATTAGGGGTGTAATTTGTAAAATAGTTCGCAAAACTTTCTCCAAACCAAAGACATTTACATGTATTTTCTTCCTTTTTCCTACTGGCACAGCATGATTTTAAAATACAATAATGAAAAAAAATCCACCACTCCAATTCCTTCCTGGGACCATGAAGCCAGTGGACTTTTATGGTGGAGACTCGGCTAGCTAAGAACAGGCATAGCCACCTTCTTCTACCATTCCTGTGTTAGGGTCACAGATGAGGGATAGGGGTTGTGGCTGAAGCAGTATAGAGTTCACTGGATACCTAAAAGATGCCAGGACCAGGGTGCTGGAAAATCTACCATAAAAGTAGAGTTGCAGTTGGCTTCTTTGTGTTCATCTTCCCCCCAGCTGCATCTGGTAGATATTTGGCACAAGTGAGAAACTGAGCCATTAGATGTGATGTCATTCTGGGAAGCAAAGCCCTAAGTGCGAAACTCTTTCGCAAAGGGGATTTTTTTTTGTAAAGGCATTAAAACTTGTTCCTTTAGTAAACTCCATAACTAGCACAGATAGTGAGCATATTCAGGAATAATAGGCTTCATTTCAAGACTGTATTCAGTTCTCTGATGCTATATAAAATTAACATGCTCTAAAATATAGGTACAGTATTGTTTAATTTTTTATTAAAAATACTGTTTTCTGTGTACAGGTATATACAGAGGTGAAAGTAAGCTGGTATGGTCCGGTACGGCGTACCGGCAAGACCCAGTACACCGTGCTGGACCACTTCGGCTTCTGCGGTGGGGATTTAAAGGACTTGGGTTGGGGAGACCCAGAGGGAAACCCAGCAGGGAGCCCAGGGGACCCCTTTAAATCCCACCTGCAGCTCCAGCGGCCAGGCTGGGGCTGGCATTTAAAGGGCTCCTCCAAGCTCCCTGCTGCGGCAGGAATCCCAGAGGAACCCTTTAAATTCTGGCGGCGGCCAGGCCAGGCAACAGGGAACTCGGAGGGGCCCTTTAAATCCCGCCGCAGCTTTGGCAGGCGAGCTGGAGCCAGCATTTAAAGGGCCCAGACCTTCACAACGACTGGAGCCTCAGGCCCTTTAGTTCGCCCCGGGGGCTACCAGCCACCTCTGCAGCTGGGAGCCCCCCGGATGATTTAAAGGCCCTGGGACTCCCAGCCACAGCTGGTGCTCCAGGGCCTTTAAATCTTGAGGCCCCGCCTCTTCTGGTTGAGGCCATACACCCCCAGGACTCCGGCCATACCGGTAAGTCCTGTGAGTCACTTTCACCCCTGGATATATACAACATTTTTCCTAGTAACTGGAGGTTCAACCCTGCAAACTCTTACTCACACAAGTAATTCTGTGGCAATCAATGGAGGATTGGACCCTGTATACATGCACATCATTCCTGAGCACATGTTAACTGTGGAGGAAGGAACAAATGTCTCAATGTTAAAAATGATCCATAAAGCAAAAAGCATAGTCCAGAAACCCTGATATTCAGGAACAAGTTATAAGTCTTCAAACAGAGAAAAAAAAACAGTTTGCTTAAAGTATTCTGGCTCAACCAACAACATAAATTATTTTGTAGGTTTTTCAGTAAAATATCCTGGTTTCAACTTTATTTATTTATTTTTCATTTGTGTGTGTATATTCAAGCTAATACTCTTTAAATGGCTTCAGAAATGTATAAACACTATAATTTTCCAAATTCATTAATAAACAATTCAGTACAGTAAAACGACTGATAATGCCTACAAATGTTTCAGTAAAAATCCTAATGAAATTTGAACATGATTAAAAATCGTCCTACTCGTTTTCTTTTCAATCTTGTTAAAATGTAAATAGCTGTTTATTTTCTCCCCCTAATTAATTCCATAGTGCCAGGATTAAGCCTTCTGAAGTAGAACTTAATAACAGAAAAAGGGAGGCTGCCAATACTAACATACGAAGATGGCCTTGAACCAAAATTCTTATTTTAAATATTGCTGAATGTGGGGTGTTTGTTTCTGGGTGTTCAGATTCACACCATTATTCAAGAGTATTAGCTGTGAAATGAGAATAAAATTTGGATCTGCATCTGACAACTTGGAACTGCGCTTCTCTTATGAAACAAACTATGGTTTCCAAATCTACCTGTATCAATCTGTTCAGATCAGCAAAGGGTCACAAATGTAGGCCCTCATTCTGCAAACACTTATTTGCTTGCTTAACCTCAAACATGTGAGAGCAATCCCTCCCAAACCCCACTTTTGCTTACGGGCACAATGTCCAGTCAAAATCTGGACCTAAATGTGTGTCCATAGAACAAGAGATGGACAAAAAGTCACGTTTTTCTGTTGCTGAAAACAAGCACTTATATGATATATAAAGTAGAGTGGTGGAATGGCTAAAGTTGATAAGGTCACAAAAACACATCACAAGTGGCACTAACTGGAACCCTTGTTGGCAGTCTTATCATAGAAGCCAATAGGCCATGCAGACTGAATATCCCCAAAGGATACTTCTGTATTCAGGTCAAGTTTGAAACAGAGTGGCTGGGCAGGTTCGGAGAACTTTCACATCAAGTAATTGTTTAGTGGATACACCAAGTACTTCCCAGGATGTCAATCCTGCATCTTTTTCAGGCATATTTTCTTAAATAATGGGTAAAGATGGCAAAGTCAGATGCTGCCATGGCTGCTCACCCACAAACTTGGAAAAAAATCAATAGCTGTGCAACAGTATCAAATTTTACTGAAAATATCTTTAACTGTTCCTGATCACAGCTCATGCCTATGTTACCCTTTTCTCCATATCCTTTCCTCTTTTTGACTTGCATGGCTATCCCACCGCACCAATCCACTCACTGCTGATGTTATTGTGTGAGGCCAAGCTAGTAAATACTTATTTTAAGTTACATAAAAAAAGTAAATTGAAGACATTTTTAATGCAACACTGATTTTTTTTTAAATCAACCTCCAAACACATAAGCAGTCACGTCATTCGTGAAAAGGATGAATTTTCCAATAATTGTAGAGAAAGTATGGAACATGGAAATTCTTCTCAAAGTCCCTTTTACAATGATATGTAGACAAACACAAGCTGGGCTAAATCATTAGAGCTTCTTAATTTCTATGCATTCTAACTGCATTACCACTTTCTATTCCTTTCCCTCACATACACGGTATGTAACTTGGAGATGTCCAGCACTACCTAACCCAATCAGGGTCTATGATTTTGAAGGCTAGATGATGTGTTACAAGCTAAACTTTACACTGACAGTGGCAGACACTAAAAAAGGTTGTAAAACATTGGACTATAATTTTCATATACACCTCTACCTCGATATAACGCTGTCTTTGGGAGCCAAAAAATCTTACCGCGTTATAGGTGAAACCATATTATATTGAACTTGCTTTGATCCACCGGAGTGTGCAGCCCTGCCCCCCCAGAGCACTGCTTTACCATGTTATTCCAAATTCGTGCTATATCGGGTGGCGTTATGTTGAGGCAGCGGTGTACAAGGATAAGACAAGTTAAATTGTTCTGATTTGGGGTTAGTTTTCACCACTGATCCCATTAGTCATCATTTCAGCACAGTTCTACGAAGAAGCAACTTATACATTACAGTTTGTAAAAACAGATTCAGCCATTTGCATATCTCATTTGGATTTCTGCACGTCTTAATTTCTGGTCAAACAATAGTACATTTGGATATCATTCCCTTATGTTGTCAATTCATTTTGGCATTATTCCAACTACATCTCAGTGTTCAGAAGACTACACTGTTGGTTTTCAGGATTTACTTGGGCTAAATTAAAATCCTTCAGGTTTAGCTATGGAATTTAACATATATTTTTGAGTGAATTTAAGGTGCTCTGTGGCAGCATCCAAAACTAAAGTAACCGCACAATGCTAAAAACCTCACGAATTAATGTCCAACATCTAACCTCTCTTCTGTAAGCAACATAATCAAGAAGCTATCAAGAAAACAGTTTCCAGCATCACCTATCAAATGCCAGCATTCTGGATGTCTCTGTTAGTCAGTTATCTGGGCAGAGTACAATGCAGACAGCACCACTTGCTCTGGTGGATTAACTTCTCCAGCCCATAATCATAGAAACATAGGACTGGAAGTGACCTCTAGAGGCCAGCGGGCCCTGATTCCACAGGTATGCTCAGAGCACACCTAAGACCTGATAGGTGTCACAAAGGACAGCCAGGGGCAAACATGTTTGTAGGAGGTCTGTTTGTTCATCTGTGTTAGGGCACTCACCTGTGATGTGGGAGACCCAAATTCAAATGCCTGCTCTGCACATTCCAGTGAGTGCTGTAACCACTGGGCTAATAGATATTCTGAGGGGGTCCCTCTCTTGGGTTTTTCTATAGGTCTGGGTTTTGACTACCTAAACAGTTTATCTGGCTCATGCACCTAACTCCAGGAAAGGGTTCACAGCTGAGTATCTCAAGTGGAGGGAGGTGGCTACTTCTGACTCATCAGTCAAGTGCTTAAGACCCAGATCGATGAGCATTTGACTCCAAATACCTCTGAGGATCTGGGCCTATGCTTTCCCCTTTCCTCTGCATTTTACTCACAGCGAGCTTAGGCAGCTCTCTGCTCAGCTTGCAGGTAACAGCACAGGAGTCTATCTTCCCATTGCATATATATTTAAGGTGGGCAAAGTGAAAACAAGGCAGAGAATGAGAAAACAAGGAGCACCAACCAGGTCAAATGAACAAGGGCTTCATTAACTCTCCCACTGCTCCCTAAGACACAGCTTGCCTAACCTTTCACTGACACCAGCAGCAATACAGAAAGTAATGGTTTTTAAGCATGAACTGTTCTTGAGCCGTGTCTCCAATTCATTAGACACACATATGCCTCATTACAAAATCAGGCATTAGTTTCCTGTTATTCTAGCTTTTTTTTATTCCATTGCCATAAAGCAAGTGGCAGTGTTCACTGAGCTTTTATAGCAGTAGCTCTGTTTTCAGGGAATTGAAACAGTTCTCTAGAGTGTTTCTATTGTTCTGTTGCATGAGAACATGAAGTAACTAATCAGAGAGGATGCTGAGGTAACAGCTTTTTAAGAATCACAAGCAGCAACCTCAAAAGAATTAGTTGAGCAAGAATATAAAAGTTAAGAGGACATTATCAGTAACTTTTAAGGGTAAAATACATTACAGAATGTTACAGTTATACCAAAACCATGCTTTACAAATCCAGGAACTTCAGAGCTAAGGTTAAACTTTAAGACGTTTAGATTTCTTTTATGGTCTGGAAATGCACATTTAAGCCACTTAAAAAGCATTAACAATCCAATTATGGTTAAGGCATTTTGGTGTTTAAGATCCCAGATTACACAATTAAGCTGCTTTTTAAAACAAATATTTAATATTTTTTTTTTCTTTACTTTTTCCTCTTCGGTGTGTCTTCACTAAAAAGAGGTTACTCTTAACTCCAGTTAAGTAAATGCAAGGTAAAATCCCAATGATGATAAGGTAGTTTGAAGTTTTCACAAGAGTTAACAAGTCCACATAAATCACAGCTTCACTTCCCCTCAAAATCTTTACTTTGACATGCTAAGATATGAAAACTGCAACTACCTTGTTTTTTTTTCTAGGATTTACCTCATGTTAGCTTAAGTTAAAATACCTTTTTTCACAGTGAAGACCAACGTGTCACCTCAGCAATTCAGTCACACCACTGCCACCATCAAGTCTTCTCTGCCAACTTTTGAGGGTTTATGGATGCAGAAGTACACATGCAAAACAACGATCATATCCATTTATCCATCAAGTTATGTAAATAAATTTTCCTATTTTTGCCTCAGCCACTCATCTACTCCACCTGTTTTCATAACTCATAATAAACACATGGATATAGCTGATTCTGAGGCCCTGAGGCTTAGGGCCTTCTGACAATGAGCACTGCTGTTGATATTAAAAGTGTGTAGAGTGCATAGACAATCACTTAACATGTTCTCAAGTGTCCTTTTTCCAACATTTGTTTGAGGATCTCTCATCCCATCCCCACCGGAATGGCTTCTAGTAATGAGAACAATCTTAAGGATACAAGAAGATTTAAATTATAGCTCAAGTTTGCACACACTCATGTTTTTTCCCAAATGTTCATGTTTTAGTAGAAATTTCCCATGCCACTGTAGAAAAATATCTAACTACCCTTAAAAACTAGTTATAATCTTATTAAAAAAAATTACTTCTGAGCATACTCAATAGCATGCTATGATTTTAGCAGAGCTTCATGAAGTTCTGCTCCCCACATTCCCTTGTTACATGCATGTATATTTTGTGTGTCATCTGTGAAGGTTACAGGAGAGGCCTGTAATATTTAATTATGTCCACTTGTTTGACTGTTATCATGTTGTTTGCTATGATTATGAGGGATTAAATTCCAGCAGGAACTGCATGTAGAAAGGAAAATGGACAATTGCTTCTGATAGTCCTATTCATCAATTCTTAATGGACAAAGCAAGTATTCACCAAGAAGTTTTACTTTTGACCATGCTGAGTTCTAACTCCCCAGCTTGGCCCAGGAGAGGGGGAAATCCAGCTAGGAGACTGGAACAAAGAACTTGAGCATCTAAAGCAGAGAGAGAGAGAGAGAGAGAGACTGCTGAGAAGTCAACTGAGCCCCAGTCTCCAGATGTGGAGTGTCTGGGATAAGCTAAGCCTACTTAAGCTTTAGATAATAAAGAGATGGATACAGCCTTTTTGTTGTGTTAAAACCTTTTATCTTATTCTGCTTTATTCCTACTGGTGGGAATAAACAATATTTTGTTCTATAAAAGCTGTTTTGGGTCACTATTCACCTACTGGTTACAGCTCCCAAAAGGAAGTCTTGCAGACTCCGAACCATGCTGGAGTTGCTAAGCAATCACTGTTGGTACACACAGGATGCTGGTCTAAGAGCAGGAAAATTTCAGGATTACACCCTAGGATGGGTGAAGGCAAGAGACCTAACTGCTGACCAGAGTGCACTGAGAGCCCACAGAGGGATCCAAAGTACAGCTAGCCCAGTAACCGAGACACCAAGCCTCACAGACTCAGAGGCTGATGGAGGGACAGTTTGGATGAAGCAGGCTGTGAAGTAACTCAATGAAACACACACAGCAACTTTCTCAGAAAAGTTAAAAAAAAAATTATCAGGGAGGAGAAAACTGCATGATCTCAGGGAGACTGACATTTTAGCATACTCTGTAAATCCCATGCATACACTAAAAATAAACACAAATAAATAAAATTAATTTCTACCTTTTCATGTTGAAAAGATACAGACATCATCATGTTAATCAACATGCAGCTGTTCTGTTAACCCAGCCTTGCAGAAAAAGAGTCTCTCCACCTCAATACCAGCTGCAAAGGAGAGAAGGAGAAACTCATTCTTCTCCAAACCTCTTTCACCCTAGCGACTTTCAAAGTATAAATGTGACCATGATAAAGCCTTTATCTAAATATCAATATTAAAAAAACAAATAATAATGGTGCAAAACAGGAAAAGGAATTAAAGAAATGTGCTAATGCCACATGAAGACTGCACAGTTAAAATCAAAATACAAAGAAATGCAAATATTGTTGGCAACCAATTGCAAGCCCCACTAGTCTGCATATGGCTGAAACTGCCCAGACACAGGGCTGTGTATGGACAAGCCTAGCATTCAGAGGAAGGGAGTTAGCTACTACTCCAGAGCAAGGAGGTGCAGAAGGGAGAATCCATTTGCCTCTTTGCCAAAGGGGCCTTTCCATCCACAAGCAACCAGCTTCATAGGGGATGTTTCTATCCACTAGCTGTTCCTGAAACTGTTTTGTTACTGAAAGCATGGATCAGGGAACAAAGCCCTCCCTCCCCCAAAACTACCAGCCACAAACTGAACCCAACAGGGAGAAATGGAGCCGTCAGACTCAACAGCAGTAGGAGAGGATCATCTGCAAGTCTCACCTATTAGGTCTCCCTTGCTTCAGAAGCTGAGAGAAGGCCAGGATTTGAGCAACCTAGGGATCTGTTCCACCAGTAAGAGATCACCTAGTGTTTCACCCTCACTCATAAGACTGAGCTTTCAAAGGAGGACGTTGTTTGGATTCCCAGAATAAACCTTTTTTCCTTTAGGAGCTTCTTGCAGGCAGAGACCTTGCTAGTGCACAGCTAAGCCATCACCAGACACATGCTCACTGAACTCCCCAACCCTGCAACAACTCACTCCCAGTGCCCCCACTGTATGCTTAAAGGGACAGGTCCCATTTATCTGATATAATGTATATAGCTACTGACAAAAACACCACAACTAACATGCAAAATGATTACTAAATATAAAACAATATGAACTTGTTTCTAAAACAACTATTACAGGGACCTCCCATTTGCAGCTGAATATCTTTACAGTGAATAATGAGGTGGGGATATTTCACCTAGCTAATTAGGAAAGGGCTCTGGGGTAAGGAAAATCCTGTTCAGTGGGTGTCACAGCCAAGTGAGGGCACAAACGGGGTCAAAGGGGTGCACTGGCGCCATACCAAATACAAACAACCATCTGGCCTACAATGTCTATTTGATTATTTTATTGTTCAAAGTTACCTTTGTGCAGTCAGGCCTAGAGACCTAATACAAACTGAGCTGGCACCTGTGAACAAAATCTAGGATGGAATCCACTTGACTTTATATTCTGTGAGGCATTTTGATCTAGTTGTTAGAGGGGATGTTTTATTTGAGGGATAATCTGATTATTGTTGTAGGGTTCATTTGTTCATATATTTATCTGTTCCCTCAATTCCTCTGACTTTTCCTTTTACATTTACTCCTATCTTTACCCATTCCTTAATTTAATTCTATCCTTTCTGCTAATAAAATTGTTCCTTCTTTAAAATTGTTTGGTCCTCAATTAATTTTAATATTCATTATACATCCACTATGACCATCAGGACATAAATTTATTCATCTGTCCACTAGGTACACAGAATCAAATTTAGCTCCAGCAACTAGCCAGTCATGGACTGACACCTATCATGAGCCCAAGAAGTTGAAAAAAATGTAAGGTCCATTAGTCCAAAGCTGGAACACAGAGTCTCTGGAAGAAGCAAATGCACTCTACCATCCCTAGAAAGGGGCTACACACAAAATATTTTCCACACGGCATTTATCTGCTATTTCCACCCCCTGGTTAAACCTATAGCTAAACATTTTACTGACTGATGTAAATTATATCCAGTAAAACACACTAAATATGCAATATGATCAAGTCAATACTGCTATTAGAAATTTAACTCTTGCTTTTCCTGGCTTTTTCCCCTTTTAACCACAATCACATTTTATTACATCCATGTTTGGCATTTAATAGACAATATTATAGCATGCCTGGCTCTATCAAACATGACCCAACTGGCAAAAATAAAGGAGGACTCAGGGAGGGGGGGGCACTAAGATCCAGGTGGTGCCTCCCACCTCCCACTCCAGCTATGTGGCTTTGGGGGAAAATTGCAGAGAGGAGCCAGCCACACACTCCAGGGTGGCAGGCAGGAACAGAGGCAGTCAAAGCAGGGATCGCTTTAGTCCTTTCAGTCAAAACTGTAAACAGTTTGAGTTCCTCTGCCATGTGCCAATTGGCAGTTTACTTCACCTCAGCATCACACCACACCTGCCTCTCCTTACCCGGTTCTCCTCTACCTTGTCCCCCTCAATACCCTTCCCTTCCTTTTTATTTTCCATTTAGCTGATCGCCTCCTAACTAAACCCACCTTCCAAAATATTATTAGAACTAACACGCCGTTTGCCACCACTTCATTGTTCATTCTGAATGTGTCTCTCTCCTGTCTATTTAGATTGTAAGCTCTTCAGGGCATGGACCACCTATTACTCTGTGTTTGTACAGTGCCCCATTCTTGATTGTCCCTTAACACTTCTTATCGTAATCCTCCCTATGAGCACCATCATAGATAAATTGCACAAACCTGTTCCAATGAGGTAGTCACCTGCAGGGGAATGCAGGAGATGTTTGCACAGCCACCAGCCCTAGGAGTCAGATCATCAAGAGAAGCACCTCAGTGTCAGAAACTCCCCAGAGAATGTGCATATTCTATAAATCCCCCAGCCTCCTAAACATGCCCTCTCTCCCAGCAGCATTACCCACTTCTGAGATCGTCCGCCAACTATGTCGAAGGGGTCCACAGACAGTTTTTGTTAACATAGAACAGTGATTTTCAACCTGTGGTCTCTGAACTCCCAGACTATGTCTAAAATTTCCAAAGAGGGAACCCCACTTTCATTCAACATTTTTTAGGGATCTGCAAATGAAAAAAGGTTGAAAACTACTGTTGTAACCAAACTTGTATTCCATCTGTTATTCTCCACAAACCTTCACTTTTGAGGGTCAGACCTAAACAAAAGTACCAACCAGAAGCATCTTCTAATGAGTAAGTATTTGAGCTCATTCAGTGAAAGACTGTTTTGAAGATAGAATTTCCGAGTTTAATCTTAAGATTCTGCACGCATGCCTTCAGGTGCCTTCTGTAGGTAAAGGTCATCAAGGCTAGATAAAGAGAGAGTGTCACTAATGATGAATTAGTCCTTAATACCTTTGATTTCAACATGTTATTTTGAATTCAAGTATGTGATATATTTGTCATATCTTCAAGAAGTACAACAAAACTCTTCTTCTTCCTGGCTTTAAATCATGCTTTGAAAGGCCAAGAGCCACGTTCCTTCTCCTTCCTAGCGCAATGTTTCAGCAATGTAACAAAATCCAAAGAAACATATTATGACAGGTAATCATTTGCAAACACACAACTCTTTCAACATCTGCCATGTTAGGCTTCATTTTATACCATCTGTCTCAGCAATATAAATTGTGCTTGACTTCAGAGGTGCTCTGTTCAGTACAGTGAAGAAAAACAATCATGACAACTGAAAAATAAAGCACAGTATGGGGGGAGCTGGAAATGTAAAAGCTGTTTGCTTTTTCCTAGCTTTCTTCTAAAAGAGTAACAGGATTATGTTAGTTTTCTTGTCTTCTTTAAAGAGCAAAGCATTGCCACTGGAAGAAAAGTGACAACAATCACATTTTCCTGAGAGGTGCCAAACAAACTGAAGCCTTTCAAAAAAAAAATCCCCTTAAACAGCTGGACAAAAAAAATACAATTTAGTTCAGCACACCCAGATGAATTATGTCACTAGAAATTTCCTGCTGCAAGAGGTTTGTTCTTTTTCTAAAAAACAAGAGGCTACATTGCATGCAACCTAAAAAAACAGCAACTGAAAAACAGGCACTCAAGACTGAATTAATGGGGGGAAGACACCACATGTGGCATTACTACATCATCCCCATACATTTTATAATTAATTGCTTTGCCTTAATTTCCTTTTATATACACCTTCACGTTATGCTCCAAAATGTATAACTGTAAAAATTCACTCTGGACTGAAGCTTGACAACTTAATACTCAAAGTGCTCTGGAATTTTTGTTGTTATTTTAAGACAAAAAGAGGTCATATTTTAAATCTACTTACAGCTTACACAGGAATGTTAAAACACTGAAATGTACTGTCATTATTTCCAGTGGGTTTGGGGGAGGAGTTGTTGCATTTGTTTTTCCAAATGGCTTTGGAATTTTTGTTGTTATTTTAAGACAAAAAGAGGTCATATTTTAAATCTACTTACAGCTTACACAGGAATGTTAAAACACTGAAATGTACTGTCNACTATAACACTAGATATGGTTCCCTACCTTGCAGTGGATAGCACACCGGCAGATGGCTGCAGGAAAAGGGGGGGTGGGGGGCCTCTGCTCAAGCACATTAGTCCGTATCTACACTATAAACTGCAGGATCAAGATCTCTATAAGCAATCAATCCTTCATAATAAAATTTAACTGAATTTCTTTAGGTAGGAATGGGTAAATGGTTCAGTTAAAACAGGGGTAGGCAACCTATGGCACGTGTGCTGAAGGCGACACGCAAGCTGATTTTCAGTGGCATTCACACTGACCAGGTCCTGTCCACCGATCCAGGGGGCTCTGCATTTTAATTTAATTTTAAATGAAGCTTCTTAAACATTTTAAAAACCTTATTTACTTTACAGACAACAATAGTTTAGTTACATATTATAGACTTATAGAAAGAGAGCTTCTAAAAATGTTAAAATGTATTACTGGCACGTGAAACCTTAAATTAGAGTGAATAAATGAAGACTCGACACACCACTTCTGAAAGGTTGCCGACCCGAGTTAAAACAACTATTCTTGGAAATTCAGCAAAAAACCCTGAAACATATGTATAAAGTTAAGCCTGCACTTAAATCTGTCCCTCTCCAGCAAAGCAATTGAGCATATGCTTAATTCTCATTGAATTTAATGAGACGTAAGCACAAGGTCAAGTGCTTTGCTGAATTGGGCATAGAGAAAGAAAAGAAGATTGATAAGGTCCTAACATGGCAGCTGCTTCTTCCAATGTCCCAGTGACCCTCCAATGGGCCTGGCTTGTCTCCCCACACACCTTGTTTGCAAACTTGCTTGCTAGGCATAGGTTACTTCTTAGTTAACATTTAGTGTGCTTTGTAATCCGCTGTGCACTGTAGTTAAGTTTCAATTCAGCTGAAGCAGGGCACATCAAAGTTTACACAGCACCCACATACTATAGTGACTAATTAAATTTCCCAGCTAGAGTAAATTAATTAAAGCTACATAAGAGGCAGACAGACATCCAGAGTGGATGGCCTCTTTCCTAGTCTAGCCCCATCTTAAAACCCAAATGTTTGCTGGCACAGCGATAATTTTTCCTGTGAAATGACCACTTAAAACCAAAGTTCATAAGGATATGGTTAAACCTGATTTAAAAGATGTCTTCTAGAAAATGATTTTGGGTAAAATTTTCAGAAGTTCTGAAAATGACCAAGGACCCGTATTACCATTTTCTAAATGACCTGGGCATTCAGGAGCCCAAGTCCCACTGACTTTCAGTGAGACTTGGACTTTTAAGTACCTGGGTCCCTTTAGAAAATGGGAGTCAGGCTCTTCTGAAAATTTTACCCATGGTCATTTTTTTAAAAATTATTTTTATTTTAAAAATTGATGTAAATATGGAGGTGCTATAATGAGTTCTCTTTTCTACCTAACTAATGAAATACAATCATTATGTATAAGTCATATTTTTGTTTGTTTGTTTGTTTTTGTTTTTTAATCTATGCTTCCTTTCAGATATTATAATATTCTTAACACAAAAAAATCAATATTTTAATGATAGTCCAGACTGGCCCCAGGCAACATATTCCTGTTTTAAGATGTAATTTTATTCATTTTATGTGACAGTCCCGAATTTATTTATATATATTAAAATAAATATATTTAAAAATCTACTGCTTGGGTCAGTCAATTTATTTTCTCCAGATTATTTCCTTTAAGTAAACCAGATTAATTAATACATTAATTGAACTAAAGCAGAAAGGAAGGCTGGTCCAGAGTTTACAGTGTTAGCTGGGAGACTGCAGTCCAACTCCATCCTCTGCCACAGACTCCCCACTGTGACCTTGGTCAAGACGCTTAGAGTTTCCTTCCTTCCAACAATCCCCACTTCCTCCTATCTCTTCCTGATTATTGGTGTTGGTCTACTTTGAGCAGGGGGTTGGACTAGATGACCTCCTGAGGTCTCTTCCAACCCTAATATTCTATGAGTCTATATGTGATTAAGTGATTTAAGAGCACAAGTCCGATGACTTTCATGGGAAAATAGTATCTTTCAAAAAGTAGGCGCTTTTGAAAATCCCACCTTTGGATTTTCTGGCTATCAGTTCCCTATCTCACAGGGATACTGTGAAGGTAAATACATTAAAGATTGAGTCACTCAGATACTACAGTAATGGGACCGGAGATGTACCCTAGACAAAGCTTCCATAGTGCCATGCCAAGAGGAAACAACTGTTACCTTAGATCATCCAGCTGACAGGTAAAGTTCACCTCCATGCAGTCTAATAGGAACAATTTAAACCTCACTTTCAAAAGATAGATGTCACTAACTGCAGCTATCCAATATTTTTATAGGTGTCACAGAGCAGGGTTCCCTCACCCTGGATTTCTTGCTCCAAATGGCCATCACACATACCAGTGGCAAGTTCAACACCACGTACTTTATTTACAATATATTTTGCAAGCGTTTGTTCCCCACAGCATAAGGCTTTTCCCCAAGCCTTTACCTACTACTAAGGTGGTGGGAGGGGGGGTAAAAGAGAGATATCACCTCTCGGAGATCCTGGACTTCTTAGCCCTTCCTTCCAACAATCCCCACTTCCTCCTATCTCTTTCTCTCTCTCTTTTAACCCTCCTCAGCTGCTGTGCTGTTTCTCTTTGTTGACTGGTTAATCATTTTGTAGTTAATCACTTATCTTGGCCCTTTGGTTCACATGGGGATACTTACCAAGTCCACAGAATGATGAGTCAGCTTTAGGCTACTCACAATGTCACAAGGGGATAAATACAAAGTCCACTATAAGCTTGCTTCCAGGTTTTGCAATTCCCACCCTGTGTGTGATCTACAAAAATGAAGGAGGCAGGCTGCCATCTTTATTTATCTAAGTTTCTGATCTCTTGATTGGCTCTGTAGAAGTGGACACCTGGGTAGAACCCTATTCTGGTTATGGGTCTGTCCATATAAACTGGATTGCAGGATAGGGGCGCAAGCACGCAGTCCACAAACTCACTGCAGACAGCCTATTTTTCAGTCTCAGATCTGACATCTTTTCCAGTAAATAAAATATAAATTACTGAATGCATAAACAGATGGATATTAAAAAAAATAACCCAAGCATGCTAGAAATGAAAACACTCATCAGAGTTATAACTCATGTGTCTAATCCCTAATATACACATTTATCTTAAAAGGACACTGTCAGGATGTTCTTTACAACTTTTTGAATATTTGTTATTAAATTCAGTGCTTGTGGAAATTGTTGGATTAACAGTTCTAGAGACTAATGTATCCACAGGGCAGATACAGCACCGAACAGAGTGCCAGTAAAAGGTTCCTCCCCACCAAACCAACGAAGTTTCTCAGATATGAACTAGAAGGCCACCATGGGGACAAAACAGCAGCACATCCCCCATCGCTCATTCAACCCATAGGCCTGCTAAACCCAGGGCTGTGAGTTCAATCCTTGAGGGGGCCATTTAGGGATTTGGGGATTGGTCCTGCTTTGAGCAGGGAGTTGGACTAGATCATCTCCTGAGGTCCCTTCCAACCCTAATAATCTATGATTCTATGGTCTCTCTTACTGAGACTAACCACTCGAGTTCCAACCACAATATCAGGTGAAAGATAATTGCTTACTCATTTCACCCTTAAAAACTCTACATTAACATCTGTTTCCTTTAGAGGAAACTCCCCCCACACACACATATCTGTGTTTACATGTGTCCATCGCAGTTTGTCAATGCAAGGAGGACAGTAAGGTATTCATTTTAGACGCGATTACACTGTAGACATACCCTTAGGTCTTACAGCCTACTACCAATACAACTATTTTTGTAGCTATTTCTGCAGTCATCTAAACAATTCACAACAAATATAATTGAGTTTTGCCCATCCAACAGTTTTTTTCACAACACAATCTTTGCAAACTCTCAAACTCTAGCCATGTCTGTATTGCTGTGTTTTATGAAAATTTGGGCAGCTCTCCCAGTGACTCAGCAAGGTATATATAGTCTCCAGAGGACATGCACACTGAGTGGCATCAGCATCACATGATGCAATGCACTGTGGCAAGACCTACTGCACACAGAACTGGAAGGAAGGAGGACAAGCCAAATAGGTTGCACAGGCACAAACTAGGTAGCACTGTCCACACCATAAGACATTGATTACGGGAAGACAGTAGTGCAAGATTAGGCTTCTAGCATGGACAAAACATGGTTAGCAACTATAGTTACTAGTGAGTATTATTCATGTAGTGTGCAAACACAATGTTTAGAGGCAGCCATGCTACAAAGGGTTACAAACTTGGTTAAAAGGGGTACTGTTGACAGGACCTGTAATGAGCTTTCAGTAACCAAGTAATGTTGAGAGACTAAGAAAGAAATATAATTCTGGTTCCCGAAGTACCAAAACAGAAAGAGACAAATTAGATTTGTGTGATTGGCATTGATTTGAGGACTTTAAACTTGAAAATACTTCAGTCTCAAGGATTTAAATAATACAGCAAGTACAAGCAAAACAAAGAAAGGTCACTTCTAGTGAGTACAAAAAGGCAAATTTGCATTTAAGGATTGGAAAGAAGTGGGGAATCACAAGGTTAAAAAAGGGAAAGGAAACAATTCCATGTAGTGCTGCTGTCAATGATGCAAGAATTCTGATTTTAAAAATTGGCAGCAGGTAACTACTGCTTTCAGTTCTCATTACTCAGAGAATCACACTATCTAGTACAGCTATTCAAATGCGGCAAAAACTTTTCCCCAAAACATTTGTTAAAATTCCAAATGACTATTTGGTTTGATCATGTTCACGCTCCTTTTTTATTCGCTACTTGCAAATGTTTTTGTGCAGAAATTTTTCTTTGTACAAATGTTTGATGAACAGCTGTAGTTCCCATAAGTGTCTGTCAGATATGGACACAGAAGCAATGAGACACAAATACCAAAATATGCCTAAATGCAGACTCTTCAATTTAATTTAATAATTTATACCTAAATGGGGTAATCTCTTAGTAGGGTTCCTCTAGTGCAGACCTCAATTGGTATCAATGACTCGTGATTTAATACAAGTCTGAGGGTGGGTGTGAAGGCCATGCTGCCTCTACACCTTCAGGCCTGCCAAGAGAGCTTGATTGGATGCCAGAGTCCTGATTCAGGAAGCCTACCCAACAGCTCTCACATTTGTCAGATATCCTTTAGCAGGTTCAATGCCTCCTACTATGCCCACATATCCAGACATCCAGATATGTATCTCTGGATTCATATTCACTCCTCATCATTCCTTATTATCTTTAAGCCAGGAGTTTCAATCAATCAAGAAGAAAAACATCGTGTGACTTAAATGACCAGTCTCACACCATAAATAACAAATTGTGGACACAAAAAGTGAATACCTCCTACGTTGAACACTGCCCATCCAGACTACCCTGCTAATACTTATGAATAACTAATATATTTACAAAAATCAGGACTGTTTTGTGAATGAAACTTGGGCACAGAAAATGGGCTTGATTTGACCCCTTTATTATACATAGAATGATACTGGGTAAATCAGGTGCATATAGCAACTTTGTATATTCTGCAGCAAGTTAGCTCCAATGTTGACTGCCATTGGGCAAACAGGTGCACTATCACTTCATTCTTCAATCCCCAAGGTCACCTTCTTAAAAGAGACATTTCATGCTCAGTCGAACTTTGGAAACATGATTTAAACATATGTCAGTTCTCCTATGTATTTGCAGCTTTTTTCCTTACTTCCCAAAGTAGTGTTCAGATGAAGATAAATGAATTTTAACAGAAGTTTTCAATCTGTGGATCTGACCTGTACAGCAAATTTCTCAAGGATCCTTGGAAATCTCAGCTGCACTTAGGTAGGAGAGATTTTAATTTGGGATAATTTAAAAACTGACTTACTTTGACTGACATTTAAACATGTTATTTATTTGTAACAGATGATTTTGTTCCTATTTGTAACATGAATTTGCCCCTTAGCTTCCAAGAATGACCTCTCCTCTGCCTCTTTGATTGTGGTATAGGCAATGTCATCCCCTCAAGGATGGAATTCATCATAGGCAACTGACCAAAAGAAAGGTCCTAGGGCTTTTAACCATTCCTTTATTTTTTTGACATTTCAACCTGAGCTCTCTTCTCCCTTGAATTAACTGCCACAATCACTGCACGAAATCGTCTCCAAAAGGGTGATGCTGATCTGTAAGCATCTGCCAGAGATACATGGATATATAATTTATGGTACATGCTCCCCAAGTGTGGGTAGTTGTTCTGGCCCTAATTCCTTAAACCAAACCACTGAGATTCTATAATAAAATCAAGCAAGGCCACAGCAACAATTGTTGGCGGAGGATGTTAAGAAGGCATCTTATGTTGAGGATCTTGACCTTTTAAGACCACTGTGTATATTTATGTAAGCTTCTACTGTGAACATCATTTGGGTCATTTACCCTATATTAACCGGTACATTTTTAGAACTGAGCACAGTAGTAAGTTTAGTTACTTTATTAAAATATCACCAACACATTTCATGCCCCATCACATTGCAAAATCATTTGTACCGTTTCATGAAACAGTCCCATTCATCAAGATAATACAGTAGAATCCACACACTTGGGAAGCCCTGGTGGAGAACAGCCTTTTGCCCCAATTAAGTACAATTTCAGATTAATATAGGATGCCTTTTCAATATGACCACTACTGCCCTGGGAACTGCACAACTCGGGCAGTAAGCTTTCACTTTACTGGACCGACCCATGGAACCGAGAGGAGGCATTAGCTACACTGATGGGGATTCAGTCTTCTGGTGGCAGGGTCAGCTTGGACTGTCTGGCATGGTGGCCAACACATGCAGGGTATACAGAAGGAGCAAGCCAGCAGCCAAGAGTGATGAAGCTCTATATATATTATCAAGCACTGTCTGCATATACCACAGCTAATGAGGGAATGAAATCTTATAAGAGCAAATGGAAAGAACCAGCATGAAAATGACACACACACACACCCCCTCCAACACCTAAGCACCACTAACTTCCTTGAAGGTGTCCCAGTTAAGTGGAATTGCCAATCCTATTAAGCAGTAGTCATCGTCGTTAAGTACTGTAACTTTAGGTTCAAACTGGTTCTCTGGGAGATGTCCCGATTAAGGAAGTTGTCTGGATTTACTGATTAAATGTATCCCAATTAAGTGGAATGCACGGCACTAGACTTCACACACAGCCTAGGGTTTAAAATACGATCCCAGAAGTTTTAAAGGTTTCTCAAACTTCAGACTTCACTACAGAGTCCACTTTCTTACTATTATATATAAAATGTGGAAGGAAGAAAAAAAAGCAGCAAAAAGCCGACAAACTTGTATTTGACATTCCAGTTTTGCATTATGAGAAAGATTGTGATGTTCCACATTTGTGTCCATGTCCTGCTTATGACACGTAAATTATGAACAAGATGAATGACCCAGGAGGGGGGCACAAGCTAGAGGGAAGAAATGGGAAATACTGATTTGTGCCATCAGACAGACATCAAACTATGGTAGTCACACATAATAAGCAACATATGATTCGATTTTGACTGCAATTTCATGGGTTCTCTCTCTGAGAGGGCTCATTGGTTTTGATTGTTTTTTTTCAGGGTAATTTGTTAAAATTAGCCTTTTCTGTCTCTTCTTTTTGTTATTTTGCACAACACTTTAGGAAAAAAAGTGAACTGGCAAAATGTTACTGATCTTATTGAAGTCAATGATATCCAAGCAAATCTTAAACAATTCATTTGAGCTGAAGACAAATGTAAGATCCCACACTATGATGTGATGTCCTGTGACTCAAATCAACACTAAATATAACTTGAATGCTCTTTTTTATCCAAACGACTTGAATCAAGATAATGAGACAAAACAGCTTTAATTCTTCAGCTCAGCTTACATTCTCCATCAATGTCTAGTATTCTTTTCCTCTTCCCCCTCCCCGTACAGTATATAGCAATGGTAACTTCTCCATCGGGATAACTGAAGCTGTACAGTCCAAGTTAATGCTGACCTAGCTTTCCAAACATCAACTCTGTGGAGAAGCTGAGGAAAGCATAAGAAACTAGTGCTTCTAACCATGACTGCTCCCACTTGTCATCTGATTGTATCTCCATTTTTCCACAATGCATAAAAGTTTCACATCTTTTGCACTGCTGCATGGAGTGTATCTACATACTAGAACATGCACATCAGTCATTGCTTATTAGGAGGTGGTACTGTCCCATTTTTATAGTACATTGCTACAAACATTTCCTTGATCATACATACTATATGGGGGCATATGGCCTACTGAACTGGCCAGCTGCAAAGACTGTTAGCAAGATAGTTATCTAAGGACAAATTGACTCAAATTTTGAATCCATAATGTTCATTCATCTCAACCTTATACATACTTCTCAAAGAGCTCCGCCTTGACTTTAAATTCTCTCTAGAAGTAACCCAGATTAGTTACTGGATGGAGTGGCAGACAAAGCTAATATCTAATTTCATCTAGAAGAGCAACAGGTGGAATAGAACAGTCTTATGCCTGAAATCTCAGCAAAGTTCATCATAAAGTGCATCCAACTCAAAAAAGTAGACTGGAATCGTCTCAAGGGATGACACATCCACTACAGCTTCAATTCTCCAGAAAATGTTCTCTTCATCTAATTTGAAGGAACAATTTTTAAAGTACACAGCAGAAGCCACGTACAGAACTAAAAATCCAAGACTCAGTAAGCACTCTAGCAAACTTCTAACAAGAAAAAGGCAGAGGGAATGCATAAAGACTCAATTAAAGGAGGAAATAAAACCACAATTCACATCTGATTAAAAAACAATATTTAACAAAAGCCTAAGGAGAGCTGGAAAGTCTACAAAGCACTAGAGACTTTTTTTGTTTAATTGTTCACCGATTCTAAGAATATATATAATTTTTCAGAAAAGGAAATTTCTCTTTGTGAACTATGGTTTTCCTTTTATTAGAATTATATAAATTTTGTGTGTGTGTTTGTGTAATACACACACACACGAGATTTTTTTTTTACACCATGGTAAATTTGAAGAGTGTTTTATTCTGTTACTGAGATTATTGGGCAAAAAAGGGTCTGACATGGGGTGTGAAATTTCTGAAAGGACCCAGTTGGTGAGTCTTGCCCACACCGGTGAGTCTTGCCCACATGCTCAGGGTTTAACTGATCGCCATATTTGGGGTTGGGAAGGAATTTTCCTCCAGGGAAGATTGCCAGAGGCCCTGAAGGTTTGTTGCCTTCCTCTGCAGTGTGGGGCATGGGTCACTTGCTGGAGGATCCTCTGTACCTTGAGGTCTTTAAACCACAATTTGAGGTTGTGGTCAATAACTCAGACATAATTTAGGGATTTGTTACAGGAGTGGGTGGGTGAGATTCTGTGACCTGCATTGTGCAGGAGGTCAGACTAGATTACCATAATGGTCCCTTCTGACCTTAAATCTATCAGTCTATGAGTCTATGAATCTAAGAATTTTAATTCCTAAACTAATTACTGGATTTATTTGTAAATTCTCAGAAAATTCATTCAGAGATGAAAGAGTAAGTACTGTAATTTTGGGGAGGATACACTATTTTTCAAATAAAACAAAGAGGCCGAACCCTAGTGTTGAATCTCAATTCAGTCAACTCTGAAGTCACTACACATGCCTCCATAATAACAGAATTAAATATATAAAAATTGCCGGCAAAACAGTTATATGGAAAGTTTTTTCTAATACATCAATTTAAATAAAAAAGACTTTCGGAGAACACCAGAACTGGTTAAGAATTGCACTGAAACTGAATGAGAGAACAGTGATGAGTTCAGGAAGATTAGTATGCACGATATTCTGCAAAAAAGGTCAACTCAAATTATAATCAACCCATCAGTCTCACTTGAGAACCCAGTGGACAAGTACAAAATGTGGTCATCCAGGACACCTTTGAGACGCATCCCTAGAATGTGCCCATTGTAAGTTTTGTGGGGCTGAGAAGATTGCAGAGGAGAGGCTCTCAGTTTCTAGGAGCAGGGAGAACACAGTCTGCTTAAAGCATGAGCACAGTCATTGATTTAGGGCCTGATGTAAAGCCCACTGCAGTCAGTGGAAAGATTGCCATCTGTTTTTTGGGTGTTGGGTGGGGGGCTAAGGCTAAGGTCCAGATTTTTAAAGGTATTTAGGCATTATTGTGTTCAGTGTTTCAACACTGAAATGATTTAGGAGCCTAAATCTCAATTTCAAAAGAATCTTAGAATTGTAGGAACCTAAATCCCATCAACTGTCAATGGAGTTTTGGATCCTAAATGCCTAAAACCCTTTTGAAAAATGACATCTAGGCTCCTAAATCAGTTAGGATGATAGCATGGCCTACTGAACACAGCAACACTTAAAACACTTTTACAAAATTGGTGCTTATGTTACCAGCAATATTGTTTTCTCAAATAAAGCTTCCTCTCAGGGACACTGTAAGTTTAGAATCAATGTAGAAGGGAGAATATAATTATGAATTAAAAATTGTTAGCGGTAATTTAAAATCTCACAAGACCCATTCAGATGAGTCAATATCACAGCCTTAAGAAAATAAAAGCCACGTTAGCACATCCTGTGGTTGGGTTTGTTGGGAGAAGATGGACCCCACTCTCCAATGCCAACATACCTGCTGACACCCAGTCATACACAAAATAATTCAAACACGATACTCTTGGCAAAAACAAAAACTCAACACAATCACATTACTTTGTTCCATGAAAGGTGCAATGTATGCATCTTCTCGGAGAACTTTACAAAGGGGAGGGGAAAGTAGTATTATGACCCCTAATTTATGGATGGGCAAACTAAACCAGAGACAGGTTAACTCAGTGGCAGAATGGGGAATAGAATCCAGATGTCCTGACTCTCACTCTATGGCTCTGAAGACCAGGGGATGCTATAATCCTACAGCATATACATACAATAGACTAGATATTAAAGAGCCCAAATATCTGAGTAGCCTCTGGATGGATCTAATGTGTTCCATTACTTGGCTCTAATGTTTAAATGAAGTGCCAAGTATTCATGTCATCATGTCATATGGGAGTGTGTCTGCAATGAAAAATTATTATTTAAGAAACTATATGAGGAATATCTTCAGAATGAACCCTGTTAAGGATGGCTCCCCAAAATCATTTTCAGTAGACTGACAATCTTCCTAATTCTAGTTTGAAAGCTTTCTCTGCAGTGGCCTTTGCTCTTCTGGAATTTCTGCTTGTAAGTTACGGATGATTATTCAATCTTTCATCAGCTGCCAGCTTCAAAACTGTGTTGTGATTTTGTGATTAGGTGTAATAAACTATTATCTGATTCTCGACATAGTGTAACACAGAGAGATGAAACTTAGATGACTAACATGATGCATTATTGAACATGCAAAATTAAAAAGGAATACAGTTAGGGATGACATCCATCTAGATGATGGATGCTCTCAGGTTTCTTGTTTTTAAATCATGAATCTAGTTTTTGGTCTGTCTTGTAGTTCCCACTCAGAAGATTTTTACATGTTTATTTCCAGCAAGCTGGCAGCTCCTTCCATCATGATGACCTCTGATATTTGAAGTCTGTCCCCATATCCCTCTCCTGTTTCTGATATAGAAAGCAGATAATGCACATGGGAAAAGGGCAGGGTTTTAACTTTAGAGGTCACTGTGATCACAGGAGCACGCAATCCAGAAGAAACTGCCTGAAAAAAAAATCCTTTAGAGGAGCTTCCCCTACTGTGACAGTAAAAATCTTCAGACAGGAGCAATGGAAATGAATTCCTTCGTTTAAGGAACAATTCCACCCTCAAAACACATTTGTGATGGCAGTAAAATGAGGAAGTGGCCCAGGAGGGAATCTTACATACAGTGTGTATTGGGCAACATTAACATCTCTCTCCAGAGTCTGTAGTTTCCCTTCTAGGTTAATTAAAAAAATATTACAGTAATATCAGACCCTTATAACCAAGCCACAGTAAGCTTTTTTATTTATCCTGAATACTTCTATTTTATAACAACTAAGTGAGGAATATCAAATACAGCTGAGCAAACGCAATAAGCTACACTACAGCACTCATAATTTTCTTTGTTATATTCATAACATAGTCATGATATCCAGGTACTGAGAAAAGTGTAATAATGTCTAGAACTTTGAGAAGTTGGTAACACATTTCTTAATAATAAACAGATCCAGCCTTGACATTCAGTGTTAAAGATGTGGTATAATATCTCAAGAAATCTTACTCTCTCTATAAACTTAGAAGGTTTAGGAACTTTGTAATGTGGGATGAAAACAGGTTGAAGGACCATACACAAATGGAAATGACTAACAAAATTTTTACTTGTAGAGAGGGTACTATATGCAACCGTGTTAGCCTTGATCTTATTTAAATCTTCATTATGATTTCGAAGTATATTGCATGATAGTGAAATATTACATTAGAAGACATTTTTAACACCAATAAAGCCAAAGCATAAGAAGAAGAAACAAGGGCAGAAAAACAGCAAAATGTGATTCATCTTGGAAAAAAATAAAGCTAACATTTCTAAGAGAAAATAATTTGACAAAGAGGAGCTTGGAAAGTAGTAATGCTGAAAAGAGATTCTAGGCCGACATTGGACAACAGATTCTAAATTAGTATGTAATGGGATATGACCACAAAAAAAGTCAATGCAAGCTTGAGATGCATACACAGCAAGATATGTTTTTTCACAAGACAGGAAGGTAAAATTCCCATTCTATATGGTTTGTGTATGACCAACCTTATGTTTAATTCTGGGCACCTTGTTACCAGAAAGGTATTGACATACATGTATAACATTACCTAAATGTCGATTAAGGTAATAAAAGTCTACATATATTTTAAGGATTAAAATGCCAGGGAAGAAAAACAATAATTTAGTATGCTAAAAAGGAATATAAATTGGAGCAAAACGATAAAATTCAACAAGGGAACAATCAGACTATAAATAAACAGTTTTCTGATATTTAGATTTTATATTCATCACAATAAAGTCTGACCCCTTCACAAACATTAATAAATTCAAAATACCCTAGTGAGTTAGGGAAGTATTGCTGCCCCCATTTTACTGATAGGGAACCTGGGCAATTTAGCAAAGTATTTAAACATTTTAAGCACATGAGAAGTCCCTTTGATTTAATGGGACTGCTCACATGCTTAAATGTAAGCATATGCTTAAGTATTTTTCTGAGTCAGGGCCAGAGAGATTGAATGATTGTTCAAGATCATACAGGAAATCTCTGACAGAGCCAAAAATTAAACCAAAATCTCCCAAGTCCTAGTTAAGTGCCGTAACTACAAACCTATTGAATGATCTCTCAAGGGGAGCTGTAGAAGCCACAAACATGTTCAAAAGGTAGAGAGAACAAAATAAAACACTAGTAAATGCACAAGGCTGAACAATCCAGCATTAAGGGGGAGATGGGCTAGGTGACCTAGATCTTTTCCATCTCTAGGTTCTATGATTCTATATTTCTTAGAATACTGACACAAAGCGAACAGTGCTCTATAATGCATCCCGGAGCGTGTCCACAAGCTTGGAAAAAGATGACATAGCCAAAACAAAGCATATGATCTACTGACATGCCTCTGAATACACAAGGTATGCTGTAAGGTATCTCCTTGGCGTTTGTGTACTGGGTACTCTGCCATTCAATAAACCAGCCCAGGATAGAGTGAAAAAGATGTAGTCCTTTCCTACATTATTTCTCTGGAAAATCACAAAGAATATTCAAGTTGGTTTAAAAAACAGGTAAACAACTGTATATTTTAAAACACTAAAATTCAACCACCATCTGTTAAGCCTTTAAGCCAGCTTTCATTAAAGCCATTACCTCTTCATGAGTCACTACAGGGAGCTATCATTAACATTAGCTATGATTAATGAAGATGTTGCCAATTGCAATTATTACACTCTAAACTTTAAGAATACTCTGGCAATATCACAGTTTAGATTAGACTATATTACAAAACCCTAGCATCCCTGAAGGGTCTGTATTTGTTGGTGGAGAAAGATGGGGTCAAATGCACAAGCTCAGGAAAGGGCTATATGACAATTATTGCAAAGAAGACAGTGATCCACTGAAACATTAGATTTTGGAACAGGGAACTTCATCTTATCCTTAAGTAAACCCACCCCAAAACTATTATAATAATTAAATAAAATCAATCAACATCATCATCATGGTGTTATATGGCATTTGCTGCCATCACATTATTCACTCTGCAGGAGTGTTCTATTGCTTCCCCTCTCTCTTGTCTATTTATCATAAGTTCTCCGGGAAGGACACTGTGAGCTACTCAGTGTTTGTACATAGAGCACAATGGGGCCTCATTTTTGTTTGGCCCGTAGGCAATACCATAATAAACAGGATTAATAATTCAGGGTTCAGATGATGTATGAAAGTTCTAGTTAATTCTTATTTTTCCCTGAACCAGTTCCCTCATCTCTAATGTTTTCACACAAAGAAAACATAACTTGAATCGTCAGTCTTAATTCAAAGACAAGTGTAAAGAGTACACATCAAGGGCCAAATTGTGCTCTGAATTATAACAGTTTGAATCCACAATGAACCAAATTCTGAGCAATTTGTACTGCAACTCTGTTGGGGAGCGAGGGAAAGCTTTTCAAGGTCTTCCCCATCTCTTCAGTCTCATTTCACACATTTGATTCATTTGTTTAGTGAACGTGCAGCATGGAGACAGAGGAAGGATATTACAGCCTTAATCAATATACAGGTATAGAACTTATAGCAACTCAGCAAAAATTAATTATATATTAGAAGGCATTTGCCAGACACTTCTTGATGCATAAATAGTTTCACAAGCGGCTGCACACTGCCATGTTAGAGGATAAAATTGTGTTACAGTCAAGACAACAAAGACATTAAATAAAAATCAGAATATTAGTGATGGTAGGGAGGTAATCAGATTTTCTCTGGCTCCATGAAAAGCCAAACAATGTGGGGCTCAGTGTTTGAATCCTTTGATTGGGAAAAAAAATGTATTTTGTTTTGGTTTCCCCCCCAATAGCAGCCCTCTCCCCTGACCAGTAGGAAAGCTATATAAAGGTTCAGCCTGAAAAAAAACAAAACCATTTCTCATGGTTTCCCGTGGAAATATTCTGCCTCATCTTACCTTGTGATCCACCCAGAACATGTGGTCTAACAGCAGCCTACACTGCCTGAAGCCTCAATATATCAATTAAATAATTTTTAAAATATAAAATCAGTATGATGTATGTTCAGCGTATGTCTTCAGGGGTCAGAACCAATTAGGGCAGTGGGTCTCAAACTTTTGTACTGGTGACCGCTTTCACACAGCAAGCCTCTGAGTGCAACTCCCTTAATAACTTAAACACCGTTTTTTATATATTTAACACCATTGTAAATGCTGGAGGCAAGCAGGGTTTGGGATGGAGGTGGACAGCTTGCGACCCCCCCCATGTAATGACCTTATGACCCCTTGAAGGGTCCCAACCCCCAGTTTGAGAACCCCTGTCTTAGGCGGACACCCAAAAACATGTTAGGAAATGAAGGTCTCCATAAAAGGGGAAAGCAGAACTTGGAACCTATGAACACCTCAAAAAACAAAAACACCTTTATTTATTAATTTAGTTAAAGTACATTTTGTTACGATAAGGACCTAATATTTGTCCACTGGACAGGGGATGGCTGAATACAGAGAAACAATTAAAAACTAAATGAACTAATAACTATACTTCACATTTTTTTCTCCTTTATGTTGTAGTCAAGTACACTAGTAAAGAACATTTTGTTGCAGCCAAGCATTACTGTGAAAGTAACAAAAGTGCCCACAAAGTAGACTTTAAAAAAAAAAATTGCTTATGCTCTTTTGCTGAGGCTTTCTAAAAAGAAGTCTCTAGCAAGTAAGCAAAGCTCAAACTTTCATTCCCTGTTACTGTAAATACAATAAATACATAGTAAAGCCCTTAAAATGTAGACTCCAGGATTGGCCTGGAGTCTCCTTGGATCCGCATCAATCTCCCGGTGACTACTGAAAGCAATCTGGGAGATTTTAATAGGATATTTTAAGAAAATGACATTACATCATGTTGGAAAAAATAATCTCCTGGAATAGCTTCAGTTAGAGTTGGCAACTCTATAAATAGTATTAATACTCTGGCTTAATCCTACAAAGGAAATTCACAAAGGAAAGTCCTGAGTGGTTCCCTGTCAGAGAGACTTCATAACACTATTGGGTCTTACTTAGGCCTGAGTTCTTCAAAATACTTTTCCTTTGTGCGTAACTTCTGATGTTAGAATGGTATTTCAGCCCCTGTTCTGAGGCTCATTTGACAGAAGACCAAATACTATAAGTCAAATACTTAGTCAAATTGAAGTTACTGAACATGATCACATGCTCCCGTGTCATAATCCCCTGACATCTAGCCCACCATCAGCACCTCTTAAAACTCTCTTTACTCTAAAATTCCTATCCTTCGGTATTTTAGGAATCAGCAGGGGTATGATGCAAGAAGCCCTCCCCTCATCACTTCCCCAAGCACTGCTGGAAGGCGTGGCAGTCCTGGTCCTCTGTCAGCCAAAGAACAGCTCCAAGTTAACATTGACAGCAGTGCTAACCTCTCTTAACAGAGGTAGGCAGAAGGTGAGATCATGGCTCAGCTCCCCCTGCAGTGTGCATTCTTCCTTGTGCTCTTCCTGGAGTCACTGTACAGCAGGGAAGCACAATACCTCTTGCTGCTCCTATTGTGAGTGTGGCTTAATGCAGAGGACTAGGACACAACTGAGAATGTAATGACTCTAGACACATCAGTGACAATGTCAGTAGAAGTAATCCCCCAGTCCCTCCAATCCATTTCTCATAGTTTTTTATTTACTCTAGGTTTCTCTCTCAGTTGACTCACTGCCAGCAAAACTTCAGTTCTGTAGTTAGTTCCTTAAATTAAAAGGAATACTGTGAAGATAATGGTAAAATATTTGAGAAGTTTTCCTAACCTGACATATACTTATAAAGTTTTAAATCCAATTTTTTTTTTCACCAGTGTTTGTTTACATTCTGCATTTTGCTTAGCTTGTTCAATAAAATGAGTCTAGCTTGTTTCATGTTTTGAGTCTAATATGCGAATACAATGTTGGATATTTAAGACTACAGTGGAATATTTAAACACATTCCACTATTGCACTTTTTATTTATATTTCAAAATTAGCATGTCAACATTTCTCGTCATATTACATATAAAGGTCTATCATCTTTTTTCAGCCACCTAGCTTTTGAACTAACACTATTTGTGTCCCTTTGAATATTTTAGCTTGAATTTGTGTTTGCAGTTATGAAGTTTTCGTAAGCATTCCTCGCCATGTTATTAGAGTTAACCTTAAAGAAGAGGGAGTTTCAGATTAGTGTCAGAACAAAGACATCTTTACAGGCGCTTTCTGCATATTCCTTGTGATCATTAGAAATATTTGTGTCTGAATGGCAGTTTCTCCTCTTCCTCATCTACTTTGTGCTTCTAATTGAAGCTACAGTGCACGGGATTCTTCTATCCTAAGTGCAGGACTCTGCACTTGTCCTTGTTGAATCTCATCAGGTTTCTTTTGGCCCAATCCTCTAATTTGTCTAGGTCCCTCTGTAGCCTATCCCTACTCTCCAGCATATCTACCACTCCTCCCAGTTTAGTGTCATCTGCCAACTTGCTGAGGGTGCAATTCATCCCATCATCCAGATCAGTAATGAAGACATGGAACAAAACTGGCCGAAGACCAAACCTTGGGGCACTCCGCTTGATACCGGCTGCCAACTAGACATAGAGCCATTGATCACTACTCGTTGAGCCCGATGATCTAGCCAGCTTTCTACCCACTTTATATAATCTTGATTTAAAAATTTCCTGTGACAGATAATCCGCTACAAACCTTGGTAAGTAGTATAATAGTAAAAAAGAAAAGGAGGAAAAACTGCTGAAACTCTGTGGTAAGCAGTGTTCATCTTTATTCTTCGTTTATCAAATTCAGTCTTTAAACTGCCACCAGCCCCCACAGCATGTTTCTAATGACTATTACTTTAGACTACATATCCTGCTGTTTTCTGTAGCCAAAATATCTCTCTTAAAATCCATCACCACTAGCACATATGCAAGCACCATTAATGACATAGCTCCAGGCTGAGAGAAGTGAGGTGGAGGGAAAGGAGGAAAGTAGGTAACTCCTTCAGCAGAGTGATAAAATCCTGAAATCATGCTTCAACTGACTACACAAATACTACTAGGAATATTTTTAACGGTTTTAAACAAGGCAACAATCCAGAAAAGGATCACAACACATGGTGCTGCCCTAGGCAGCTCTATAAACCAGTACACGACCTCCAGAAAAGAAAATTCAGTCCAATAGGGCTGTCACTATAGAGAATTTGCCATGTGAATGAAAGAATTCCACTCTACTTTATTACATACCTTCTGCTTGTTACTTTGACTCATGTTGAGCTGTAGGTCTTACTAAACTTATCCAGCAAATGCATCTCTCCCTAATGATTCACATGGGTAGATGCTTAAACATTTGCAAAGCTAATAGAATAGAAAATAACCAGACAGTATGTGCACAAGTGCATGCTGGAATGAATACATTATGTCAGTTAGAAAGGGAATATATGTGCACAAATTAAAATGTCAGTCAACAGACACATCTCTCTGTGTGGAGACAGACATGCCTTAAACAGTTGGTGCCAACAGTGTGCACAATTTCACATAGTGCCAGGGGAATGTGGTGCTCTCCAAAATATTTTTAAAATAAAAGTTTGGTTTTGGAGGGTATATCAATTGATCTTGTGGCATGGAGGAGAGCAAGGTTCATTATTTCACAGTCACAGTCCTCTGCTTTCTAGGTACACTGACCCAGAGGACAGGGGATAACATTCATTACTCATCAGCAACTTCTTCAGATGACTGAAAGGTGGATTAGCAGCCTCTAAGCAGGGGACTGGAAGAAGTATGGTGGACCAGGACATGAGCTCATCTTATGAGGAAAGGGAGCAGAGTACAGCAGTGAGGTCATCAGGACTTGGAGGCCTCTAGAGACAACTTTAACTAGATAGGGAAGAAGCAGAGTGGATTAATTCACTAGCATTTCAGTTCAGAACCGCTGTGTCTTGGGTCACAAATTAAGTGATTTTGGTATCCTTAGCAATGATTTCCCCATGTTACCAAAACAGCACAAAAACTGAAACAAATGGTAGTCTCTGTACAAACAGTAGAAGAGGCAATGCAAATCAGGACTATTATGCTTTAACAGGGCTATACACAGAAGCTCCGCTTCTGATGGCAAGCTGAGAGGTACATTCTAAGTAGGAGTCTGCTGTGAACTCCACAGTCCCAGTGAAGCTCTATCTAGTAGCTTGCCAGCTCCAGCACTTGACGATCTGAGTAACTTTTCCAGCTGTAATCCCAGGGAAGCCATGTGGCCTATAGTGGTGAGGGGACTTGCTGAGGCATTCTGCAATCTTTGATGAACTCTCCAAGGTAGCCTGCAGTCCTAAGAATATTCTTGGAAACAGCTGGTAGCTCAAGATGCTTTCTATAAAATACCATGTAGCTGTAAAAGGGGGTGTATGTCTTGAAATGAGGCAGTCTGTAAATCCCAAGAGAGTCTCACTTGAAGAAATGGAGCAGTCTGCAGTCTTGGAAGGAGAAGGAAAAACAGAAATCTGTTTTAAAATTTAGCTGTTTAAGAAAGGCTCCTTTAGGTGACCTGAAGACTTGGAAATGGTTCTTGCTGTTGTCCTGACAGGCCTCTATAGCCCCATGGAGGATATTATGCAGTGGTATGGTGCAACAGTGGGCACCATGCAGAAAGTTACTCCCTTCTGTCCCCACCCAGGAAATAGCACAAAAAGATAACCCTAACCCATGAGCCACAACATCACTATGACATGACTGTCTTTGTTGAAACTTTAAGTAAAAGAGCTGCTACACATATTCATCTGGGCTGCAAAACTGGGAGTCATGACTACGGTGTTCTGCTCCTAGCTTTGCTAATGATTCTCTGTATGGCCTTTAGCAACACCCTTAGGTCCAAATTTTCATGAATGACCTGTAATTTTGGTGGGTAACTTTAGGCACCTGTGGCCTGATGTTCACAGGTACTGAGCACCCAAAAATCCAACTCAACTCACTGGCAGCTGTGGATGCTCAGTAACTCTGAAAGTTGGGCCCCTAAAAACTGAAGCACCAAAATAGAGGCTACTTGCAAATTTCAATCTGTAACCAAATTGTGCTTTAATATCTTCACCTATAAAATGTGGATCACAAAAAAAAGCCCTTTTTGAGATCATGGAGCTTCCTCAAAAAAGCAGTATTTCCTAAGACATTTTAACATTAGTGAAAACTTAGATGCTGGGCATAATTTTTTCCTCAATGATCTTAATGTCAGCGAACATTTCAAGTCAGGTGTGCATGATGGTGCAACAGTTTTGGGAATAAATCTGCATCAATTTATATGTTCCTTTTTGTGTTATGAATAGCATTTATGCTGGTAATAGTCACTGTGAATTAGACCATCTATTTGGCAACAGAGACCTTGCATGACCCTTCTATGTTTGGAGAGGTGTGATAAGCCTCAAGGTGCCCTCAACAGCTGAATAGTTCTGTCATGGAAAAAAAAAAGCCAGTGTGGTTGCTACTGGCAGAAATATTAACTTTTAGCGACTCTTTGTCCAGCAATCCCACAGGGGAATGGAAACCCTCAGTAGAAGGAGACACTGAAAGGTTGTTTGACCTTTCCTTTTTAAAAGTGAAACTCACTCTAAGTAAGGGGTCCAGTCCATTGCAAGAAACAGAAGACATCACTGGAAGTTTTGGGCAGGAAGTGCATTGCCTTCTCTCAAAGACAATGACCAAAATCCAAGGACTCTAAGGACTGGTGAGGACTCAAGAGGTGGGACATTGTGTTCAGGCATTTATTGTTTTGTGTAGATCTATAATTTTCCTGTGCTGTGTGTGCGCACAGACATGCGTGTTTGTGTGTTTGAGAAGTTCCTTTACAAAGCTTGTGTGTTCCTTATTTTACCTGCTACGTGTCTCCAGGGGTGGAGCTCTGTGGGAGTGTGCATAAGCGACTGGGGAACTTGGTGAGTTCAGGGTCACAGTCCAGATGAACTGAGAGTTCTACATTCTAAGGAAGGGGGGCAGAGAGTAGGCTGCACCCCGCAACTGTGTTTTGGAGACCCAGAGGCTGGATACTGCCCAGACCCAGCTCACTTAAAAGCATGTGGGACTAGAGCTGAGCAAAACATTTTGGACACAGTTTATTTGTGAATAATTGCAGTTTCAGGTTGACAGAAAGTATTTGTGAATTTTGGTCTAATTTAGTGAATAGTTTAACCCAGAAAAATATTTTTTTTTTTAGAGTAAAAATGTTTCATTTCAACATTTTCATAAACAAAACACTTTGATTGTTTGTTTCAAAACAATGTTTTGTGTAAAAATTTAGCTGCAATTTTTTAAAACAAAAAGGGTTAGACATCCATAAACAAAATGGAACGATAAAAAAAGAAAATTTGTTTTGGGATCAACATAAATCAACTAATAAAAAATTAGTTAGTCCCTTGCATGTGTGAGACCCAAAAGTTGGATCCAAATAACACAGCCAAGTGGACAGTCCACTAGCAGGGAGGGGAGAGGAATTCAGCTAGGGCTGCAACAGATACAGTAACTCCTCGCTTAATGTTGTAGTTATGTTCTTGAAAAATGCTACTTTAAGCAAAACAATGTTAAGTGAATCCAATCTCCACATAAGAATTAATGTACATGGGGAGGTTAGGTTCCAGGGAAATTTTTTTCACCAGACAAAAGACTATGTGTGTGTGTATACATATATATATATACACACACACACACACACAGAGTATAAGTTTTAAACAATTTAATACTGTTGTGACAAGATGGCCAATGTAGTATGGTGGGTCCTGCGCTTTTCTTGGCGAGAGGCTAAGATGCCACCTCTTGCCCCTGCTCTTGGGGCACCGAGGGCCCCACTAGTGGCCTGGGAAGGTGGTAAAGGAGGGAACCAGGGGAAGGGTAAGGGTCTGGGTTCCCTCCTTACTCTGAGTTCCAGCCCCTTTCAACCCCTGCGGGTTCTTACCCTCTTCCCCTTGGGTGGGGTACCTTTGGTCCTTAAACTCTGGGGGAGGGAGTCTCCCTACCCTACTGGGGTAGGGTCTCCCTTACTCCAGTTTTCTGATCTTTCAAGTCTCACAGCACACCTCCAAGCTCCAGTCCTCTCTCCTTCCTCCTTCTCCCCTGACTGCCTGAAGCAGGGGGTTTTATTAGGTTGCTAACAGGGCCTTAATTTACTACCGGTGCTCCAATTAACCTGTAGCAACCCTCCCTAGTCTACAGGGAACCACACCTTAATTAGCCTAGGGCTTATATACTTCCCCGTTACCACTCTCCCACTGCTCCCAGGCCCTCCTGTATTACACTGTACACAGCAATGATGACTGTGAAGCTTGGTTGAGGTGGAGGAGTCAGAGGGTGGGATATTTCCCAGGGAATATCTTACTGCTAAATCAGAGTTTCTCAAACAGGGGTCGCCACTTGTGTAGGGAAAGCCCCTGGTGGGCTGGACAGGTGTGTTTACCTGCCCCATCTGCAGGTCCGGCCAATCGCAGTTCCCACTGGCCACGATCGCTGCTCCAGGCCAATGGGAGCTGCTGGAAGTGGTGCTTCTGCTTCCAGCGGCCCCCATTGGCCCAGAGCAGTGATCCGTGGCTAGTGGAAGCTGCTATCGGCCAGACTTGTGGACAGGGCAGGTAAACACACTGTCCCGGCCCGCCAGGGGCGTTTCCTACACAAGCAGTGACCCCTATTTGAGAAACTCTGTGCTAAATGATGAACTAGCACATGTCTGAGCCCTCAGGGATTAACACATTGTTGTTAATGTAGCCTCACTCTACAAGGCAGCAGGAATGGAGGGAGGGGAGACAGCATGGCAGAGAGAGACAGAGAGAAAGAGAGAGAGAAAAAGGGAGAGAGAGAGAGATGTGCATTGCCCCTTTAAGAACGCTGACCCCAGTCTAAGTACATTGCCTTTTTAAGTAGATCAGCAAGTTGAGACAGAAGCTGCACCCGGCAAGCTCCCTCCTTTCTGAGCCGTCATTCCTTGACTTTAGCAAAGCTTTTGATACCGTCTCCCACAGTATTCTTGCCAGCAAGTTAAAGAAGTATGGGCTGGATGATTGGACTATAAGGTGGATAGAAAGCTGGCTAGATTGTCATGCTCAACAGGTAGCAATCAACAGCTCCATGATTAGCTGGCAGCCAGGTTCAAGTGGAATGCCCCAAGGCTCGGTCCTGGGGCCGGTTTTGTTCAATATCTTCATTAATGATCTGGAGGATGGCATGGACTGCACTCTCAGCAAGTTTGCAGATGACACTAAACTTGGAGGAGTGGTAGATATGCTGGAGGGTAGGGATAGG